>NW_006435764.1:4137138-4144408 GCF_000325575.1 Pteropus alecto
TCTCCCCGCGTCTGGGCACCTTTCAGCCTGAACAGAGTAGGGAAGGCAGTGAAGGGGAGGCTCTGTCCCGGTACCCACCAGGCTAAGGGCTCCATCTCACCTCCAGTCATGGCGGCCATACAGGTTAGTGAAGATCCGGTCTTCATCCTTCAGTGAGCCAAATGAGGTTTTCTTGGGCGCTGTCTATGGACACAGAAGGTCAGGAGGCCCAGAGAGCTCTGGGGTCATGAAAGGCCAGGCCAGAAGCTATAGATCCTTGGGTCCCACTGATCAGAGGGGGCTGGGCTGAAGAGAAGGTAGGGGCCTAAGCCTCAGGTGTCATAAC
This sequence comes from Pteropus alecto, assembly GCF_000325575.1. Lineage (NCBI taxonomy): Eukaryota > Metazoa > Chordata > Mammalia > Chiroptera > Pteropodidae > Pteropus > Pteropus alecto. Next base: position 4,137,464 of record NW_006435764.1, read on the forward strand.
TACCACCACCGCTTAGTAAGCACTTCCTGTTTGGCAGGCACTAGGCTAAGTATTTTACATTCGAAACCACACTTCATCCTCATAACCCTGAGACAGGCATGATTTTACAGAGGAGGAAACTGAGGCTCAGAGCAAAATGAACATATGGAAGGGCTTAGAGCCAAAAACAGCCAATGGAACTTGAGCTCAGGTGTGTCTGTGACCAAAGCCCACATCTGAACCACAGCACCAACTATCTTCCTGAGCCCAGTGCGATGTCATGTCCACTTACGTGTCTGGCTGTCCTGCTGGACTGAAACTTAATTAGGCCAGCACCTTATAGTACTAACTCTGAAGGCAAAATGCTTTTACTGATGGAAAAGACATGCCTCACTGGGGCTGGGACACAAAAGTGATTGAGAGAGACCCATCTGGGGAAAAACTGATGAGAAGAGGTGGAGCCTGCAATGCCATATAATCCAGGGGTGACCCCGACTGAGGGCTAGGGCAGATTGGCTTCTAGACTTCCATCGCCTTAAAAGCCACTACGGGTAGCAGAGCTCTGGACGGGGAATCGGGAGGCGCACATCCCTCGCCAAAACTGTTTTCTGCATCTGTAAAATGTGGCAATGACACATTCACGCCCCACAAAGCCACGGCAATGAGACACGGGCGCTTCGCCACCTGCAAAACTTCCCGCCAGGCCGCGGGACCGTTAAGGAAGGGAAGCCAAGGAGCCGGGGGGTTGGCGCGGGGAGAGGAGTCAGTCTCTTACTGGAACCCTACCTTCTACACCCTGGTCGGAGAAGCAACCTTCCTGCCGGCCTGGGGAGATGAGGAGGATTCTCTAGGAGGCATTATAGACTCAAGAGACAGCAGCCGCAAAGACGCAGCAGGGAGACCCGCCCGCGAACACCCCTGGCTCCAGCCAGGCCGGGACTCACCGTGTCGCCGCTGAACCGTACAGACACCCGCGCGGGGAGAGACCCGCCGAGCAGCCGCCGTGCCGCCAGCATCGCGGGAACCAGCCCGGTCACCTCCTGCTGTCACCTTCACGTCTCTAAGGCAAGAGGAACTGGCGCGACCGAGACGCTAGGCGGCGCACAGGAAGTACATCACGCGCCCCGGCGGCGACGGCCCCGCCCCCTGGCGGAAGTGACTGTCTGCCGCTGAAGCTGCTGGGAAATGTAGTCCCACCGGCATCCGGCCTTCCTGCCTCGCGGCGCCCGGCTGGCGAGCGCTTGCTCACTGGCATAACCGCCGGCCCACTTCCTTACTCGCCTGCTCGGCTTCTTCGCGTTCGCTTCCCGGCCCCCAGCTTTTCAAACTTCAAGTAAACCTCGCATGTCGCTTTCTGCCGGGTTCTGGTGTTTTCCACTTTCTACGGGTTCAGCATTTAATGTGTACCTGCTGTATGCACACGTGTATGGGGGAGGAAGAAAAATCAGGCTGCTTACAGCCCGACCTTCGTGACTGTTCTGTCCCAGTCCAAGCCCTCCTAGACGGTGATCCCCCGCAGCCCTCCCTACCCTGCACCCCCGCCCCTGGGCAGTGGGTGGCACATCCTCTCTCAGTCGCTGCTAAGCTCTCCCAACCGGTCCCTCCTCACGCGGGGAGAGGCTGCCACTTAGCGGTCCTGCTCAAAATCCTGGCGTGGCTCCAACTACCTTCGCAATGGGGCCCTGGCCTGGCATTTAAAGACTCCGCCCCTCCCCTGCGGGGTCATCACATCACGTCCCCTCCCCCCGGGACCCCTTCCTCTTGGGGCTTTAGGGCATTCGTGTGTCGGCCCTCCCACCACCGGATGCTCCTCTGACCTGAGGAGGTGCTCTGTCCTTCGCCTTCTCTGAAGCCTTGGAAGCGCGATTAAGTCTTGTCTTCTTTAGTTCTCTGGAGCCCTCCCGCTCAGACCTTGCCCTGGTCCAGATGTAAGTGTCCTTTTCGGTCTTCTCAGCTCTTCTGCTCTCTCGCCCTGTAATCATTCTTGCGTATCTCTCAAGAAATGCGCGTATCTCTCAAGAAATGCGCTGTTTACAAAACTCATTTGCCTTTATTTTCTTATGTACTGCCACAGCAGCCCTGGATGGTGTTCATTCCATTCTATACATGAAACGAATTGAGGCCCATGGGTTTCATCCCTTGTCCATGCGCATCCACTTGGAGCTGCCCGGTGGTAGAGCCGGACTCAAACCCAGGCCTTTCTTTCTTCCCAGAGTTCCCCCCACAGGGCAGACCCACAGAACAATCAACACACGTGTGACAGTCATCGTGGGATGTCAGTGGTATTTCCAAAGAAGGCACCAAAAGCATCACACCTTGTCTGAGGTCTCACAGGTGGGTGGAGCAGTGCCAGGCAGAGGGCCCGGCAATCCTTGCTTCCAGCCCTGGCCCCCTCTCCTGGGTATGGAAAGAGATTGCCCAGACACAGCTGGGGATTACACAGCTAATCCTGGGCTCAGACCTGAGTCCATAGATCTCTCCTTCTGGGGTGGGAGAAGGCGGGCAGGATGGAGCCAGAGGGTGGAGTCCTTCCTCATCCCTCTCTAACTGGGTCAAGGGAATGCAAGGCTCTGGGGAGAAGGCAGCCTGGGGATGCTGTGGACGGGAGACAGCTGGGAGTGGGGTGATGAAATGGAGAGTGAGGGGCAGGATCTATCTGTTCACCCAGTGCCGGGCTCTGTGCCAAGTACTTGCCATGTATCATCTCCTTAATCCTCCTGTAACCCGAGGCTTGGGAATGATGAGCTTTTGTTTTCAGAAGAGGACAGTGTATCAGTGACACTGAGTGGCCTACCCAGGATGGCACAGCTGCCAGAACTCTGCCTGAGGTTTCCTGATCCTACATCCCCCACTCTGTCCCCACCTACCAGGCTCCACTCCATGTCACCTCCCAGGAAGCCCTTCTCTGAAGCGTCCCAGGCTCTCACCTCTCTCACCCTCTGCACCTGCTCCGTCCTACGTCACCGTCCACATCTGCCTCCCCCACCAGCTTCTGGGCCAGAGTGGGGAGGCGTCAAGATCCTCCGTCCCCAAATCCACTGCATCCTGTCTTCTGAACACCCCCAGTCCCTCTGCCTCAGGCCCCGCCCCATGACCATGGCCCCTCAGCTTTCACCTGAAATTTTGCAAAGCCTTCTCAAGGTCTCCCAGTCCCACATCTTGACCCCTCCAGTCCCTTCTTGGCACCCTGGAACAGTTATAAACCTCAAATCCACTCTGCCTGAGATGCTTCGTGATTCCACAGTGTCCTCAGGACAAAGCCCTAGCCACTTGGGCTGGCATTCAAGGTCCTGTGCCTCTACCTCCCCAGCTCCAGCTCGGATGGCTCTGCCACGCAAGCTAGGTTTGCACTGGAGGACCCTCCTTCCTTCCCTTCCTCTTCCTCCTCCTGAGAAGCCCTCTGGATGTCACTTCCCCGGGAAGCTTTCTGCCACCGCTCCATTCAACTGTCTTGAGCCACAGGTCCAGTGTGAGTCGGGCATGATGGGATCTTGTCTCTTCTCTGACACCCAGCACAGAGCTTCTCAAGGGAGGCACTCAGTTTTAACGGTCATACCTACATTTCTTTCTCCACTAAAAACTAATTAATGTATCTATCCTCCTGCTAAATATGAAACAAACACAAAAACAGGATCTCCTCCCTCTGGACTTCCTTCCCTCCCAAATCCTACACTCGGGTTTTCTGGGCTGGCTCTGTTTGTCACCTGACAGGGAGGACAGTTCTGGCCCCCCGCTTCGTTCTGCTGGAAGAGACCTGGCCTCAGTCACAGGGGGCTCTCGGCATTGTTCTCCAGAGCTGGACACGGACTGAGGACCTGGCCCCAAGCCCTGTGCATTCGGCCTGACTGTGTTCCTGTTCTCCGGCTGGAACGCAAGGCTTCGGCTCACGCCCCAGGCTGTGGGTTTCTTCCTATTTCTTTCCTTCAGAGGGAGGTTTATTTCAAGTCTGCACACAATTCCCCTTTCTATTTCCATGTGGCTGAGACTTCGTTACGAACAGTTCCTTCTCTGATTTTAATGTGTTTGAGAAGGACAACGTGGATTTCGGATTGTACTCTGCTATCTTGACCTGGAAATCTCTCTTTTTTTCCTATTAATTGAAGCTGGAGAAAGTTAAATTGGATCCGTCACGGTCGGTGGAGAATACACAGGACAAGGTGAGAGCGTCCGGGGAAGCAACGCGACCATGACTCTGGCCAGGCCTCCCTTCTGCCCCCCAGCACCGCGCGCCCTCGCGTCCTCTGCAGACTCTGTTCTTGGCACGAGAAGCAGTCTCTGTTAGCCGGCCGGTGTCTCAGCGTCCCTCCTCACCTTACGCTGGCCCTGAAGCACTGGACACGGTCTGCAGTCGCCATCAGGGAGGACCTGTGAGGTCTCGGTTGGGCACAGGTCCCAAACGCCAGACCATCTCCCTTGCCCCACGCATCCTGGCTCCTCCCTGCAGCAGCGGGCCCATGTCTACCCAGGAGATCGTGTCTGGGAGCCTGGAGTGTCTCTCTCCGCGCTGGCCCTTTGCCCACTCCCACGATGCCCCGTGGAATCCTTCCTACGTCCCTTTTGTCCCTTAACACAAAAGCTCGTCTACTCTTTTTCATCTAGTGTAGCCCTTGATGGCTATTTGGGACGACAGTCAGAGAAAGCTTACACGCCCCTTGACTAATCCCAAACTATCAGAAACCTGGGGCTCATCTTCTCCAGAGTTCAGCTTTTAGAAATGCCAGCCCTAGTTTGTAAATCAGCTCAAAACAAAACAAAACCCTGTGGAATGTTTATTATTAGGAACAGGTTGAGCTCTTTGTTTTCTGTCACATGTCCTTCCTCCCGTGACCGCTCTCCACCTTACAAAGACTTCCTTCCTCCCAGTATACAAAACTCGGAGCCACAAAAGACATGTGGAGGGGACCCCATCCCTGCAACGGGTCATGACACCACAGCCAGTATTTATGGCTTCCTTTCGCCTTCGTGAATGCCACACTCCCTTGGCCTCCAGCCAGCACCTCAGCTGCTCAGGGAGCTTGACCAGCTGGGGTGACTTAACATCATGGAGATGTCACATCTCTCCAAATTAAACTGTAAACTCACTGCATATTCCAATCAAAATCCCATCAAGGAAGCTAAGCAGGGTCGAGCCCGGTTAGTCCTTGGATGGGAGACCGCCTAGGAAGACCAGGTGCCGCAGGCGTAAAAAATTAAAAAGCAAGGGATCGTAAGCTGATAAGGTCCTTGCCATCTGTGAGGTCAACCAAGGGTTGCCACGCCTAAAAAAAAAAATCCATCAAGGCTTTTCACAGAATTGGGAAAACTGATACGAAAATATAGATAGAAAAGCAAAGGGCCAAGAACAGCCAAGCCAAATTTGAAGAACGAAGTGGGGGTGGGAGGGATCGGCCCTGTCAGATAATTACATAGCCAGAGCAATCAAAGCAAGCAGACCGTTATTTCCCACATATGATGGATGTTTCTTTATCACGATAGCCTGGAAGTTCTGCAGTTTCGGTTTCGATTTCTTCTTTGACATGAATCATTTTAACAGATCTATAAATGTACTTATAAATATTATAAGTTCATAAATAGTATAACTGTAGACATTAGAGCCTTTTGTTTCCTGGTTTTGTTATTTATGTTTGTTTGTTTTAAGGTCTTACCATGAGAGACTGTTGTCTGGACTATTTCTCTTCTTCTGGAATGTTCTAAAACTTTCTCTGAGGCTTAATAGATGGTTATTGTAGTAAAGTCCCAAGAGCAGTTGAAGGGATGGTGCCTTCTCTTTTTTTTTCTGTTGTAGAGTTTGAAACCTGTTATTTCCAGCTGCCAAAATTCTTGTCTTCTCATTAGCTTTTACTTTATAAATGTAGGGGGTTGGGTGCATAGAGTCTCCTACTTATGAGAGATGGAGTGTGTGTTTTGGTTTTTCATGGTCTGTGTGGATTTGAGGGGATTCTGAAAGATTAGTGAGGAGGACAATTCCAACATTATAAACCACGGGTCTTCCCCAAAACCACACCAGATGTTGAAAATATTTCCTTTGAGTTTACCATCTATCTGATCATCTGATAAGCAATAACCATCATTATACAAGAGAGATCCTTAGTTTGGGTGTGTAGTCAAGTTCATTCATTTGGGGACTTGTTAAGAAATTCATCCCTAGCCCAAGGTCAAAACAAAGTCCCTCCCTTTTTTTGTTGTTGTGGGCAGCTCTCCTGTGCATTGCTGGATGTCCTGCAATACCCCACAAACTGCGACAGAAATGCCTCCAGACATGGCCAAGTGTAATCTGGGGGACAAAATCACCCCCCAGTTGAGAAAACACTAGTTGGAGTTCTTTATTGTCTATGGGGTGAGGTAAGGATCCAGTAATTTTTCTCAGTATGGTGACTCACATCTACTAATACCAAATAACTCCTTTTCAAACTTATCTATGATGCCACAGCTATTACATAGCAAGTTCCTGCATATGCTTGGATCCGTCGTATGTAGTAGACATTGACTGATGTCACAAACTCTCCTCTTCCTGGGCACAGAGCCCCCTTTGCATCAAAATGGGGCAGAAGAGGAGACTGTCACTTCCAGGGCTGGGCAGCTGGGAGCACCCCCTTCTGAGGACACCTTGTCAAGATATGGATCTGGGGCTTGAATGAGCTCACCGAGGCTGTTCTCACTCAGGGTCTCCTGCGGCCAGGGGAGCAGCTAGAGCCAGGAATTGAGGCAGGACAGGGCAGTTCCTCGAGTGGGGGCGGGGGGACCAAGCCCCGCCCCGGAGAGCATAGAAAGAATTCAAACACATTCCAAAGCTAGAGTCAAAAGGGAAGTTTATAAAAGGGGAAAGCACAGACAAAAAGTCAAGACAAGGAACAGAAGCCCCGAGTGTCAGGGGATCCAGTTCGTATACCATTCTTGAGTTCCTGTGAGTTACAGAGTCTTTGTTTACCCGTTTCCTTTGATGTAGACAGACAGACAGGATGGAAA
>NW_006435764.1:4144472-4147632 GCF_000325575.1 Pteropus alecto
CTTTAGCCATAGGGAATGAATGATTTTATTTTGTGTAGGGCAGACACTTAAAGGCTCTGTTTTTCCTGTTTCCCCTTTACAGGTGTGGGAAATGGGTTGTTAGCAATTCCAGCAGAAATCTTCCTTTGCTCTGCAGGTACCTTCATGGCCTGACCACAGAGATGCTGAGTGGCGTTTTGCAGTCTCTGAATGTAGCTCGATTTAACATTTTCTCTTGCCTCCTCCCTACATTAGAACAACTAAGATTCTCTCTGTCTCTCCCTCTCTCTCTCCCTCTCTTCCTCCCTCCCTCCCTCTCCACCCACCCCTCACCCCGTGGCGACCTCAGGGTAGCTGGGCCTCCTGCATAATGACCAAAATGAGTTCCTCAAGAGAAAATGCAAAGCTGTGCGACCTTCTCTAGCTTCGCCTGGGGAGACCACAGTGTTGCTTCCTACAGCCACAAGTCCTGCCCAGCTTCCCTGGGAGGACAGAGCCGCCCGAGCGTCAGAGCATCTGCAGGCATGTTTCAGAATCCCCGCAAAAACTCCGATTTTGATTTCAAACTCCTTATCCCTCGCGCGTGGTTTGTTTTTCTCTCCGGAAGGTTGCGTGCGAGTTCTTCATTTTCTTCCCGGGGACTCTTTAATTTCACGACCTGCTTTGCTATCAGTGTTTGGTCTTTTTTTTTTTTTTTTCTTCATTCAATATGCTCTCTACTCATGGTGCCTTTCGATCTGAAAGCTCAGCTTCCATCCTGGGAATTTTGTTGTGTTCATTTGATCATCTGCTCCCCATTTTTTCCCTACCTCCCCCGACTCTTTCTCTCTGAAGCTCCTCAAACAATACTCTATTTTTCGTATCTGCCCATGCTTTGATCTTTTGGTTCTATTTGTCGTTATGTATTTTTCAGTTTTATCTCCTGAGACTTTTCTGCTGTCCTAGTTTGAAGTTCCAAGAGCTCCTTTCGTTCTGAGAGCCTCCTCTCTTATCTTCTGGATGCGATGTCTTTTGTCATCTCCTTAGAGATGATGATTGAAGTTTAAATTTTCTTGTGCACACTGCGTGGTCTCTATCTTCCTCGAGTTCCTTTTGTTTGTCCTGTTTAGTATTATTTCTTTTATGTTAGAGGTTTCTCTCAAATGTCTGGCAGTTACTTTGTGGCAGCCTGACCCTGCCTGGCCGATTCCTGCTAGAACGTGTTGGGTCCTGACTGCCCTTCCCCCACCTCAAGGACTCTCCAGCTAACATTATAGCTTGTTTCATAGCTTGCCAACCAATTAATATTCTCCCTTCTATCTGTGGCTGTGTAGGGATGGCAAGACTGTATAAAACTGTTATATTACAATGGGGGCTCAGCCTTCGGATGAGAATCTGCCGTGCGGGGTGGGCATCAGTAAACGCTGCTTCCTGTTTGTAGCCTCAGTGTCCCGTCTCTGTCTCTCCCTGTGAGAATCGCAACAACTTGTCCCTCGATAGCTGTTGTGTTAGGAGTGAGCAGGAAAGCTGAGGGAAGTTCTGGGCAAGAAAGGGTGGGCTGGAGGACAACTCAGCGACACCCTCTGGAGGGTTGGCCCTGATTGTTTGCAGCCTCTTTTCTGCAGCATGCATACCGTGGGGACATGGACGATTGCCTGTTTGAGCTACCCCCAAGGCCCCCTCTCCCTTAAACATTTTTACCAACAACCCAACGCTAGTTCCCCAGTCTTTCCTCTCCCAAGCTCCTGGATGCTGGCCTCTGCCCAGAACTGGAGATGCTGACTTAGCCTTCTCTTTCCTGGCAGAGTGCACAGTGAGAGGTGCCACTCGAAGTTCTCTGGTGGGAGAGCTTCCTTCTCCAAGGTCCTTCAGGCTAGCTGCGCAGAGGCCTGGTGAGCCACGCTCTTAGGGTTTGCCCTGGAGGCTGCAACACGGCAGGTGCAGGTTCATTGGCAGCACAAGTTTCAGGCCCCTGAAGTTTGCTGGGGCCTCAGGGCTGGCTCAACAGGTCCCACAGGTAACTGGCAGGAGGCCAGCCTGCTCCTGCTGTCTCTAGGAATAACACGTGAAGCCAAATAGCCCTTGCAACAATCTCTCAAACTATCCAGGACTCGATTCCTAAGTGACAGCTTCCTTAATTTTTATCCCCCTTTCCAAGTTAAGACCAAAGAAAGAAAGTCAAGTCCGCTGCTGCCGTAAGCAGCGACTTAGGAAGCCTGCTGCCAGGCGGCCGACAGCCCACCCACGGCTTCCACGCCCCCACCAGCTCACCCAGCCAGGCTCCATCCTTTAGCAACCTGGATGGTGAAATGAGGCAGTGTGAGCGCCTCCTGGATGATCCAGTGTTTCATGTATGTACGAGATGCCCGCAAAGAAAGTCAAGTCCGCTGCTGCTGTAAGCAGCGACTTAGGAAGCCTGCTGCCAGGCGGCCCACAGCCCACCCACGGCTTCCACGCCCCCACCAGCTCACCCAGCCAGGCTCCATCCTTTAGCAACCTGGATGGTGAAATGAGGCAGTGTGAGCGCCTCCTGGATGATCCAGTGTTTCATGTATGTACGAGATGCCCAAGGAAGCCAGGAGAGCATCACATGACTGGAAGGGTGACTAACCCTTCCACTGAGTCAGCCTGGGCTGCTGAGCCCCTTGGCTCCTGCCCACACCCTTCCCCACCAGGGCTCCTAGGCGCCTGCTGTACCAGACTAAAGCCATCTGGCAGGCGGCCTGCTGGGACTACAAAGCATGCTTACATAAGTGAACCTCTTCTCTTGAGACTGTGAGAACCTCAAAGGCAGGGACCATGATTAATTTTCTCGGGTTTTTTTTTTCCTCTCTTCCTGTTTCTTGAGTTCAATAAACAGACTGGGTGAAGGGGTCCAGGAAGACACTCTGATTATGTTTTCGGGTTTCAGGTATCCTAGCCGGCCGCCACCTCCCGAGTTTGACAGGTGAAGGTCCCAAAGCACCCTACCCGGGAAATACAATGTTCACAGCATGACTTCTCTTGCTAATTTTATTGGCCTTGCGGAAGAGCTGGGTGGCAGGCGGCCCCCTGCCTCCTGCCGAGGGTGCCACAAGCTCTCACTGTTTGTTGTTGCCATTGATGGGCCGGTTTACATGCTCGGGGGAGGCCAGGAAGGCCTTGAGCTTGGGCCGGGCACTGAGGCGAGCCACATAGGCCGAGAGCAAGGGGAAGGAGTCCA
>NW_006435764.1:4147699-4147976 GCF_000325575.1 Pteropus alecto
GAGGGTAGGGGTCGGGAGCAGCAGGTGAGAGGAGGCAGGGGTCTGGGGAGATGGGGGTCTTGGGAGCCCAAGCCGTCCCCTAGGTCCACCCAGCAACAAATGGCTCACGTGCTCTCTCTGCACCTGTCTCCCATCTGTAAGAAGAGGGTGGCATTGCAGGGGTAGGACAGGGACGGCCACTCACCTGGTTGCCCACGATGAAGGCCTGGCCCCCCTGGTTCTGGGCCAGCAGCGTCTCAAAGGGCTTCAGGTGCTCTGGCAGCTCCTTCACATAGTT
>NW_006435764.1:4148025-4150177 GCF_000325575.1 Pteropus alecto
TGCTGCACACCCCAGGCCCTGCGCTGGCCTGGACACGCCCCCTTCTGGTGGCCCCATCTCAGTGAATCACCGCCCGCCCAGGGCCCCTGAGCTCTTCTGCTCACTCTCCACTCCCAAGCCATTGTCACATTCTGTCCACTTCAGCAGCAATTTCGTTCTCTGCTCCATCCCAGCCTTCACAGGCCTGCTGCGAAAGCCCTGGAGGACCCTTCTAGACCTCCCGCTTCAACTCCACCCTGCTCAGACTCCCAGGCGGGGTGCGGAGGGGGGCGGGTTCAGACCTTCAGGGCCCGGGTCTGCTGCCCCTCCCCACCCACGACCTGCTTCTGCTAAATTGGTCCCAGGTTCCCGAATTTGCTCCATGTCTGCCTACTTTGTGCACCCCGAGAGTGCCAGCACCCCCTTCCAGAAGCTGGCTATAGATCCTTCTCCACCACCAGCACCAGGAAGCCCTCCTGACCACCGCAGCCAAGGCCATCGGGAACCGCCGTGGGCTCGATGTCTCCTGTCCCCGCACTGTTCTGCCACAACCCATCAACTGACTGGGTCCATCCCCCAGGCAGTGAGGCTGGGGGTCATGGCTTGTTCATGACGGCGTCCGGCCCCCAGCACAGAGCCCGACCCAGCCCAGGCCCTTGAGGAAGGGAGGTGGCCAGCAGCGGATGACGGGTGCGGTGCGGGGTGGGAAGACAGGAAGCCCCTCACTTTGTTGGTCCCACGTGCCTGCCCCTGGTGCCCATGCTCACGTAGTTGGTGTAGATGAAGGTGCCGTATTTGCTGCGGAGGTCCTCCACGCCGTCATTTACCATGTCCACCAGGGCCGCCTCCCGCTGGTCCTTCCCATACAGCCCTGGGGGCACGGGAGAGCAGACAGCGTGACTGCACTCCTGACACACAACTGCCCGCTGATCTAATGACAGGCCACGTGGCTGCCTGTGGGCCAAGGCCAGGGAGAAGGGAGAAGAATGTGGACGGGAGGGACAATCCTGATCCACAGCAGATGCTCAGAACTCAGTGGGAGGCAGCCTAGCATAGGGCTAGGTTTATAGGCAGACCTTGACTTGACCTTGGGCAAGTTGCCTCCGGTGCTTGGCAGCTCGATTTAAATGGAGGAGGCTGCCAGGGCTTGCACTGAGCAGGTGCAAGGAAGGAATGCTGATGCTCAACCACCCCCGCCCCAGGCTCCGCTACTTGCACTCACCCAGGGAGCGTCCCAGGTGGCGCAGGATGGCATTGGACTGGTATAGGGTGAGGTCTCCATCCTGGAACTTGGGGAGCTGTCCATACAGCTGGGGAGTGGCACAGCTCTGTTAGAGGTGCTGAGCTCGGCTGCCCGCGCCTTACTTTTGCTCCCCCAAGGCCCAGCCCATGCCCCCCGTGGGGCACCGGTACTCACGCAGGAGGCCTTAACAGGGCCCTGCAGCCAGGTCTCCTTGGTCACCACCTCCTCTTTCCAGCTCTGGCCCTGGTCAGCCAGCAGCATGCGCATGGCCTCGCAGCGCCCTGGTGTGGGCAGGCAGGAGTGTGGGAACCGGCAGAGACCCCAGCCCCACGGAGCCCTGGGGAAGGGCCATGGGGGTGGGGACTGCCATCTTCTCACAGCAAACAGGAAATGGGATGCTCTAGCCTCGGGAGCTCCGGGACACGGAAAAGGAGATAGGCTAGTAGCCACATGAGGAAGAGGAAGGGTGTTGGGCGTCATCCCACGTGGTGAGGGCCCATGGGCTGCAGCCCCCACTCCCTCCTCCCTCGTCCCAGTCGCAAACCCCTACCTTGGACGGGGAAGTAGATGATGGTGTAGGGCGGCACTGGAGGGGTCAGGAAAGTTTGTCAGAGGCCAGGAGACGGCACCATGGGGAGCAGCGCGCCCGCCCGTCCTCCCTGGGGTCCCACCCCTCGCTCTGAGCGCTCAGGACCCACTAGGGGCTAGTCCCTGCGCTGGCGGCGCCGGGCCCCCCTAAGAGCCTCAAACCCGTGCTGGTGCCCTGGATCCCCGTCCTGGCTTTGGTGGCTGGGAGTGAAGGGCCTCGAAAGCCCGGGCGTGAACTCACTGGTTGCAGCGTAGACAAAGAGAGCGATGGCGGAAATACGCGGTGCAGCGGAGCAGCCTCGAGCCTTATAAGGGTTGTCCGTCCCGCTCCGCCCCGCCCCC
>NW_006435764.1:4150386-4152540 GCF_000325575.1 Pteropus alecto
CCCTGCCCACAGTACTGAGTCACGGCGCCCGCCAGGCCGCTGATCGTGTTCTCACAGTGAGGGCTGGAGTACCGGTTCCAGAATCTTCCAGAGGCCTTCCCTTTACCCGGTCTGGCCCGTTTCCTTGCTTGGGTTGCAGACCCCCGCGGCACAAGCCCTTGCACGTAGACACTTGTTCCCGCAGACAGAAGACATGATGGATACTGCCCACAGAGTAACAGACACATGTGCCCTGTACACAGACACACATGTACGTACACAAACACGCGAGTTTTCACACAAACCACACTCCAAGCCGGGGTTTTCATACCCATCAGCCGTTTGGATGTCACCATCCTGGTTCTCGTGATGTCATACATCCGGGTGCTATCTGCTTACCATTTTTCTCTCAATTACATCATCTCAACTCAAACCTAAATTGGTAAGGGGACACTGGACCCTCCCTTTTCAAAAGTAACATTAGCGAGTTTCGGCATTTCTGTCACAGTTAACGCCAAACCAAGCTGTACCCTCGGGTGTCACTGGGATGGAGGGCAATTGCAGAGGGTTCCAGGATGAGAGCTGCAACCATGTTTAACCCTGTCTGTCTGCCTCAGAACCCCTCTCCCGAGGTTCAGGCCGCCCTCTGGGTCCCTCAGCCCCATGGCTGTGGTGGACAGCACTGCGAGCCGTGTTTCCTAAAGACCCTTCTTCCTGCAGAGCTGGCGAGATGAGCTGAGGCTGCAGCTGGGCCCAGGTGGGGGCTGGCCCCACTGGGCAAGTTCTCCAAACACATCCAGGCGGAAGCTTCTGAACTCTGTGGTTACTGGGGAGGAGGGAGGCCTTAAGGGAGACTGATAGGTCCCTCTTTCCCCCCGAGATGGGGACTCTGGAAGGAGAGGCAGCCACTGGGGAGGGACACCGTGGTCCCTGTCGGGCCTAGTGAGTCCAGGCGGCTGTGGGGTTGGTGCGGGCGCGGCTGGGGGGTTCCTCAGGAGGCAGAAAACTCAAACAGGAGCTCAGCAGTGTGGTGGGATCGATCCAGGAGAGCCAGTTTCCTGCCCAGGGCTGATGCCCTCTCTTTCTTCATCTTTGATGCCCCTTCCTGCCCAGAGCGGTAATTCTTCAGAGGCGGTAAGAAGCTTGAAAACTCTTTCGAAATGTAAGTAACTTCATGTGGACAATAAACGGATATTTTCCTCACAGCCCCTCAGCAGGTGGAGTGCAGGGGCGGCACCCTCCTGGACTGGCCCAGCCATAGGTGGTCCAGGCAAGGACAGGCACTGTCCTATGGCAGTTCTGGCCCATGGGGGCTGGGCCAAGTCACCATCAGCTCTGTGCCTCTGGGTCTTCCAACACTCTGCAGGTTCCGGCCCGGGGGCCGGACCTCTTTCCTGAGGCCCCGCTAATACCTTCCTTACCCCTTAACACACGAAACGCTTGTCTTATTTTTCTCCCAGAAGAGCTTAATTTGTTTCTTTAAATTGTGCTAGAAGCAACCGGAAACTTGCCTTCCCCTGTCCTGCATACCTGGTATTCAGCCAGCTACAAAAAGCAAAGAAAAAACAAAGCAAAGAAACAGTTGCGATTTTATATGGGAAACAGCGCGAACGTTCCCTTTCTGCTACATTTTCTCCTTGCCTCAAATTCCACAGCCCTGTCAAAGACACTCCCACATCTCCAAAAATTCACACTTCCACGCACACTGGCACAACCCTTTCACATACTGTCACACACACATGCAGACACATTTACATGCACGCACACGCACACACACACACCCCTCGTTGGCACTGGCATCTCGGCGGGCGGCAGAGGCCTCTTTCTCTGGGCTCTCCAGGGCCTGACAGGGACAGCCAGACCTCAGGAGCTACCTGTGTGTTGTAAGAGACGCCTGCAGCCCTGGCAGGATGCCTGGTGCTCAGAGCAACAAGGACATCAGAAGCAGATGTGGACCTGCACACAAGGACACATTGCGGGGAGGGCGCATACGTCTGACCTATTCCGAGACTTCTTGCTCTAGGGACTGGAAAGGGATACTTTAGAGGATAAGAAAAAGATACTTGAGAAGAAATAGCTGAGAACGGGGTGGGGGCTTTGAGGCTGAATCTGGGAGCTGGCTGGAGCTTGGATCTACTAACCTGATAGTACCTATTACTAAATTACAAAGCCAGC
>NW_006435764.1:4152626-4172037 GCF_000325575.1 Pteropus alecto
GTCTTCCGAACCGTCTGCGCAACACTTGTGTAGGTAGGGGCCTGGGTCTGGGCTATTAAATTGGAAGTGGGGGTAGAGATGGGGTGGCCCTGGCCGATGCTTCTCCCTACCCCTCCTGCCCCAGCCTCAGCCCAGCCCCGGGTCTTGTCCGCTTCCCATCGCTCTAAGCCTAACCCAGCCTCCCTGTTTGTCCCGGGTTGTGCCAAAGCATTTGCCTATCCCCACCTTCATCCCTGTGTGCCACAGAGATTTCTGGAGTTCGTTTTAACTTGTCTGGTTCCTCTTCCCTCCTACAGCAGGGTCACAGGGCAGTCCTGGGCTGTCCCTGCCATGCTGGACCGTGTGTGTGTGTATGTGTGTGTGTGTGTGTGTGTGTGTGCGCGCTAGTCGGGACGCACGTGCATGCCTGTTCAATTCCTAGTGCGTTATTATTGTTTGCCTGTGCTAGATCTCCACCCCCCCACACACACTGCTATCTGTCTGTGTGTATTTATGTATTAATATACATGTTCCCTTTATCCCCACATTCATTCTCTCTTCCTGTGGGCGAGACTATTCAAATGCATGCATGGAAATGCAACTGCTGCATCCCAGGTATGTGAGCACCTGATCTGCATGCCGAGAGCCAGGTTGGCCTCCCAGGCGAATGCGCCAGCTCACTCCACACTCCCGGGAGGTTTGCTGCAGCCCCACCAGCCCTCCAACGCCTGCCGTGAGCCGCTTTGGAACGTGCGCCGGCCCAACAGAAGTAAAGTCCTGTGCTGTTTTAAGTTGCATGTCTCTCATGACTAAGGATTTCGGTCATCTTTTGATGTGTGCTCATTGGATTTTGTTTTTGTTATCTGGAAATTGCCTTTTCGAATCCCGGCCATTTTCTCTTTGATCTGCTGCCACTCTCTGTTGATTTGCAGGAGTTCTTCGTTTATTCTACATATTAGCGCTCGGCTTAGGCATGATGCTTCTCCCTACCCCTCCTGTTCTATTCTATCGACTGAATAGAACTCCTTAATTTTAGCGTAATCAAGTTCAGGTGGTGTTTTGAGCAGGGGCCACTTAGGCTTTGTGCTTTGAAACTTTGCTTCGAAGTCTTTTATTACTGCCTTGGATCACAACAACATTCTCCCGTCGTCTCCTATTAACTTCGTAGAATTACTTTCACATTTACACCGTTAATTCATCTAGACGCCATCTTGCCTGGGCTGTCAAGTAGGAACTATGCCCTGCAGCGCCATCCACTGGACAGTCTGACTTATAAATGAAGCTCCTGTGGATACCGGGTCTGCTTGTCAGTTCTGTCTCTGCCACTGTCTATTTGTTCCAGTATCACAATTTTTATTATTACGGTTTTATAAAACTGGTAGCGGAAAGGACCCTCTCCAGCTTTTTTAAAAAAAGGTTTTTTCAGCTCTATGTGGATCTCTGTTTGTCTAGAAAACTGTTATTGTAAATTTATCTAATTTCTCCAAAACAATCTAACTTCGATTAAGGCTGCGCTAAATTTAAAAATGAATTCAGAGAGAACTCACATCTCTATAACTTTGTCATCCTACTCAGTGATAATCTGTGTCTCTATTCATATTTTCTTCTATATCCTTTATTCAAGTTTTCTGCCAAGAAGTCTTACATATTCTTATATAGTCTAGGTACATTGTACCTTGCTGCTGTGGATAATATCTTATTTTTTTTTTAGTCGGGTGTTGGTATTGGAGATGTAGAGAAATCCTAAAAATACTATTGGTCTTATGGGTTTATACCTAGCAATGTCGCTGAAATCTCTTCTTGATTCTGTTCGTTAGTTGGTGTCTGTCAATTCCAGTGACCCTTTTAGATAAATGGTCACATCATTTGCAAATGATGAGAATTTTATCTCCTCCCTTCTGGCCCTCATACCATTTATTACATTAATTCATGGTAGCTTGTTTCTGATCTTAAAGGGACATGGGGGCATACATGAAGAAAGGGGATGCCTGTGTCCGTATCCCCACCTCTCATGGCTCAGGCTGACCTATCCCTTGGTCAGTGTGTCTAGGCTGGGGGGCCACAGGCCATTACAAATAATCTTTGCTGTAGATTTTTGACATGAAACCTGCATCGAGTTCAACAAGTTCTCTTTCATTCCTAGTTGAGTAAGAATTTGTATCGTAAATAACAAATCTTGTCAACTGCTTTTTCTACATTGCTTGATGTTATCGCATGCTATTTCTCCTTTATTTCTATGAGCGTGGAGGATTACACGAATACATGTTCTAATGAATTCCTAAAATAAGCCCTACTTAATCGCGATGTACTATTTTCGATACGATGTTGTGCGTTTTGTTTAAGACTTTAATATCTGTGTTCACAAGTGAAATGGGCATGTAATTTTCTTGTTTCGTCCTTATCTGGGTTCGGAATGACAATTTCGCTATCTCGTAACATTTTCTGGGAAACTTTTCCCCCTTTATTCTACGATGACTTCCAGCATTATCGATTCTGCCTTCACCAAGGTACCGTGGACCCGGCCTGGAAACACCCTGTCACCCCCTCTCAGCGCCCAGCCCCTCCTTGACATCCCGGCACTGATGGATGATTCCAGTCCGGGGTAGGAGCTGCCGAGAGCCCCTGGAGTCTGCCGCAGATGGGCCCCGTTATAGAGCTAGCTACACTCCGCTGGGTGCCACAGACAGCTTTTTCCGTCCCCCTTCTCATTAAAGGTGTTCTGTCAAAGGAGTCCTTCTCTCCCCTGGAGGAGATCAAAGGCATATCCCATGCTTAGTCAACCACGCTGTCACAAAAGCTCTCTTGGGATCATTGAAAGGTATGGGCCTATTGAAAGCTCTTGTCCAATTGGCGGCTTCTCTCTCCCCTGACTTGGGTCAGGCCCTGTCTAAGCAGCCCAGATTGAGGGGGTGACCTTCTCGGCATCGTTCTAGCTTCTCTTCAGTCACCACTCCAGGGGGCAAGTTTAAGGGTCAGAGGACAGTCCCCAAAGAATTTTTCACTCTATCTCCTTCACCTCAATAATTTTGTATCCCTGAGACGGGTGAGGAGCTGATGGTGGCCAAATGGGTTAGTTGGTCTCTGAGCATGTCACGTGTGGGTGGTCTGGTACCTCGCTCAGAAGCGGGCATTCTTGGCCAGCATCGCATCGTTCTCAGAAGTCCAAGAACAGCCGGGGTTCTTCTTGAAGGTTCCGAATGCTGGCTGGGCCGCACCGATGTTCTCCTCAGTGTCTGGGCATCCGATCTCTCCTTTATCATTGAATTTAGGTCAACTGACTGGTTCGAGGCTGCAAACTGGACAAGGGGTCGTGACCTTTGTTGGGCTGACTGCCACTCGCCACCTGTCCTTCCTTTCTTCGGGTGGTCCAGGCCGAGCGCTAATCCTGTTGGCCGAGCATCTGTTTTGCCCCTGGGACCACGGAGTTCTGTCGACCGTCACCATCTCTCTCTCTGCTCAGGACCTGGGCTGTCACTCTGATTCTGCTGTTTTTGACAATAATTGCTCCACTTTCTTTAAGATTTGGGGGGTGTCAACCCAGCCGTTGCCACCCAGTATGGCAGGGTCCCCTGACCTGGGCATGGCAGATCTGTCTCGATTAGAAGCTTCCCTTTCTTTGGAGCTCAGCTGCTCTCAGGATTAAGTCATGGGCCTGGGCCTCATGCTCTGCCCACCGGCCATGGGAGGTGGACGCCTGGCTGTCTTCCACCACACCGCTTAGCTGCTCGTGCTGATTCATCATTCTCAGTCTTTCGTTCTATTTTTGCAAAGCGTTAGCTTAGCAACAGCCTCCTAATTCCATTGTCCTCACAGGTACGATTTCTCTCGTATTTCTCACATGTCTGATCTGTCTCACCAGCTAGTACATGCCTTTTCTTCCCCCTGGTGTCCCAATTAGTCCCCTCTTAAGCCCCCAATTAAAGCGTAGCGACCGTTCTGCTACCTTGTGCCAGGAGCTCTCTGTGCCACCTGCCACCAGTGACAGGTCCTCATTGTAGCTAGGTGATGGGTGAGCCCGCTCCAAACTCCTGTTGAGTATCTGCTTTCTTTGGTTACTCTTGGTGCTGGGTGTTATTGCTTGGGTGTCTCCAAGAAGCAGACTCTGTGACAGAGCTTGGCATGTGGGATGTTTATTAGGGATAGTTCTTGGAGTCAACAGCTGTGGGCGAGAAAGGAAGGAAACATGATTGGGTGGAGGGAGAAACTGGCCTGCAGTGGCCTATCGGTGAAGGCCTTAGCCCCACAGGAAGTGCAGGGGGCTGGGTGCTTCTGGAGACTTTCTCCCTGTGTGACCTTGGGCAGGTGACAGTCTCTTCCAAGGTGATTCTAAAGAGAGCTGGCAGCCCGGGGCTGTTGGCCACTAGTGTGGCAGGGGAGGAAAGTCACTGTTTTGAAGCCGTGTAGCACAGCGTCTCCCCAGCTGGGAAGACCGAAAATCAGACCAAGAAAGGATTCTTGGAAATTCAAAAACTGATTGCCACACTAAAAATCTAGCTGCGGGGTCGGACCATAAAGAGACATTTTATACTATTTTTAAAAGAGGTAAAAATAAGAGAAAGAAGACCAGAGACATGGAAAATGAAACCAGGAGGTATGACATGCAACTAACAGAAGAGAGAAAATGAAATTATCAAAGAGGTAACGTGAGAGGATTTTGTGAGCTGAAGGACAGACATCTTCAGAATAAAAGACCTCAAGGATTGAGGAAAATGAAGATAAAAGCCCCACACCCACGGCTGAGAAGTCTTAGAACACCAGGAACACAGAGGAGGCCCTAGAAGCACCGTAGGGCTGACACCTCCATCGGCAGGGCCTCGGGGGGAGTCTGGGGTAGTAGCCCCCAAATCAACACCGCTCACTCAGGGGCACCTTCGGGCCCTTGAGAGCCCCCACATTGTTCAGTGCCTGTCCCCAAGGCGAGTTGGTTCACCCACATGGGCTTTTTCTTTTCTTTTCTTTTCTATTTTTAGGTGAGGCAACCCTTGGTCGACCTCACAAATTGCAAGGACCTTGTCAGCTTACAATCTCGTATTTATTTTTATTTTTTACGCCTACAGCACCTGGTCTTCCTAGGCGGTCTCCCATCCAAGTTCTAACCAGGCTCGACCCTGCTTAGCTTCTGAGATCAGACGGGCTCGGACACGTTCAGGGGGGACATGGCCGTAGACCCAGATGGGCTTTCATCGGGCCTTGCTGGAGTCTCTTCCAGGTCTGTGTCCCCCTCGGAGCCAGGACGCTGGCATCGACGGGCTCTGGGGACAGTGGGGACTGCAGACCCCGCTGGCCCTCACGTTGCTTCAGGCCACAGCTGAAAATAACCGTGTGGTCAGAGAGACCGAGCCTGACCTGCGCAGGGCCCTCCAGGGCCATCTCGCTCCCGCCTGCTCTGCTGAAAACCCAGTTCGGGTCTTTTGATAAATAGCCCGTCTACGAGTGGCGTCATCAGGAAGAACGCGAGTCCCCAGCCCTTGTGGCCCGCACATCAGTTTCCCACCTGCAGCATCAGGGGCAAGAGCCAGGCCTCGGGGCCAGCTGGGTTCAAGTCCCAGCTCCTCGGCACTCTCAGGGACCTTGGCCTCGCTGCTTAGAACCTCCTTGTCCTCACTTTGTAAGCTGCGAGGTTAAACGAGAAGATGCTTGGCACCCAGCTAGCGCTCAGTAAATGCCAGCTGTGGGTCCTGCTCTTCCTGCCTGGTCCTGGGGGTGCAGAGGACATTGACCCACCCCCACCCCTCAGGCCGAGCTGCAGCTTCTCCAACCTGATCAGCTTCACGGGGGAGGGGAGGGGAGGTGGTCAGAGTCCACTAGCCTGGCTTAGGACCCAAACCTCTGGTCATCACCATCTCTACTGGGGTATTCCCAAATGCCTTTTCTGCTCCTGGGATGCGGGGAGAGACAACCCCCCACCACCCCTAGCAGTCCCCACACCTCCCAGGGAGCCGATGAGCTGCATCCAGGGTGGGAAGAGAAGCGGGGTCAGGACGCAGGCCCGAATGACATTTCTCCTTTCCTCTTCCCGACACATACCGTCAGACCCCCGGCCAGGGACCCGTCAGGTCCTGGGACAGTGAGGAGCACGCCTCCAGGGTGTGGGCAGTGGCAAGGGGTGGGATGGGCAGACTTGGTTCTGGCTGCCCTCGAATTGATGCCAAGGTTCTGGCAGCCTCCTGAGGCAAAACCAGGGTGTGCAGCAGCCAGGTGGACAGACTCCAAGAAGGAACTTGGCTGGGGGAGTCAACCAAGGACCCTGCTGAGAGCAGCAGGACATCCCCTCCTTCGACAGGTACTTCTTGAGCACCTACCTGTACCAGGTGCTGTTCAAGGCTCTGAGGATTCCGCTGGGAAGGACACACAGTCCTGTGCTTGTGGAGCTTGCTTTGTATCTACCTCCCTGTGCATTGAAAGATTACATCAGCAAATGTCCACAGAAGTAAACCCATCCATCATTCCCTTCTCAATGTCAGAAAGACTCACAAAATTATTACTATATCTAGCCCCTGCTGTCTTAGGCTGGGTCTCCCCAGAAGGCAGAGCTTGAAACCAGGGCTTGCGTGTTGGGGGGTATTTCGAGGAGCCGTCTAAGGAGCAGGAATAGGCGACCGGACCCGGGAGAGTGGCATGGGGCCCCAGGACGAGCCAGTGTGCCTTAGGTCAGAAGGAGTCATCATCTCCCAGCCAACAGAGTCAGTGAATGCAGTTTTGTTTGAGTGGGCTTTCTGTGGCCGGATGTCAAAATTGTCTTTATAAATACAAACGGAAGAGAGGGTGTTTAGAGTGAGCTCCCACTCTTGTGGTGTGGGGGACGTTTGCTGACTTCGTGAGATGCGTTGGAGTGTGGGCCAATCTGTCTTGTGAAACCTGGAATGTGTCAACAGGGAGTAGGGGCAGGGCTCAGGTAGAGGCCACCGGGAGCACCCCCGGGGGCCAACGTATAAAACTGACCTGGAATGCAGTAATTACAGAGCAGCTAGCTCACCTCCCTGCTCCCCTTAACTAACTGGTTACATATGAATCAGCCCCACCCCACTGAAGTGCTCAAAGGGAGAGAAAAGCACTTGATGACATTGACCTCTCTTTGCTTTTGCAAGGCGTATTCACTCGAAGTCACTGTCAAGTGAAGGTCAGAAATTCCAAACCAAGTACTGCATGGGGTCACGTGTGTGTCGGCAACAAGTGACTTATTTTATCGTGCACATTGTAACTCTAGCGTGTGCTTCCCCAGGAGGTGTAGTTCAGAGGGTCCCCTTCCCCTGGCCGAACTCGGAGGAGACAGAGACGCCACCCTCAGCCTGACAGAGATGGCTGGAAGGAGCCTGGGTCCCCGACACCGAAGAGAGTTGACACCAGCCTGGCCCAGATGGCTCTGGACTTTTACTTGAGTGAGAAGAACCTTCTAGCTTGTTTCAGCTGCTATTACTCAGAGACTCCGTAACCTCAGTTGAACTTATATCTAATATACAAGCTGAAGCAAGAACGAGAATGACAGAGAAGCAGGAAAAGCTTAGGAGGGTTTCTTTTTTTCAGCCTCGGAGAGTGAACCTTTCTGTAAAATCTTTAAAACGACAACAACAACAACGAGCTTCTATGCAGCCAAACTAAATACACGTTGAGCAAGTATTTAAAGACTTGGGTTCGAAGGGGTACCAGCTTACCCATGGCTGTATTTCACAGCCCAACTCTCAACGGTAAAAAGAAAAAAAAAGTATTTACCATCTTTAAGATATA
The DNA here is from genome assembly GCF_000325575.1 of Pteropus alecto. Taxonomy (NCBI): domain Eukaryota; kingdom Metazoa; phylum Chordata; class Mammalia; order Chiroptera; family Pteropodidae; genus Pteropus; species Pteropus alecto. The sequence continues at coordinate 4,160,331 of NW_006435764.1, forward strand.
TCGTGTGCCAATATTATATAGCCCTCCAGCCTGTGAAAGGTGCCTAGTGTCATTAGTCATCGGGAAAAGCAAATAAAACCACAACACCCATTAGACAAATATAAAGCGCTGACGATTCCAGGCGCTAACAAGGAAATGGATCAACTGAAACTGTGACTGCACGCGAACTTCGTTTCTTTAATACAGCTTTTTTCTCTGATTCAAGCCAGTTTTGCCCAGAGAATGGCGTTGCAACTCACTTGCTGTTTTCCACCGTTATCCTCTGCTTGCCTGCTCTTTTCATCGTGAAGCCTTAGGACATAAGATTCACCGGGCCTCAGGTCTCTAATCATGAGAACATGATTAGGCTAAAGATCTTGGCTTTAGATGTGTTTCAGCCCCAGGCCCATCGAGGCAGAATAACAACTCCACTGGCCACGGGACCAGGCCACGGGACCAGATGGGATGGCGCCACGTCTGATTCCAGAACTGGACACAGTGATCGATGACCTCATCCCCCTCCAACCCTCCAATCAGCAGCACCCACGACCCCGACTTCCTTACTATCCCTATGTAATCTGTGCTCCCGAGGCACCCCGGGAGCCAGGCTTTTGAGCGATGGCTTGCCTGTGTCTCTGGGACTTGCAACTCTCTAATAAACCTTACTTTCTTTGCTGCAAAACCTTCACGAATCTCTTCTTGGGCTGAGATGCACGCAGGCAGACGGACCCCTTTTTCATCCCGATGACAAATCTTTCATGCTTTGCTGGTGTGAGTGCTGAAATGGGTCAACCACTCCAAAAATCTGCGTTAGCTTTTAAAGCTCCACTCCCAGGTGTACACTTGTGATGGTTACACTTGGGTAGGCCACGGTACCCAGACGTTCAATCAAACATGATTCTAGATGTTTTGGTAAAGGTATTTTTCCAGATAACACTAACATTTAAATCAGTAGACTATGAGTAAAGCAGATCGCGCTCCATGATATAGGTGGGCCTCATCTAATCAGTCGAAAGCCCTGAAAAAAAGACTGATCTCTTCCAGGGAAGAGGGAATTCTGCCAGCAAACCACCTTCAGACTCGCACTGCTGCGTCAGCTCTTCCTTGGGTGTCCAGCCTGCCAGCCTCCCCTCCAGATTTTGGATTTACCACACTTCCATAGTCGCACGAGCCACTTCTTCATTCATAACGGCCCCAAACCGCAAACGACCAAGTGGAAAATGGAAAAATCCATTGTGATACAGTCACACTGCCGGCCCAACAAGGAAGACTCCCGCTGGCATGGTATAAGTGAAAGAAGCCACACAAAAGAATATATAGTACATCACTCCGTTTATACAAAATCCAAAACGTGTAAACTTAATCTATGGTGTTAGAAGCCAGAATACTGTATCCTTTGGATACATTACTGCAAGGAAGCATGAGGAAAACTTCTGGGGTGCTCGAAAGGTTTCGTATCTTGCTCTGATGGTGGCTACACAGGTGTCCATCTGTATGAAAATTCACCGAGAAGTCCACTTAAGAGCAGTGCACTTTACAGTATGTATACAATACCTCCTTTGTAAACAAATTTTTTAAAAAATCAAATCCTTAAAATAAAAAAAAACAGTCGAGGCAAATTTTTTTCTCTGACATCTTGTGCGTTGGTTCGCTTTCTATGAAGCAATGATTCTCCGCATCCCTCGTAGTTCGATGATTCAAGAACATGACGTGAGGCACCGCAGAGGTTCCTGGAATAGCTCCTTAACCACAAAGACTCAAGTGTTGTTTTTAGAATCAGTCGCTAGCTCACTTGCATCGTGTACAAAAAAACATATATTCTCTACGATCTCAATCCGTCGAGATGTGTCGACCTTTCTGGCCCTTTCTAGGATCGATTTTGTGTACGTTTTCATTGCGCTCAAAAAGCGAGTGTCTCCTCGACTCTTCTATACGATCCGATTGCTTTCTCTACCTGTTCTCGCAATCACTAAGAGAAGCGTGTTAAAATATCCCGCCATCGACCGGGAGAAAATGTAAATGAAACAGAATTCGCACGCGCGCACACACACGCGCACACACACACGCGCGCACACACACACACACACAGGACTGCGGTTTTGTTCATTTCTCATGTAATTCCATCGTGTTTTGCTTTATGTTAGTTTGAGGCCATGCGTTAGATGCGTACAAATTTGGAATTTTTATTACGCTTTTTTACATTAACAAAATCCCCTCTATATTTTTTAAGTTTTTAGGTTTTTATGTATCCGTGTTTTGTTTTAAAGCGCTGTTGGCCTGATAGGAACATAGATGTCCCAGCTTTCTTTCAGTCAATGCCTGCTTGGCATACCTTTTCCACCTTTTTATGTCTGACCTTTCTGTATCTATATGCTTTAAATGTGCTTCTCGTAAAAAGAATATAATGTTCTTCTGTTTGTCATTCTGACATCTTTTGTCTTTTAACTACAACGTTTAAGTCTATTTCCTTTTTTTAACCTAAATTTTTTTCTTTCGAGATAAGAGGACATCTCGCGAAACTGTACGACAAAATCACGTGGATGTTGACCCTAATGTGACCTGCCCACCTTGTTCAGATTTCTCTGGATTTAGTTGAACCCGTGTGCGTCTGTGTGTGTGTGTGCACAAGCGTGTCTAGTTCTATGCAATTTTATCACATGCGTGGGTTCATGTATCCGCCACCATAGCGAAGACGTCGAACAGTCGACTGTCACCACAAGGTGACACCCTTATGTCGCCTTGTTATAACCACACCCACTTCCCTCCCCTACATCCTTAATCTCTGACAACCATTAATCTGTTCTCTATTTCCATAATTTGGTCATGTCAAGAATGTCATATAAATGCAATCAGTGTATAACCTTTTGGGCTGAGCATTTTTCCCACTGGTTCTCTAGATGCACCCAGGTTGTTCTGCATATCAATACTTCATTCTTTTTCATTGCTGAGTTGTATTCCACGGTATGGATATACCACAGTTCGCTTAACCGCTCGCCCACTGAAAGATATCCGGGTTATTACTTCGAGGCTATTATAAATAAAAGTGCTATAAACATTCATGCTCAGGGATTTTGTGTACGTGACCATACATTTCCATCTCTTTTGGATAAATAGCTGAGTTGTATGGTAATTCACATGTTTAGTTTTATAAGAAACTGCCAAACTCTTTTCCAGAGACTGTACCCATTTACAGTTCCACAAGCAAGAAATACGTGATCCAGTTTCTTCAAATCCTTGCCAGCATTTGATGTTGTCACTTTTTTCTTTTTTTAGCCATTCTGATGAATGAGTAGTGATATCTCATTGTGGTTTTAATTTGCATTCCCTTCATGGCTAATGAAGTCGAACATCTTTTCATGTGCTTATTTTATTTTGGACTGTACCCATTTACAGTCCCACAAGCAAGAAATGAGTGATCCAGTTTCTTCAAATCCTTGCCAGCATTTGATGTTGTCACTTTTTTCTTTTTTTAGCCATTCTGATGAATGAGTAGTGATATCTCATTGTGGTTTTAATTTGCATTCCCTTCATGGCTAATGAAGTCGAACATCTTTTCATGTGCTTATTTTATTTTATTTTTTTATGCCTATAGCACCCGGTCTTCTAGGTGGTCTCCCATCCAAGTACTCACCAGGCCCGACCCTGCTTAGCTTCCGAGATCAGACGGGATCAGGCACAATCAGGGTGGCGTGGCCGTAGTCTATTGCTTTCTTTTAGATTGATTGAGTATGTTATTCTATTTTTCTTTACTATTAGTTTACATGACATTCTGTGTTACTATTCGTTTAGGGGAACCCTAAAAATTACTCACATATTCGCTTCTTTGCCTGCTGGCTTTCTCACATCTCTGTTCTGTGATCATTCGCCCGAAGAACCTCAGCGGCTGATGGCAAACTGACCGTAAGTTCTCATTCTCCTGCACAAGCCCCTCCTGCGATGTGAATTTTCTGCCCCTCCCATCAAGAGGTAAAGAATTTCTCTACCTCCTGAGGTCCAGGCGTGGCTGCGTGGCTTGCTTCGGTCAATGGGACATCAGCAAAAGTGACAGAAGCTGGGACCTGGGCATCAAGGCTTACATACATACATACATACATATCCTATTGGTTCCGTTTCTCTAGAGAACGCTGACTAATACACTATTTAAGCGAAAGAATCACCTATCAGATCAGTCTCTGAGAAGGTAACTTTTCAACCTATTGTGATGAGAACCATCAGCCTGGTTTCCGTTCTTAAATAATGTATTGCTTTTTAAAATTGAGTGATAAAGAACTTAGTTTTAAAAACCGGACAGGAAGGGGAAATCGCGAAGCCAGTGCTCGAGTGACCACATGGCTGCAACGATCAGACTTCAAGTTTTGCTCGAGGTCAGCTCCCAACCTAGTTTTTTCCCTCGCTCCACTGCTTATTTGTACAAAATATGGTGAAAGAGGAGGTGGCGTTTTCTCAAGATGTTGAGACAGCACCAAAGCAAATGGTGATGATATCTGCACAGCCGGGTTCTTACAAAAATTGTTTTCAGCCGTTCGTTGAGCACTGATCACATGGCATGTGCGTTGGGCTGCTAAGCCTCCGTGGGTCCACGACAAGAAACTGGGGTCATCGAGGGAAACGCTCTCGTTTGAAGGTCGTGCCTTTGTCCCAAGCACTGGCCCTCTCCTCCGCCGAGCAACCTTGGGGACCTCAAACCGTAACCAGAGGAAACAGGAAACCAGCTCCTCGAACCACAGAGCGCCTCCCTAGCCCCATGAACCTTAAAAGCTGCAACCCATCTGCCCCGGATGGTGTTGGCTCGGTTCTGACTCCATATAGTTCTCTATTGCTGCCAAACAGATTACCTCAAAGTTCAGCCGCTTAAAACAACAAGCATCTATCTCTGTTTCTGAGTCAGCAATTCAAGAGGGGTGTGACTGAGCGTTGCTGTGCAGAGGTCTCTTTTAAATATAGGTTTTGTTATTGTTCGGGTGTGGCAAGGCCAACTGATCAAGAAACAACTGCCATCAAAAAGATAGTTTATTACTCACAGATCCCAAGAGAACAGGGCACGCCACACCACAGGAGCCATACCAGGAAGCACCGGGGTCACCGGGAGGCAGGGGGAGATGGGGACCTGTGGGCGAGCACCTTTATTGTGGTTTCCATGATAGGTAGGGTGAGCGGGCGGAGGAGTGGCTAGTTTGGACAATTTCAGCAGGCTCTGGGGCACAGAGGCTGCCCCTGGCCTTGGATGGTCAGGGCAGGGATAGTGGCCCAGTGTGTGAGAGCCCAATAAAGGAGGCAGTTGGGGGTGCGGGCTCTGAATCTGCGAGATCGTGTCTAAAAGTCGTGCTCTCGGGCAAGTGTTTACCATCTCTAGGGATTAGCTAACCCTGGGAGGGACAGTCCCTCCAGGTCAGCACGGCCCCAAACGTCAGAGCATCAGAATGCAGAAAATACAAGCCATGGTTAATACAATGTCTCATTTGGCTGCAGTCAGGATGGCGGCTGGGGTTGCAGCATCCGAAGGCCTGACTGGGGCTGGAGGGTTCCCTCTCAAGGCAACTTGCGTGGACGGTGATTTCGTGCTGGCGTTGGCAGGAAGCCTCAGTCCCTCAACACCTGAGCCTCTCCACAGAGCTGCTTGAGTGTCCTCACGATGTGGCCCCTGGCTTTCCCCAGAGCACGTGATCCAAGAGAGGGCGCAGGAGCGAGCCTCAGAGCCTCTTACGACTGAGGCCTGGACGTCGCATTCCGTCACCTCCCCCGCCCCTACAAGTTAGCAGCCGGTCACCGCATCCAGTCACACTCAGTGGGTAGGAAATCGGGTTCCAAATGTTGAGGTTAAAATCGTCAAAGGGTTTGTGACCATATTTTGAGACTATCACAGTCTTTTTCAGCTGAAGTCACAGAAACTCAGCTCCGAGAGAGAGCAGCATTTATGGGCTCACGGGAACAAAGCAGGGGAAGGGCAGAGTGGAACTGGCCTCTCAGCGCCTGGAAGTATGGACCTAAAAAGCTCTCTCTCTCTCTCTCTATCTGTCTCTCTGTTTCTCCCTGTCAGTCTCTCTGTCTCTCTTTCTCACACACACACACACACACACACACACACACACACACCCCTTTTCTCTGTGTATGGGCTCAACTCTCTTAGCTATAACCAACCCCAGGCTGTCTGAACTCACAAGCTCACAGCCTCTCGAACAGAAGAGAACGCTCCAGCCTCAGAGGGTGCTCTTGGCACCTGGCCAGCTGCTGAGCGCGGCGGGTCAGGCAGGGCTCCGGTGGACCCGTTTCTGTTCGCGCGCTCACTGCCGGGACCAAGTGCTGTGCCTGGGGCTGCAGCTTGGTGAGTGGCTGGGCTCGGGCCCTTATGTCTGGAGGACAGGGCCTGGTAGCAGCAGGGGACGATGGGGTCTGGTGGGGGTTGCCAGGTGGGAGCTGAGTGGCCATCCTAGTTGTGCGTACAACTCTGCCTTGGCTGGATTAATGAGCCGAAGTCGCAGTGGCCCTATTTTTAGAACGACAGGAAAAACAACGGCTTCAGACTCTCAGAAGGGCAACTTTCCTCAGGTGTGGCCTAATCGCTGGGTCTATTCGAGGACGTAATCGTACAGAGCCCGGGGCTCTGGGAGGCCACCCCCTTCTCATTGTTGACACACCCTCGAGCCAGATCCAGTCGTGGACACAGCAGACGGGTGCAACAAACCTCCTCGTTTTATTTCCTCCCCTGGGCGCCACTCTTAACAACGAGGTTTATAACACACAAGGCTCATGCCGGCAGGACCCTCGCCTGTTTTCCCGACCTTGTCCCATCGGGAGACACAAGGCTCCCCCCTCGTCCCGTCCACAGTCTTCCAACAGAAAGGGTTGGAGCTCAAGTGTGGTTTTGTTGCCAAGAGTAGCTTCCACACAGACACTCGGTAGCTCTTAGGGGAGGGCACATGTTTACTTCGTCAGGGACGGCCACTCGTCCCCACGTTTGCAGAGCCTGGTGACAGCAAACAGCAAAGCAGGCCAGGGGTTAGATGCAACCTATTTAATCTCTTGCTTCTAGAACTCCCCTTGGCTTTGCCTTGATTTTAATCAGGATAGTGAACATTTACCTAACATTAACATTTTAAATAACCACTTCATTGATCACGTTAATCATCCATGGCACATTTGAAAGCATTTTCTGGGGCCAATTGGGAAAAAATGTAGGCTTGGTGGTCAGCCTGCCTGGTGCAAATTCCAGCTCTGACCTCAGTTTTCTCATCTGTAAAATGAGGTCTTAAGACTTGCCAAGTGCCTGGCACACGGGAGGTGCTCTGTGAGCTGTGTGGCACTACCCCGTGACCACGTGGGCTGTCACAGAGGAAACGGGCTCAGAGAGGATCAGCCACTGGGCCAGGTCGCCCAGGTAGTGGAGGGCCTCAGGCAGCTCGCAAGGGGGCACAGGGGCTCAGGGAGCGGGGGGATGAGTCGTGAAACCCCCTGGGGCAGCAGACCCCCACCAGGCGGAAGTCTTTGCCTTTGGGGCAGTGGGTGCTTCAGGGTTCCACCTCTTTCCCCCCGGGGACCGACGGGCCCTTCCCGGGGCAATCCCACCCAAAGCGCCCGGCTCTGCCCCTCTAGAACCTAAACTGCCAATCAGCGACCCACACAGGGGCTCTGTTTGAAGTCAGTCGGGCAGAGGCCCCTTTAAGGGGCAGCTAGGCCTCCAGGCCTCCAGCCCCACCTACCCACCGCTCAGTGAACCTGGGAAATCCATCCCCCCTCAGGGGCCTCAGTTTCCCCGTCTGTAAGGTAAAGGCATTGGCTTGGGCGGTGCCCAAGGCCTCCTTCACACTCACAAGTCATCTTTTCTGCTCCAAAGCCTGCGGTGGCCCCCAGTTCCCTGCGAGTCAGCTCCAAGTCCTCAGCCTTGGCAGGCAAGGCTACCACAGTGACACCAGTGCCCCTGCCCACTCCACCCCCAAGAAGCCTCGGCCACCTGCCATGCCTGGGCCAGTCCTGCCCCTGGGACTGGCCTCCTTCTCTCTTGTCCGGCCTCCAAGTCCCCTCCATTCATCCCGTCTGAGGACCACCGTGAAAAAGCCTGGACTCACTCAGACCTGGGTTTGAATCCCAGCTCTCCCGTTTGGGAGCCGTATGACCTTGGACAAGTTGCCTCACCTCTCTGAGTTTCGGGGGGGTTAGATGAGATAGCTGTCTAGGTCCCCAGCGTGGGGACAGCATGGAGGGGGGCACCAGGCCTGTGAACTCAGACGGGCCTCGGATAGGAGACTCTTGTAAAACAGACTCTGCCGATGACAGAGAGGGGAGACGGTGGTACTGAGGCCCTGTGGCCTCACAGCAGGCAGTCAGCTCCTGCGGGGTGTTAGCAGCAAAGGTCAATCGGCCACCCTGTCTGGGGGCAGGGGATATGAATGAATCAGATCCAGCCTCTGACCTCACAGGAGAAAGGTTCCAGGGGAGACACGGGAAAGCCGGAACCCCACAGAGCGGAGTTGAAGGAGAGGCAGACAGAAGTGCCAGGACACCTGGGCCACCGGGGAGGGGCAGCGCGGTGGGCACTGAAGGGGTGTGGCCGTGGGTGGTGGGGTAGGAGAGGGGGTCACAGGGACAAAGGCAGACGGGCAGAGCAGTGGTCTGGAGAGCTGACACCGTGTGGCTCCAGGGGTGAACGGGGCATGGAGGGTGGGGAATGTTCTGGAGAGCTGGGGCCTGGCAAGCTTGTCAGGCTGTGGGTTTTGCCCACAGGGCAGCAGGGTGCCCGGCATTCTGGAAGTGTCCGACTCTACGTTGCCAGATGGCCTATGAGAAGTGCCAGGCGGGTTGAGGGAGCCAGGCAGGAGGTGGCCACAGCCTTTCAGGAGAGAGAGATGGGCTGGGACTGGGCGGGGGCGGGGCACTCCACGGGCGCTGACAGAAGCTCCCCGAAGCCGAAGGAGACCCTCCACCCTCCACTCGGGCCCCCACGCAGCAGGAAGCCACCCAGAGCTCCAGGCCTGCCTTCAGCCACACACCTGGCCCTGCTGGCCACCTGCAGCACCTCCTGGGGTGACCGTGAGTAACCCACGAGAATGGGCAACACTTATGCATGTGTGAAACACCCAAGTGTGTGTGTCACTCCCTAGTGTATATTGTGCACAGCACCCGAGTGTGTGCCCAGACATTGGGACTCATCATGAAGATGGCAGGGACTGTCCTTTACGTTCATGGCCACCCTTCTCTCAAATCGGGATGGTTCTCCAGCTTGCTATAGTCAAGAGTGCCTCCGCCGGGGTCAACTCCCTCCTACAGGAAGTCCTCCTGGTGCATCCTTGAGGTGTGGAGTCTCATCTTCCTCTCTGACCTTGGAACTTCTCTGTGTCCTGGTGGCATCTGCTGTTCAGGGCCTAGATGCCCGGCCTGGCCCTCACCCTCCCCGAGGCAGCCTGGGAAGTGGTGAGGGTCCCCTATGCCCACCTGGCCCCTCCGAGACCACAGCACAGCTTTCCTCTCATTGTTTATTGGTTCCCAAGGACAGCCACTCTGCCAGGGGAGGTCAAAGCGGGTTCATGTCTTGCGGCTTCCAAAGACAGGGCGGTTCACGTGCTCAGGGGAGGCCAGGAAGGCCTTGAGCTTGGGCCGGGCACTGAGGCGGGCCACGTAGGCCGAGAGCAAGGGGAAGGCGTCCAGGCAGCCGGGGGTCAGGACCTGGTGGGTCAGCAGCAAGTCGAGCAGGTTGTAGTCGGCGAAGGAGATCTGCAGGGTAGGGGTCGGGGGCAGCAGGTGGGAGGAGGCAGGGGTCTGGGGAGATGGGGGACCAAGAGCCCGAGCCGTCCCCTAGGTCCGCCCAGCAACAAATGGCTCACGTGCTCTCTCTGTACCTGCCTCCCGTCTATAAGAAGAGGGTGGCATTGCAGGGGTAGGACAGGGACGGCCACTCACCTGGTTGCCCACAATGAAGGCCTGGCCCCCCTGGTTCTGGGCCAGCAGCGTCTCAAAAGGCTTCAGGTGCTCTGGCAGGTCCCGCATGTACCGGGCCTTGTCCTCCTCCTGAGAACGGCAGAGTTCCCAGTGGTGGCATGCAGCGGGCCTGGCCGGGTGACCTCCCCGCCACCCTCCCCGGCCCTGAACACCAGCCGAGGCCCCCGCTCACACAGTCGTGGTGGATGAGGTGGCCGCAGAGGTTGCGGAGGTCCGCCACACCGTCGTTCACCATGTCCACCAGCGCCGCCTCCCGCTGGTCTTTGCCGTAGAGCCCTGGTCAGTGGCCAGGCAGCGGGTCAGGTTCCATCTGGGCTGGTGATCTGCTGCTCTCCTCTCCCCCAAAAGCCCGCAGACCTCAGGCCCAGGCACCCAGGTCCCTTGCTCTGGCGCCCTGCTCTACCGACTGCTGCTCCCACCTCCTCGAGTACGAGGGGGAATACCGGGGTGAAGCCCGTGCCTGCCTTCTAGGCCACACCCCGGGGCCTGGCCCCATGTGCCCTCCCTCAAGTCTGTTCCCGGAAAGGGTGGACCAAGCCTCTTGTGCGTGCCTCCCTAGGCCTGAGGGGAGCCATTTATGAAGCTCGACAGAACCTGGCTGTGTGGGCCGAAGTGTCCACAGCACAGGGGCAGGAAGAGGTGACAGGCTGCAGAGCAGGCCTCTGTCCTCACCCTGGGCCCTACAGAAGTTAGTTGCCGCGTCCCTCTGGGACCCGGGGCTTTTCTGTCCCCCACCACCCACCCCAGGCTGGCCAAAGAGGCAGCCACCTCCCTAAGCCATGTTCCTGCGACCACAGGCCTGTCCTCTATAACCCTGGATTTTCCAGACTCTGAGGAGGCCAGAGCATGAAGAAACAGGCAGAAGATCTACTTGGACCTCGGGCCACACTCGCAGTGATCTCTAGCCTGCCCCAGCACACACATGGCAGCTGGCGGCCTCCTCTGAGCTGTCATCCAGGAAGTGGGCACCGTGAACCCATCTGGTGCTGCTGGGCTGGGAGTTCACCTGAGCTGCATTGCCCCAGCCCAGGTGGACTGGCTGCCCAGCCCCATAATCCAGAGCCCTCCTAACCCTGTCCCTGCCCCTTCCTCCAGGCTGCCCTTCAGCCGGGCAAGACCCTAGTGGCTGCAGGTGCAGCAGCTCAGGCCCCAGAACACCCTGTTGGGAACCCTCAGGTACTTTCCTGGACTGGCCATCTTCTGACCTCGGGACTCACCGAAGGAGCGGCCCAGGTGGCGGAGGATGGCATTGGACTGGTACAGAGTGAGGTCTCCATCCTGGAGCTTGGGGAGCTGCCCGAACAGCTGGAGGGGGGCACAGCTCTGTCAGAGGTGCTGCGCTTGGCTGTCCCCACCTTAGTTTTGCCGCCCCCACGGGACACCTGTACGCACACAGGAGGCCTTGAGAGGGCCCTGCAGCCAGGTCTCCTTGGTCACCACCTCCTCTTTCCAGCTCTGGCCCTGGTCAGCCAGCAGCATGCGCATGGCCTCGCAGCGCCCTGGTGTGGGCAGGCAGGAGTGTGGGGACGGGCAAAGACCCAGCCTCACAGTGCTCTGGAGAAGGGTCAGGCGTATGGGGAAGGGACAGAGAGGACAGAAACCCTCGCCTTCGGAGCCTTCTGAGAGAGGATGGACCTCAGAGGAAGCATGGAGACCTGGTCCCAACTGTGTCTTAAGGAGGCGGGGCGCCCATACCCAGCCCCACAGTGCCCCAGGGAAGAAGATACAGCAACAAGTAGGAAAGCCATCCCGGCCCCGCCCCGCCCCCGGCCACGCCACGCCCCCCGGCCACGCCACG
>NW_006435764.1:4172084-4180813 GCF_000325575.1 Pteropus alecto
CGCCCCCTCCATCCGTCTCCGGACTCTGGCCCAAGTTCAGGAAGCAGCCTGAGCGTGGGGCCTGGGCCCTGCCTTTGCCCTAATCCCTCCAGAAGGAGGAAGGGTCAAACCTCGGGTAGGGAAGTAGACGATGGTGTAGGGCGCCACTAGGAGAGACAGACAGACAGGACGATGAAGAAGGACCGCCCGCGAGGCCGTGGGGCCCAGAGGCCGGCAGCCTGCCTGTCAGACCCCCCGGAGAGAGGGTGGTTCAGTCTGGGCCCACCCCCTACCCGGTCCGGACCCTACTCACTGGCAGGCGGCGAAGTGCAAGTGCGGCAGGAAGTAGGGAGGAGCCCAGAGGCCTTATTTGTAGGGTTCCGCTCCACCCCTTCATCCCTCCCTGCCCCACCCCAGGAATGTACCAAGTCTCTGAGTTTGGTCCAGGGCACAGCCGGGTGTGGTGGGGACAAGGCAAGACAGGCTCACTTGCTCACGGGCAGTGTGTGTACAGGAGGCACCCACAGCCACCACCCTCCCCACAACCATAACTCCTCAGGGCCCACAGAAGCCAGGACTGAGTGCCTTGCCCACTGCTGGGTCCCCAGCACCAGCATACAGTAGGTGCTCCATAAATACTTGTTGCATTAATGAATACAATTTTGATGGACATTTCCATTTACACATCCTCCCTCTATAATAATAGCAAATAATAATAATAGCAAACCCTCAAGGCCTGAGGACTGTATTGAGAACTTTACAAATATTACATACAGCCCTAAGACTTGGTACCATTCTGATCCTCATCTTACAGAGGATGAAACCAAAGCACAGAGAGGTTCGTCAACTTTCTCCAGGTAACACAGGATTTGAACCCAGATCTGGCTGGCTTCAGAGGCCTCACGTTTAACCCTCATTCTTTCTTCATCAGGGCCTATTGTCTCCAAACCCTTTTTTTGACTGAGTCTAAGTGCTCTGCACTCTTCCAATACAGGCTGGACCTAGGGATATGGTTGGATGGAAAGACAGACAGACTGGAATGAGCAGGACCTCCGGGCCCCCACAGGACTGTGTCCTGCCAGGCAGAGCCCAGTGCCTGTCTCCCTGCAGGCCCATCTCCTCCTGGCTGATGCTTCCTGAGGCAGGGGTGTCGGGGAGTCTCTCGGTGGGCGTGGTGGTCTTCCCTTGGCACCTGGGGCCTGACAGAGCCAGGTGTCTCAGCCTGGTTTTCCTGTCAGAGCCACAAGGAGAGAAAGGTATCGGGTGCAAAAGGGCACCCCCGAAAGCATGGGAAAAAACCCAGCACATCTTATCGCCAGCGTTCGTTAGCCTCATTTGAGCCCACAGATGCCTGGGGCTGAGAGAGGGTGGGGGAGGTGGTGCCAGAGCTGAGTTCTATCCTGGATTCACAGCTGGAGGGACATCTGCCCAGCACTTAGCAGCTTAGTCTATATAAATGGTCTCATTTCATCTCCACGACACCCTGGGAGGGAAGGGGTCTTGTTCCCATTATGCAGACACGGACACCAAGGCTCAGAGAGGTTCATTCCCATGCTCTGGCCCGGAGCACGCATGCCCTCCCTCTGTGCACAAGCATCACAGGCTTGGGAGAATGCGAGACCCCCTGCCATCCAGGGGAAGAGCCTCCTGCCAGCTCATACCCTCCAGCCATCATGCTCAGATCTCCTGGCACCAGGATGGCTTGGCTCTTGCTGTGGTGTTCTAGGTGGCTGTTTTTACCCACAGTCCTCTGGCTCCATAGGCCCGGCCTGTGGTCCAGCTCTGAGGCCACCCTGGGGTCTCTTGATCTGGAGCTCAGAAGCACAGCTTTCCCAGTCCAATTGGCCAGGCACCTCCCTGTGTCCAATCACCACCTCCGATCCACATGGACATCAGCACCTGTCTCGGGTGGGTTTTTAAATAAATATAAACAGCCTTATTGTTAGATAAAATTCACCCTTATAAAGTGCACATTCTGTGGTTTTCAGTATATTCAGTGCTGTGCAATCATCACCACTACCCCATTCCAGAACATTTTCATCACCCCAAAATAAACCCTGTACCTATTAGTAGTCATTCCTCGTCCCTCCATCTATTTTTGTCGCTATGGATTTGCCTATTCTGGACATTTTAAATAAATGAAATCATACGCTGTATGATCTTTTGTGTCTGGCTGTTTTCACTTAGTATAATGTTTTCAAGGTTTATCAGTACATCATTCCTTTCTATGGCTGAATAATATTCCACTGTGCTGATATGTCACATTTTGTTTACCCATTCATGCATTGATGGACATTTGGGTTGTTTCACTTTTTGGCTATTATGAATAATGCTGCTATATACATTTGCATATGAATTTTTGTTCTAACTTATGTTTCAATTCCCTTCGGTATGTACCTAGGAGTGGCATCTCTGGGTCATATGGTAACTTATTTTGAGGAACTGCCAAACTCTTCCAAAGGAGCTGTGCCAGGTTATAAATCCAATAGCATCAGATGAGGGTTCCAACTTCATGTCCTCACCAAACATTGTTATTATCTTTCTTTTTTACTTTAGCTATCTTAGTAAGTGTGAAGTGATGTCTCAACATGGCTCTGTGTATGGTGCTTACCAGATGCCAAGCGGGGGTTTGGCCTGTGGGGAACAGAGTGGAGAAGGAGCCATCATCTTTGCCATCAGAGGAATCACAGCTCAGAGTGGAGGGAGCTGGAGGGACACATTCTTCATTCCCACATTGATTACTATGTGTCAGGCAATGAGTGGGTTAGACATGAAGTAGGTAAGGTCCATATGTAAGGTCCATATCTTAACTATCTCCACCCTGAAGGACTCTTTTAATGAAGGATATAAGACCTTCACTGGCAGTCTATCTGTATGCCCATCTGTACATCCATCTACCCAATCATCCATCCATCCAATGACAAAACATTCAACCAGCAGTCCATCAAAATCTCCGCCTATCCATTTATCCACCCATTTATTCAACTACCCACCAAATCAACCCCACTATCCATCCATTTTTTTAAACCATGCATCTTTCCATCCATTCGATCATCCACCCAACCACCTATCTATGCAATCATGTATTCATCCAACTACCAAGCATTTAACCATTAGCCCATCAAATCATCGACCTATCTTTCTATCCATTCAGCCACCCACCTGTCCATCCATCCAACCATCCATCTATTCATGTATTCATCCCTTCATCCACCTGTCCATTCATCCATCCAATTTCCTATCTACCCACCCGACTATTCATCTACCTGTTCATCCATCCAACTGCCTGTCCACCCTTCCATTCACCTACTCAATCATCCATCCTTCCAGCTACCAACCATTTAAACATCAATCCCTCAGATCATCCACCCATCCAACCAACCACTCACCTATCCACCCAGCTGTCCACCCATCCACCTATATGTCAACCACTGATCCATCTGGACATCCTGGACACTAGACCTGGGACCTCAGCTTGGCTAAGTCGAAACATGCAAGTCAAAAGCACCAAGATGAACGCCCTGAATGCTGTTCATTGAATAAGAGCCAGGAAGGATTTCTAAGCCAGGCTTTCTTCACCTAGACACAAAGGCTTTGCTCCTTGATTAAAAACACTTCACTCACTGTACCCTGACCCTCTGCAGCCCCACTACTTTGGCTTGTACTTTGGGACACACATTTCTCACCACTTCCCACCTTCTTAGGGGGCTATTTGGACATGAAGTCATTTATCACATGTGGCATACACCATTTTTTTGAGCCCTTCTGGTGTCCTCACCAACCTGCTAGGTCCTTTGCCATTTAATTCTCACAAAGGCACCGTGAGGCAGGTACTAAGTCAAACCCCATTTTCTAGATGAGAAAACGAAGGCTCAGAGAGCTGAAACACCTTGCCTGAGTCACATGGCGAGGGCTTGGGGGAAACCCAGGCCTGCAGGTGCTTTTCAAGACCTTGCATAAAATGGGAGAGCTCCTGTCTCTGAGGGATGTTCGCAGTGCTGCCTGGAATGCAGTGCACTCCTGGCCTCTGTAAGGAGATGAAACCCAGGGTGCAGAGGAGCTGAAGGATGCCAGAGGCCAAGCCTTCAGATAGTCAGCGTGAATGGTCACAACACGCCCCTCTGGCCCTTGACCACCCAGCCAATGTCCACGCGCTTCACAAGCCTGGGCTTTCCCCAGATCCTCAGGCTGTCAGGGCTGGGTGGTGGCTGTTCCCTCGGCCTGCATAGCCACCCCTCTCTTCACCCCTCTGGTCTTGGCTCACACCTCACTTCCAAGCCCCTCAGTCACAGCAGCCTGCTGGGCCCTTCCTGCAGTGGCTCCTCCGCCGTCATTCTGGGCTTGTTGAAGGCACATCTCCCGCCAGGCAGAAGGTTCTAGGAGGCAGGAATTGGGTCCCAGCATCCAGGAGGGCGTACAGCAGGTGCTCCACAAACATTTGCTGAAAATTCAGCCCCTCTAAAATTTTCTTCAACTAATTGCCAGCCATACCCTCTCCAGTGGCTACTCACCCTGCCTTCCTCCCAACAGCCTCCACCCAACATGCTCTGTCAATTCCAACACCTGGAGCCCTCCAGGGTCACAGCTGGTCGCCACCGGGGACCCCAGCACTGACCCAGGTTAAGCATGGGTGGGCGATGCCGAGAATGTTGCCCACCCCCTCACCTCTTCCATGAAGCCCACCCCCCCATGCCTGGCTGGGTGTCCCAAGCACTTGGAAGTTGTCTGCTGGCCCTTTTCTGTGTTAGATATGACTGAGAGCTGGGCCTTTGGGCAGAGTGGTGTCTGTCCTGCGGCCCCAAAAGCTGGCCTGGATCTGGGTCCCAGCCAGCCTCAGATATTTGCAAAAGGGACACATGAATGGATGGCCACACATGGCGAGAGAGGCCAGAGCCAGCAGCTCAGGTGGCAGGTGTCTGGCAGGATCTGGTTCCCTCGGACAAAAGCTGGTGCGGGGGGCAGGTGAATAAATCATGAGAGGCCTGGAGTAGGGCCGGGGCAGGACAACTGACCTCATTCTGGGAGGTGAGGAGCAGGCAGCTAGGTGGTAAGTGGGTTGGGGACACAACAAGAGGGGACTGCCTGGCCCGCCCCACCCTTTTCCCTGAGAAGCAGGAGGTCGGAGGTCAGCAGAAGCTAGGGGGCGGTGCCAGCAGGAGCGGGGAGGTGAGGAAGCACAGGTACCCTGTGGTGGGTGAAGTGGGAAGGTCTGGGGTGGGGCTGGGGAGACCTGTCTTTCCAGAATCCGGGAGTCGTCCTGGGAGCGGGGTAGTGGGGAGAATTGAAGAACAAAGATGAACAGACAGAAAGACAGATAGACAGACCAATGTAAGACAGAGCCCCAAGCGACAGAGAGAGGGAAGTGACAGAGAGATGAGCTGAGTGGTCAGAGAGCCCCACAGACACCTCTACACAAATGTCAGCAGTGGATAGAGGTGGAAAAAGGAACTGTAGGAAATGTCACACAGAGCAGTGGGCCAGAGGGCCAGAGAGCAGGACAGAAACGGAGGAGAAAGGATTGTGGGGAGATTAAAAACCAGGAGCCAGAGAGGCTGGTGGCTGCGCAGGTGGTCCTGTGGAGCCCTGGGTGCAGTCTGTGGCCAGCATGAAGGTTGGAGGGTGGGGGATGAGCAGAAGGCTAGGACTTGCGGGGAGGGGCTGTGTGAGGGGCATGGTAAGCTAGGAGAGATCTGAGACTTGGGGGGTCTGGGGCCCTATCCACCCATGGAGCGGAGCGAGGAACAAGGAAGAGAGTCTCAGGGACCTCTGGGGACCACACCCACAGCTGCTCACTAATCAACCCACCCACAGGACCGGGGAGACTGGAGTGGGGCCGTGTCCCCCAGCCAGCAGGAGGTGCCAAACCCTCGTCTCCATGGCCCTTCCCCAGGGCCCAGCAGGTGACAGCCTCCCCACAGGAGACCCCAAGCTCTCTGAGGGCACTGCAGGGCCCAGTGGAGCCGCTGCCAACCCAGCAGCCACCAGGCGGCGGGTGCTCCTGCAGGAGCTCGAGGCCCAGGTGCAGGCGGCCTACGGGCAGGTAAAGTGAGCAGGGGTATGGGGCTGTCCTCAACTGAGGGGACCATGAGGGAGCAACGGGGACCCCACACCCCAACTGGGGCCCTATAGGACAGACCCAGGGCCAAGCCCAGGGAGAAAAGCCCGGACATGCATGTGGATAGAGAGGTAAGCGGATCGGTCAGCTGGCATTCCTCCCCACCTTTGCCCTCAGGAAGACTTTAGGTCAGCCCGTGCTACCACAGGTCGGCTCCCTACAATCTGTCCAAGTACAGGCGTCAGGGGCTGGTCCAAGAGGTGCCAAGGGCAGGCAGGCTGGGCAGGGGCTCTGAATTGAGAGCCAGGGTCCTGGCAGGAAGGAACAGGGGCTTCCTGGGCTGGGACGAGGTTGCCTCCTCTCTCAGGACAGGAAGTTGGGGGGGGCGTGGTATCTGCGGAGTTCATACCATCACCTGCCATTCTGACGGGAGAGATGCTCTGGCTCGCCCTGGCACGCTGGGCACCTGGCTTCCTCCTCCCAGGTCCGGCCCTCCTTCTGAAGACATTAAATCTCTCCAGATTGGGAGAGATTAGGAGTAGGGGTTGGGGAGAGAGAGATGTTGGAGAGGGGGTGTCTAGAAGACCCTCAAGAGTGAGCACTGGAGGCTGGGCATTCCAGGGGGCCTCGGGCCCGAGTGGCCTCCCTCACCAGCAGAGATGCTCGGAGATAATCCCGGATTAGGACCCAAGCCCCCGTGCCCAGGGCTCCCCGCCTGCCCACCCGCCCCCGATCTTCCCCACAAAACCCTAGGAAAATCCCCTGCAGTGCTCCCAGACTCTCACTGGGAGCGGCTGGGGGCTGGCGGGAGCCCATAGCGCCCGCTGGGGCCCAGCCCCGGGCCGTCCCTGGAACTGCAGGCCTGGCATGGTTCTGGGGCCCATGGGAAACTGTGCCAAGCGGCCCCGACACCGGGGGCCTAAGGTAGGAGGGCTAACGGGGAGAGGCCGAGGCCAGGCGCCTGGGCTGAACCCTGGAAGGGTCGAGTGGGTGGGCAGAATCTCGTGTGAGAGTTAAATGCAGGCACAGAAGAGGGATGGAGGGGTTGATTCTCACTGCCCTAGATCGAGGTTTTACCCAGAAGCCCTTAGACTCCGGTTCCCCCTGGTCTTGGCTCCTGTGGACCGCTGGGCCTCCCCTGCCAAGCTCATCAGGCCCCCCCAGCTGCCCATTTCTGCTCTCTGCTAATCAACTCTGACCTGGGGGACACAGAGCTTGAGCTCAAGGTCTCATTCTGCCACTGGCTTTCTGAGTGACCTTGGCTAAGTCCCTTGCCTTTTCTGGGCCTCAATTTGCCCAGCTGAACAGTAAGGGCTGGAATCTTCCAGCCCAGAGTGGTAGTCGGTGAGGGCCCCATTCTCCCGTGCTGGGTGCCAAAGACAGGAGAGGCTGCTAAATGGGAGTAGAGAGCGGCCACTGCCTCAGCTCATGGCTGGCTCTGCTACAGGACAGCTGGCAGTGGCCTGGCTCCCCCACAGGGGACTCCCACCACAGCCTGGGCCCCAGCCTCAGCCCCAAGGAGCATGGGGACCCCAGGCCAGGCATCCAGGGCTACTCGGTGCTCAGCAGCCTGGTGGGGCCCGCCTGCATCTTCCTGCGGCCCAGCATCGCCGCCACCCAGCTCGTATGTACAGCCGCCTGCCCGCCGCCCCCTCGCTTTGCCTCTCCTTACGTAGGGGAGCAAGGATTGAGTGGGGAGGCCAGAGCAAAGGCACACAGATCCAGGGGGGTGAGGGGCAGAGAGACCCAGAAAAATGTCAGAGACAGCTACCCAGGAGATGGGCAGGGAGGTGGCAGGGTCCCCAGGAGAGGGACAGAGAAAACAAGAGACAGTGACTTTGAGGACCCCAGGGCCAAGCCTGAGGTTCTGTCCAACCTCAGGTGCACCTCTGGCCAGTGAGGCTCCATGCCCTAGAAGAGGGTGGTGGGGGGTGGGGGAGGCCCTGGTCGAGGCCTGGGCAGGTGGCAGGGAAGGGGGCGACCCAAGACCCCATGCCAGTCAGCAGGGATGGATGCGAGGAGCTGGGTCTGAGCAGTGTCAGAGACAGGCCCTGTGTGTGCGTGTTATGGGGGGCTGAGTGGGGAGCCCCAAAGAACAAGAAGGAAAGGGTTCAGGGAATTTCTAACCCCTCTGTACCCCCTCAGGACCGGGAGCTGCGGCCAGAGGAGATTGAAGGTAAAGGGTTTCTGCAGGGGTGGGATTGGGGGGTACACACAGGGAAGGGGCACTGGGTGGAGAGGGGGAGAGGCTGAGCAGTCTCCAGGAGGAACTAGGAGCAAGGAAAAGGCTGCAGGGGACTCATGCAAGGAGACTGGGGACAAGGTTGAGCAGGGGGGTTGACGAAACCCCCAGTTGTCAGTGGCCTGGCCTCATCTGCCAGGTGGGTCATCGGCCCCTTTGATATTCGTTCATTCAGCAAACGTTTCCTGGGTGCTCGCCGTGTGCCTGGCCCCATGCTGAGCACTGAGAAACGGGACAAACGGGACAGACACGGCCTGTGTTCTCTGGAGACAGACATCGATAAGTCAGATACGAGGACAAACGTCGCTAAGCGCTGTCAAGGAAATAAACAATAGGCTGGAGGGGACTGCAGTTAGAGGGAAGACGTCCTCGAGCAGGTGACATAAGGACCAAAGAGGAGGAAAGAGTATACCAGAATGTGAGCTCCATAAGGTCAGGGACTTCATTCTTCCC
>NW_006435764.1:4181729-4189443 GCF_000325575.1 Pteropus alecto
CCTTCCTTCCGTATCATATCCCCACTACCTAGAGCAGAGGTTGACACATAGTAGATGCTCCTTAAATATTTGCTGAAAGAATGAATTATAGGGATAGCATGTGCAAATGCCCTGAGGCAGCAAAGAGAAATTAATGTTTAGAAGGAAGGAACGATTGGACCACAGGGAGAAGGGCGAGCCGATCCAAGCTGGGCTACAGGGGACATTGGGGAAGCACTGATCTTGCCCTGCCTGGCAGAGCTGCAGGCTGCCTTCCAGGAGTTTGACCGAGACCGTGACGGCTACATCGGCTGCCGGGACCTGGGCGCCTGCATGCGGACGCTGGGCTACATGCCCACCGAGATGGAGCTGATCGAGATTTCACAGCAAATCAGTATGTGCCTCAGACTCGTCCCACCCCCAGCTCTCCAGAGGCCAGGGCCAGGGTGGCTGGGCAGCCTGGGCACAAAGACACCTGCACAGGTTGGCTCCCAGAGCCCTGGGTCATTCCCAAGGCGAGGACTCTGCCT
The DNA here is from genome assembly GCF_000325575.1 of Pteropus alecto. Lineage (NCBI taxonomy): Eukaryota > Metazoa > Chordata > Mammalia > Chiroptera > Pteropodidae > Pteropus > Pteropus alecto. Next base: position 4,182,239 of record NW_006435764.1, read on the forward strand.
CCAAAGCATCTCACCATCCCCTATGAGGTGGGCGGGGCAGGGATCATTATCCCCACTTTTTAAACGAGGAAACTGGGTATCTGAAAGGTTAAGTGACTTGCCTAAGATCACACAGCCAGATTGTTGGCATTAGGACTTGAACCCAACCAAACTTGTCAGGAAAATACCGGAAAACCATCAGACAACACAGATGGCCCAGCCTGTGGGGCCCAGAGGGAGGGGAGGGCACATTCGGCAGGGCAGGGGAGAGGCACATGGGCCAGAATGGGAGGGCAGAGGGCAGAGGAGGGCCGGGGCTGGACGGGGGTCTCTGGCAGCCCAGGTCTCTGACGACCGTGGCCCCCAGGTGGCGGGAAGGTGGACTTTGAAGACTTTGTGGAACTGATGGGCCCCAAGCTACTGGCAGAGACGGCGGACATGATTGGCGTCAGGGAGCTGCGGGACGCCTTCCGAGAGGTGCGGCCTCTGGGGCTGGAGGGCGGGCATGGGCTGCGTGTCCGCTCTGAGTGAGGCCCTGAGCGAATGCGTGGGTCAGTCGGTGACCCAACGCCACGACCAAACGCCACCGCAGTTTGACACCAATGGAGACGGCTGCATCAGCTTGGGCGAGCTCCGGGCAGCCCTCAAGGCCCTACTGGGGGAGCGCCTCAGCCAGCGGGAGGTGGACGAGATCCTCCAGGACATTGACCTCAACGGGGACGGCCTGGTCGACTTCGAAGGTACCACCCACCCTGGAAGATTTTAACAGATAAAAAATGATAAAGACAGCATTATGACTGTGTGCCAGGCCCTGTGCTAAGCCCATCTGAGTCCTCTCCCATTAAGAACACACGAGGACCCAAGAGGAAGAGACTGTTGTTGTCCCCTTAAGCGGGAGAAGAAAGTCTGGGTGCTCAGCAAAAGGAAGTGGGTGGAACCAAGATCTGAGTCCAGGCAGCCTGATCCAGAACCCAGATCTTCCTCTACACTGCATTTCCACAGAGGGAAAATGAAGATTAAGTAGTCACAGGAAGCCAAGAAAAATCAATATGTAGAAATTCTCCAAAGTAGGCCCTAAAATTGTTTCTGAGCTTCCTAGTGGCCAAAGCAAAGAGGAAAACAGGTTCAGTTACAGGATGTTTTTTATCCATAAGACCAAGCCCCTCTCCCTGGCCCAGAGACCTATTCCCTATCAGATCCAGGGGAGCCCCTCACAGGCACTGCCTTGACTGTATTCCCTCTCACCTCAAGGCCAATATGTTGGCCTCACCCCTAGTGGGGTCCAGAGAGCAGACCCAAAAACTCTGGCTTTGTCCTGGCAGAGTTTGTGCGAATGATGTCTCGCTGAGCCTGCACAGAAGCTGGAGGCAGCAGAAAGGATTTGGGACCACAGCCACCACCCACCAGTGTGTTCCTGGAAGCCCATAGCCTCCAGCTGGCACCCTCTGCCTCTCCTCTCCGCCCTCCGCCTGTGTGCAATGCCTTTGCCTACCCTCACCCCCACCCCCAACCCCTCCACCAAGCCCCTTGCTCATCTCCATTTCTCTGACAATAAAGTACCTTCAGACATGGGGAGATGGCTTTCACCTGTCACTCCTCACCTTGGAGGACCCAGTATTCAGCCTCCAGAAGGCCAATCTGGGCCACAAGCCCCCTCAACTACGTGCTCTGGGCAGGCAAGGGCCCTCTCTGGATCCTGGCCCAGCTCACAGCAAGCGTCAGAAACATCCCTAGGTGAGTAAACCCGACCTGCTTCTCCCAGAGCTGGCTGTGCTCTGGCCGCTCATCCTGCGAATGGCCCTTCGGGTCCAGGATTACGCGAGGGGGCGGAGCGAGTATGTGAGGGCTTTTCTCAAGCTCGAGATCATTTGCTCTTGGAGGGGTGCTGCTCAGAGCCCTTCGAGAAAGAACTTTAGTTCTTCCCAGCTTTAATTCTCAGCTGGAAGGAGTGAGTTAGCTGTCAAGCTCTGGCTATTGGCCCCTTGGAGAGATACTTCAGCTTCTGGGCTGTCTTCTAGCTCTTCCCAAAGCCCCCAACCACTGACCAAGCACAGTGGGGGCTAGGTAGGACATGCACATTTCTGCCTGACTTAAGGCTCTTCTCCTGGGTGGTCCCTGCCGCAAGCTCCCCTTCCGTTAGCCATTAGCCGAGGGCCCCATCAGGCTGGTCGCAGATCACAGGCCCTTCTGCCAACCCTGCTTTCTCACGTTTTCTGTCTTGAATTCCTAACTTCATCTTGGTGTCTGCCTCCTTCGGGACACGTCTCCTCCCTCCAATTCTACTCTGGTCTTCATAGCCCCATTTTTCAGATTGAGGAAATCAAGAAGCCCAGTCCAAGTGCTTTGCCAGAGGTCACACAGCCCCACGGCTGTCTGTCCCCTCCAGTCCATGTAGCACATGTTGCTAGAATGCTCTTCCTAAAACATCGCTTGCATTTTGCGACACTCCTGTTCAGGAACTGGCCGTTCGGGTTAACTCAGCCCCTTTGCCTGGTACCGGAAGGCTCCAGGAGGGCAAGGCACTAGCATAAAGTCACACACAATTAGGATGAAGCGGAGGTGGGATTTGCATTCAGGCCTGGGGACTCTAAAATCACGGTACCAACAAAAGAGGTGTCTTGGGGTCAGAGTGGCCCCAGGACAGGCCTCAGCCTCTTCCAGCTGCAGCAAAGGCCTGGTCTGCCGAGCTCAGCCAAAAGAACTGCTGTCCTGCCCGCTGGGAGGACTGACGAGCCCTGACCTCCTGATCGAAAAAGGGTAGGAGGTTTCGGCCCCGTCCCTGGTCCTCACCATCACTGCTCCCAACAACATGGCCTTGGAACAGCCACCGGTGCCCTGCCCAGCACAGAGCCTGGACCCCGAGGTGCCATGGCTGGCTGCAGCAGCTTCAACACCATTCACCCGGAAGATCCCAATTAATCCTTAATCCTCAATTAAGTGATCTCCCTGCCAGCCAGTCTGGCAGGCCTGGGATGAGGAGGAGTTGCCCCACGCCCGCAACTTTGCTGGGAGCCATGGCCCACCCTCCCTCCCACAACCCTTTGCTGGCTGGCACAGATGGCGTTGCCGCCTGTGTCCTCTTCACAGGGGCTGGGGGTAGTGATGCACATGTGCCAGCGGAAGACCAGGGCCTGCTCGGGGTCAGCTTCCCACCACCCTCTGGCCCCAGCCTGGCAGGCTCTGAGGTCTGAGGACTAAGAGGTTTTCTGGGCTAGTCTTAATTGTCTGCACTCTGTCTGCTATTACCCTCAGATCTCATGCATACCCTCCCACCCCCAAAAGGCTGCTGGCCCAGAAGGTCCCAAACAGACAACAGCTGGAGCTGGGACCGGGGCCGGGAAGGAAGAGTAGGCAGGCGGGGCCTCTGCTGAGCTGAGAGGCCCTTCCCGGCCTAAGAGAGGCACCTGCCACCCACTCCACCAGCCGTTGCCAGTCAGAGAGCAGGCCAGAGCCACGAGACCTTCTGATTTTCCAAGAGAAGCTAGACATTCCGATTTTTATGTTAAATCTACTTTAATAGTTTGAGTATAACATACATTCACTAAGGTGTATCAATCTTTTATAAAGCTCATTGAATTTTTACCTGTATGTGCACCCAGGTAACCATCAAGATATTACATCCACTTATTTTAGAACGGGTCTAGGTTTAAAGAATTATTTTGAGGCTAGTACAAGAAGTTCCCGTACACTCCACACCCAACTTCTCCTATGTGTTAGGCAAGGTTCTCCAGAGAAACAGAACCAATAGATGTGTGTGTGTGTGTGTGTGTGCGTGTGTGTGTGTGTGTGTGTGTAAAGATATTTATTATAAGGAATTGGCTCAGGTGATCGTCGGGGCTGAGCAGTCCCAAGATCGATCTGCAGTCAGCAGGCTGGAGACCCAGAGAGCCAGTGGTGTAGTCCCAGCCCAAGTTCAAAGGTCTGAGAACCAGGAAAGTTGACGGTGTTAGTTCGAGTCTGAGGGCAGGAGAACACTGATGTCCTAGTTCAACAGTTGGGCAGGCAAAGTCCCCTCTCACCCAGTCTTAGAATCAGCCGTTTCTACAAGGAACGCTGGTTCATTTTATTGGAGAACCATGGTAGACACCAAGATCTGGATGCTAGATTGCTCCGAGGCCCTCTAAACTGATAGAGTGAGGAGGTATCTATATGCACTAAGCTGTGTATATATACATTTACAAATGTTTCTGTATGTAACCAATTGCATCTATACTGAGCTAAACATGAGTTAATATTGATGTCCAACCCACTACCACATGGACCACTCTAGCCTCTTCCCCTGGCTTAGCTGCAACTTCTCATTCCAGCAGTGAGAAATAATCCATCCTACATCTACTTAATTTTCAATTCCAGTGTACACACATGTGTAGTGCTTTCGGCATTAAGCCATACCCCCATGGGAACCATGTCACTCACTAAAGTACTGTGCTATGTTCTTACAGATTCCAGATTAGCACCTTATTCCCCCACCCCTTTGGAGAGCCTGTTTCACACGCTTGCAATACAGCTAGATTCTTTTGTCATATTCTGCATCCCATCCTGGGATCCCAGATCACCTTAATGATTTTTTTTTTAAACTTGCACACATCAAAGTTTGCTCTTTGACAAATGCTTCATGTCTTGTATTCACCATTGCAGTTTCATACAGAATAGTTTCACTGCCCTAAAAAAAAAGTCCCCTATGCTTCACCGATTTAATTCTACTCCTTGGCACCCATGGCAAGCCGTTATTCGTTTACCTTCTGTACAAGTTTGCCTTTTCCAGAATGTCATACAATTGGAATCATACGGTATGTGGCTTTGTCAGACTGGCTTCTTTCATTTATCAATATACCTATCTGTGTTATTTTATGGTTAGGTAGATAATTTCCTTTTGTTGCTGAATAACAGTCCATGGTATGGATATATCACAGTTTATTTGTCCATTCACTTATTGAATGCCAACTCCATCGGGAAGACTTGTGTGATGTCACCAGGTAGGTCCCTTCCTCTAAGTTCCAATGAGCCCTCTTCCAGTCTCCCCATCGTCTTACTGTGTGCCTTTGCCTCCCTGTGTCTCCCTGACACTAGGAGTTCCTTAAAGATAAAGGCCATGGTCATTTATTTTCATATCAGAATCAGTGTCCAGCACAAGGCCTGAGATAGAGGATGAAGTCAGAAAATATTTGTTGGGTGAATGAATGAATGTCCTGGGGATGAGAAAAATCTACAGACTTGGGGGCATGAAGGGCACACGAGGCCGGAGAAGTTTGGGGGAGAAGTTGCCTGGGAGAAAGGGTTACTGTTCGGAGGAGTTTGCAAAATCTCGGATAGTGAAGAATACGATTTGACGGGAGAGGTCTGGGTGGAGAAATGGAAAGGTTCTGAGGCGCTGGAGTGAAACAGGAAAGCGGAGACTGAAACCATAAGCACTTTATGAATATTCATTTAATGCATACAATAATCCTACGACATAGTTATTAGCGTCCCTATTTTACAAATGGAGAAATTGAAGTGAGCTTGCTCCAAAGGAGACCGCTAGTGGGGGTGGTGTAGGATTCCAACCGTCAGTCTGACTCCAGGAGGTGCTCTTGTCCATGATCCATTTGATACAGGGCCTGGCATACAGTAGTTAACGAAGGTTTTCAGTTCCTGCTACTGTCATTATGAGGCACAGAGGAGCAGGCTGAGGAGACTTTGAGGTCGCCCTTAGAGCTAACGCCAGCCTAGACCCTAGAAGCAGGTAATTCGGTGGAAGAGGCGTGGTGGTAGCGTTGGTGAGGAACCCGTTGCCATGGGAACAAGACAAGGCTTTACGGAGCGCATGCGCAGATCGGGCACAGGTTGCTGAACCCGCGAAAGGTGACGTAAAAGCGCATGGGGTGGGGCGCAGGGCTCGGAACGTCAAAGCCCCACGTCCTCCGGCATCCGGGTGGAGGAAAGGTGCGTCCCGTGGCGACGGCGGCGGCGGCGGCGGCGGCGGCAGCGACGACAGCAGCTCCAGCTGAACCGAGACCGGGCGGCGCGGAGCTGACGTGCAAAGCAGCGCGAATGGAGGCGTAAGGGCGGCGCCCGTGCCCGTGAAGACACCTTCCGCGCAAACGGCAGCGGACCAGACCCAGATCCAGGCTTTTGAGGCCCCGCCTCTCGGGCCTTGGAACTAATCGGATAGAGAGCGCGCGGGCCCCGGCCGCGAACTCGCCAATTGCGGAGGGTGTCGGCCACCGCCCAATCCGGAGCAGACAGGTGCGAGGTCCGGAAGGCGGAGACCAATCAGTAGCGGTTGCGACCTGTTGGGGTCGGGCTCGACCAATGAGGAGGCCCGAGTGACATCTTTGCGCACCAATCGAGAGTGAGAGAGCATTTGTGCCCGCCCGCCCTTCCGGCCTGTGCGCTATTTACCAGGGGCGTGCAGCCCGCCTGCCAATCAGAACGCGGCTGAGTGGCCAGGCAGCCAACCCCGGAGGAGCGGCCGGCCGGCGTCCGCCGCACCCAGGAGTTGGGGATGTCCTACAAACCCATCGCCCCCGCCCCTAGCAGCACCCCGGGCTCCAGCACTCCCGGGCCCGGCACCCCAGTCCCCACAGGTGAGGATGCAGTTCCATCCCTGCTTGCCTGTCCGGGTGGTCAAGGTCTCGAAGAGAAGACGGCCCGAGTTCTGCAGTACTGGGCCTGCCGCGTACCCTCCCTGAGCCTCAGTTTGCTGGCCTGTGAAGTGGGCGTGGTCACGTAAGGGCCTGGAGGGGTCCAGGGGGAGGGAATTGTCCCTGAAGTTGAGCATCCAGGAATGAATCCCTTCAGAAGGAATGGGGCGAGTGGGGTCGGGGGCCTGGAGCGCTGGGAGGAGGCGTCCCTGTCCCGCGCTGACCTGTTAACTCGCGCATGTTGCAGCCGGAAGTGTCCCATCGCCGTCGGGCTCGGTGCCGGGAGCCGCTGCCCCTTTCAGACCACTGTTTAACGACTTTGGACCGCCCTCCATGGGCTATGTGCAGGTGAGTGGGACCGAGGGATTGCCTGTCATTGGGAACTGGAGGCCCTCTGGGGCCTGATCTCACTGCCCTGTTTTCTTTTGACTTAGGCAATGAAGCCACCCGGCGCTCAGGGCTCCCAGAGCACCTACACAGACCTGCTGTCTGTCATAGAGGAGATGGGCAAAGAGATCCGGCCCACCTATGCTGGCAGCAAGAGCGCCATGGAGCGCCTGAAGAGAGGTGAGTGAGACCAGGCCCGCTCACCCACCCCCCCAC
>NW_006435764.1:4189457-4191433 GCF_000325575.1 Pteropus alecto
CCACCCCATCTCCCTTCCCCTCCAGGAAGGCCATCTGTAGGTCATGTGAGCCAGGCCTAGACTAGGGCCAGTATCATTATCCGGAGGTGTATTGAATTGAATTGAAATTAAGTCAGTTTCTAGGGAAGGACCAGGGAATTTGTATTTTAACAGGGCAAATTTGAGGATTATCCAAACCTCTAATGTCATCCAGGTCTTCATTAGATAATCGTCCCTCTTGCCGAACTGAAAGGGGGTAGGGAGGGAGGGGTCTTCCTCCAGAGGTGGGTGGGGCAGGGCTGGACTGTGGAGGGTCACTGAGACCCTGTGTGTTACTTTCCCACCCCCATCCTAGGCATCATCCATGCCCGGGCCCTAGTCAGAGAGTGCCTGGCAGAGACAGAGCGGAATGCCCGCACGTAACAGGACGCGCCTCTGCCTGGGAGTCTGGACCTTTCCTGGCCATTGCAGGGCACCTGCTTCTCCCTGGCCTTCGCCCCGACTTGCACTTCCTGTCCTGTGTCCCTTGGTGGGTGCCCTCCAGGAACCAGGGGTGGCTCTCACTCCAGTCGGCAGCACTGCGTGGGACCCCCGCAGTAGGTAGCAGCGAGGTCACTGTGAGTCCCACCCATGACCTGCCAGCAGTGTTGATCCGGCTGGAGCTCTCTCCTTTCTGTGGCCCCCACCACTCAGCACTTACCCAGGACTTCTCACCACTTTATTCCAGACCCCTTCTCCCCCAGGAGGGCCTCAGAAAGCCTGTCACCTCCCTGCCTTGTCTCCAGGCCATAGCCACTCTTTTCTGTGTGTCTTTTGCTAAACGTGCCCTTTTTGTATAAATAAAAGATAATTTGGAGTTGTTCTCTCAGCTCTTAGTCTTTATGAGTCTGGTACTTCTGCTAAGCCCAGGTGGGCCAGGAAGAAAGAGGGAAAGGTGCAGAGGGTGGGAGAGAGGCTGACTGAGTCTGGCCTGGCCCCCACTGGCCATTGACTTGGGGAGGAACCCTGCCCCTGTCAGCCCTCAGCCTTTCCAGCTGTAAGTGGTGGAGAGTTGAGCTCCGCCAGCTTAGAGCCCTGCCCTCCGCGTGGTGCCACCAGGGGGCAGCGCAGGGCCTTGGCCTCCTCCACAGCTGGAGGGCAATGTCACCGGTCTGGGCCTAGAGGGCTTTACTTCTGGATTAGCAGTGATGCTTGGCAGGATGGAAATGCCAGTTGGCTTAAGCCACGCCCTCACATGCCTTAGTTCTGATGGCCTCAACTGATTCAGCCCTGGAGGCTCTGAATACACGGGGTCTCTGACTCTTCAGAGAGAAGGGGTGCACCTCTGCTTCCCCCACCACCTCCCCACCTGTGAAGCAGAGCCAAGGGAAGAGGACTGGCTTCCAACATGGTGAGACTCAGCTAAGTGCTGCCGTCCACCATCCCGGCGCCTTTATGGGACTGGGTGTGGTCCCACAATCCCAGCCCTCAGGTGTCTCAGCCTTTTCCCAGCGTCTGGTGGCTGGTTGGCCAGACTTGTAGACCCGGAAGGTATCGGTGCGGCCCCACTGAGGGGCTGGTCCTAGGATTCTGAGTGACTGCAGCCTCTGCTTGGGTGTGTAGCTGAGTAACCCTAGAGGCCTGGGCGCTGGAACCCCAGCCCCATAGGTAGAGGCAAGTGAGAGACCAGCTTCTGGCCAGACTTTGCGGGGCAGGCATTTCCCCTACCCTGGGCCTCAGGTTCGAGGGGCTGGGGAGGACGGAGGTCAGACCCTGCTATATTTCCCTAGCACATAGGAGGACTGGGCTAGGGTGGAGATAGAAACCAAGAGTGCTTTGGGGATCCCGAAGAGCACAGAGGGAGTAAAAAGCACCAGCATTTGGAGAAACTCTTCCCCGGCTGCCTTGAGGAAGGAAGGCAGGGGCCGCCCTGCCCCGCTGCGGGCGGGGCTGCCCGGACCCCGCAGGGCTGGGGAGGGCCTGCCAAGCCCAGGAAGGGGGCGGGGCGGCCGCGGGGA
>NW_006435764.1:4191595-4192969 GCF_000325575.1 Pteropus alecto
TCCGGCCACTGCTGGAATCCGAGGCCGGGCCTGGGGGCGCTCCGGGCTCCGACGCACAGCCCGTCCGCCCCCGCCTGTACCCGGTGAGGGGCGTCCGCCCTCAACTGGAGGTGAGCCGGGACGACGGCGGATGGGCCAAGAGCACGGCGGGGGACGGGGACACCGGGGAGCAGAGGGGAGTGGGGACGCTGGGGCCTCTTGCCAGCTCGCTGGGTGAGAGGTTGCAGGGTAGAATAGGTGCCTGCAACCCAACCGGGGTGCGGGTGGGCGGAGCGGATTTCGCAAAGCAAGAGTCCGTGGGATACCAAGTGGAGGCACTCGCCTCAGCCCGAAGAGGGGTCAGCCCTGGGAAGGACGATGGGGTGTCTGCATAGACAAGTGCGGGGGGTCCAGGAAGGGTGTTAGGGAGGGGAAAGTCGAAGACTGAGCTCCGGGTCGGAGTGGGGGGAGGCGGAGAGGTTAGTTATCCGGTCCTGAAAGGCAGGTTCAGCTGCAGGGATGTGGGGAACACTGACAGATGCTAAGAGGAGGGGCGCACGGGGCTGCTCCGTGGAGAGACACCCCAGGGGACAAGATTTTAACTGGACGAAAGGAGTGTGAGACACCGGACCCCACCGACTCTGGGAAAGGGACGCAGGGGAGGTCCCGAGGGGCCGGTTGTGGAAGGCAGGCCCGGAAGGAGGGGCCCGGGGACTCCAGGGGGCGGGGCCCCGAGGGATGCTGTTCCGCAGGGGCTTAGGACGCGGCCGGAGAGGCAAGGCTCACCGGCCCGCGCCGCGGCTCCGGGGGGCCAGCGTCAGCGCGCGGTTGCCATAGTGACGGGCGGGCGCCGGGCGGGGGCTGCGCAGAAAAGAGGTCAGCGTTCGGCTTTGCTGCGGCTGCCAGCCCCAGGCGGCGCTGGCGGCGGCGCAGGGTTCGCCTCTGCCTCCCCCGTGGCGGGCCGGGGCAGGGAGTCCAGGCCGCGCGCGGCGGGCCGAGCGCTTTCAGGATGCTCATCAAAGAGTACCACATTCTGCTGCCCATGAGCCTGGACGAGTACCAGGTGGCCCAGCTCTACATGATCCAGGTGAGGGCGATGGGAAGCGGGAGATCCTGGGGGCCATACTTCATGATGGGGTAACGGCAGGAGCACGCAGGCCGTACCTGGGACAAGGGGCTGGGCCCAGCTCAACCCCCGCCAGTCCTGCTCTGGGGCTTTGAAAGGGCTCAGAGGCCAGAGGAGGAGAAGAGAGCGACCCCCCTTCGGAGGCAGGGGAGGGTGTAAAGGCTGCAGGAAGAGGGGCAGAAGGGCATAGCGATGTCTCCCCACCCCCCAAGTGCTCAGCCCGTGCTGGGCACTCAGCCCATGTCTGATCTCCGTTAATCCTTAGACTC
>NW_006435764.1:4193008-4235854 GCF_000325575.1 Pteropus alecto
GGAGGCAAGAGCGAGAGGCGGGGAGTGAAGAGGGGTCCTAGGTGGTAGAGAAGCCTGGGAGGGGGTCCCCAGAGGGTGCAGAATCCTGACAAGCCCAAGTCAGGGAGATGGGATGAGGACCAGGCACCAAAACTGAAACAGAGAGGCCGGCAGGGACCCCGGAGGATAAGGGAGGGGGTCCGGGCTAAGAGGACGGGGTTGAGGGTATGGGCTTGGGCTGTGAAGAAAACGGGCCGGGGCAACCTGTCAGGGAGGCCTGTTCCACATGCGTTCCCCAGAAGTACACAGTCAGAGTCTGCAGAGGCGAGAGGGCCAGGATCCAGCCTCACGGGCTGGGTGGACCAAGTTTGGGCTCCAGCACTATAAAAGGGTAGGATGCGAATACTCACAAACCGTGAGAGCGTGTGGCGGGAGCTGGTCTGGGGTCCCACAGAGGGAGGGGCCTAGGGCGAGGTCCTCAGAGAGGTTTTGCCTCTGTTCTTCCAGCCCACCCACCCTGGGCTCCTTGCTGCCCTTGGAGCCCGGGCGGCATGCTCTCGCCTCAGGAGCTTGCATGGACCTCCCCTCTGCCTTACATACCCCCCCACGCCCCACGTCCACTCAGCAGCCTCCCTCCCCTCCTTCAAGTCATGTTCGAATCACAGTCGTGGTATCTTCCTCACAGTCGTGGTATCTTCCGTGAGGCCTTCTCCAACTGTCTGTGGAAGTCACAGTCCCCAACTCGATCCCCCTGCTCTGTTCTATGCTTTCTTTTCCCATAGTGCTTCTCACCTTCTAACACACCACGTAATTTGCTTTTTCCTGCGTGTCCCTCTCTCCGTTGGAACGTTAAGTTCCACAAGGACAGGCTCTTTGTTCTGTTCACCAGCAGATCCTAATTAATATAATCCCAAACAGTGCCTGGAATCAAGCAGATCCTCGACCCTGTGGGGGACTGGCCAGCGGCTGTGATTCTGATCCCAGGAGCTGCAGGGGGCCAGGGTCAGGTTTCAAGGAGTTGGAAAGGCTAGGACGAGGGCCCCAGAGCTGTGCAGGGGGCCAAGCCAAGCTGGGGACCCCAGGAGCTGAGGTGGGGCTGAGCCACGCACTCTGCTCTGCCTGGACTACAGAAAAAGAGCCGGGAGGAGTCAAGTGGTGAGGGCAGCGGCGTGGAGATCCTGGCCAACCGGCCCTACACAGATGGGCCTGGCGGCAGCGGGCAATACACACATAAGGTGTACCACGTGGGCTCCCACATCCCAGGCTGGTTCCGGGCGCTGCTGCCCAAGGCTGCCCTGCAGGTGGAAGAGGAATCCTGGAACGCTTATCCTTATACCCGAACCCGGTGAGTGGGTGGGTTGGGCCTGGGGCCACGAGGGGAAGAGCCCCGGTGGGCACAGGAGTGACCCTCGCCCTTCTTCTCTGCCCAGGTACACCTGCCCCTTTGTGGAGAAATTCTCCATTGAAATAGAGACCTATTACCTGCCTGATGGGGGGCAGCAGCCGAATGTCTTTAACCTGAGTGGGGCTGAGAGGAGACAGCGCATCCTGGGTGAGGCCTGGAACCAGTGGGGGGACCCTGGAGACCCTCTCAGGCTACCTGACGCCTCAGTGGGCAGCCTCTGACAAGTCCCAGGCTCTCTCCAGGCCTTGGCTTCCTGTCTTCAAAAGGCTGCCCTCCAGGTCCCGAGGCAGGGAAGGGGTGGCAGGGGCTAGAGGGGGCTGGTGGTGCTCAGTGCTGCTGGAACCCCCTCAGACACCATCGACATAGTGCGAGATGCAGTGGCCCCGGGCGAGTACAAAGCAGAAGAGGACCCCCGGCTGTACCGCTCAGTTAAGACGGGCCGAGGACCGCTGGCTGATGACTGGGCACGCACGGCGGCCCAGACGGGGCCTCTCATGTGCGCCTATAAGCTGTGCAAGGTCGAGTTCCGCTACTGGGGCATGCAGGCCAAGATCGAGCAGTTCATCCACGATGTCGGTGAGCACCCCGCTGTGGGAGGTTCCGTTTACCCAGCATGCACCAGGCCCCGTGTTTGAGCCAGGATGCTCCCAGGCTCCAGGGGACGCACAAGCATAAAGCCATCATTGCCATTTGATGTGGTGAGTGCTGAGGCAGAGGGGAGCAGCGCAGCCTGGCCGGGGGTCCAGGGAGACTAGCCTTGAGATACAGGTAAGAGCCAGGAGGGCAAGAGGCTGGCAACATGCTCTTGCAGTCCAAGATTCTAAATCAGTCTGTGAGTCGAGCAAGACTTAGAGACTCTCAGGAGGGTCGCCAGCCCTAACCAGCCACACACTAGGGAGCGAAGGGCAAGCTGTGCCTCTGTCGTCATTCTCTCGGGGTCTCTCCCACCTCCAGCTCCCAGAGTCCCATCCTCTGGCCCTGGTATCCAGGAGCCCCTGTTTCATGCCACCTTAAACCCAACCCTACAGCTCCTGCAGCTGAACCTTGCCCCACCTCCCAGGTGTGAACACGGGCCACCTGCAGATAGAAGGATCCCTGAATGGGGGTGTCCAGGGGACTCTCGTGGAACCTCCAGTGAGCCACTTCCCATCTCTGCACCCTTCTGTAAACGAGGAGGAGGTTGGGCCAGATAGTAAAAGCTAATGTTGATCACAGATCCTTTGCTAATCACTTTTTATGCAAGATCTCTTCTAACACCCACAACAGCCCCCAAGGTAAGGACTATTATCATTCCCATTTTACAGATGAGGAAATTTAGCGTAGAGAGTAATACAGACTCCTTGTCTTGCATTTGGAAAAATTCCAAAAAGCACAAATAAGAAAATAAAGTCACCCACACAGAACCACTATTAAGATTCTGATATATTTCCTTCCAGAAGTTTATAATTATATTTCAATCATTATTACTTCATTTCCTAGAGATCGAGGTTTCTAACTTTATTCATCTGCTTAAGATGAAAATATCCTAGAATGGGCCTCATCTTTCTCGACAACCTTCATTAAGTGCCAACACTTCCATTAACCATTAACACCTTCATTAACCATCAACAATTTCATTAACTGTTAATGCCTTAATTGTTAACTCCTAAGAAATCAGAAAAGATAGCAAGAACAAGTGATGGTTCCAGCCTCCTGGGGTGTGGGGCTGGGGTCAGTGCTCAGAGTTAGGGTGTCCAGAGGGTTAGAAGAAACTGGGTAGGGAAGGAGGTGGGGCAAGGAGACAAATGCCCGGGTTTCTACTCCCATCTCATGGATAGTGCTCGCCTTGCCTGCCCTACTTTGTGGCTCTGGGTGTGTGATGTGCCCAGGGGAGCCATTACCCAACCTCAGGGACTGAGCATGTGGCTGCTGTGGCAGAGAAACTTGGGTTGGAGGGGGGGCACTGTTGGTTTTTTTAAATTTATCAAGGTGACATTGGTTAATAAAATGACATAGGTTTCAAGTGTACAGTTATACATCATCTGTATATTGCATTATGTATTCGCCTCCCAGAGCCAAATCTCTTTCCATCACCATATATCTGACCCTCTTTACTTTTTTTCTACCTCCCCCCATGTCCCCTTTCCCTCTGGTAACCACTGAACTGTCGTCTGTGTCTATGAGTTTTTCTTTGTCTCGTTCGTCGTTTGTGTTTAGTTTTATACCCCACATGTGAGTGAAATCAGACGGTTCTTGACTTTTTCCACATGACTTATTTCACTTAGCGCGACAGTCTCAAGATCCATCCATGTCGTTGCAAATGGTGGTACTTTATCTTTTCTTGCGGTTGAGTAGTATTCCGTTGTCTGCGTGTACCACAGCTTCTTTACCCAGTCATCCATCAGAGGACACTTTGTTCGTTTCCATGTCTTGGCCACAGTGAATAATGCTGCAGTGAACATAGGGGTACATATGTCTTTACAGATAAACGTTTCAAATTTGGGGGGTAGATGCCCAGAAGAAGGATTGCTGGGTCATATGATAATCCTATTCTTAATTTTTTGAGGGACCTCCTCACTGTTTTCCCCAGTGGCTCTTACCAACGTACATTCCCACCAGCAGCGTATGAGGGTTTTCCCCACGATCTCGCCAATATTCGTTATTACTCGTCTTGCTGATAATAACAATCCTGACAGATGTGAGGTGACATCTCACTGTGGTTTTCCCTAATAGCTAGTGAAGTTGAGCATCTTTTCAATATGTCTGTTGGCCGTTTGTATGTCTTGGGAGAAGTGTCTCTGTGGGTCCTCTGACCATTTATGAATTCGATCGTTTGTTGTTTTGTCATTGAGGTGTATGAGTTCTTTATATAGTTTGAATATTAGCCCCTTGTCAGAGATGTTGTTTGCAGTTTCTTCTCCCATTTGGTTGGTTGCCTCTTTGTCTTGTTGATGGTTACTTTTGCTGTGCAGGAGCTTTTTAGTTTTATACAGTGAGGGGCGGTGGGCGGGGGAGGGGAGCTTCGTTCTGATGCCTGGGCACCTATAGGTCTGCGACGGGTGATGCTGCGGGCCCACCGCCAGGCCTGGTGCTGGCAAGACGAATGGACAGATCTGAGCATGGCCGACATCCGGGCACTGGAGGAGGAGACCGCCCGCATGCTGGCCCAGCGCATGGCCAAGTGCAACACGGGCAATGAGGGCTCTGAGGCCCAGCCCCCAGGGAAGCCATGCACTGAGGCCCGGCCTGGGGCCAACCATGCTGCCACCTCTGATGGGCCCGAGCCCCCCCTTGGCCCCGATGCCTCACCCGATGCCAGCTTCGGCAAACAGTGGTCCTCATCCTCACGCTCCTCCTACTCATCCCAACATGGAGGTGAGACTGAGGCAGTGGGTCGGGAGGGAGCGACCCTCAGGCTGGATTCCCAAGCTGAGGCTGATGCGGCCCCACAGGGGGCGTGTCTCCCCAGAGCTTGTCCGAGTGGCGCATGCAGAACATTGCCCGTGACTCTGAGAACAGCTCTGAAGAGGAGTTCTTTGATGCCCATGGTCAGCACTGCGGGCCCTAGCGGAGGTGGGCGAACCCCTGGGAAGCCCCTCCTACCCCATGACACAGCCCCTTGTCCCTTCAGAAGGCTTCTCTGACAGTGACGAGGTCTTCCCCAAGGAAATGACCAAGTGGAACTCCAATGACTTTATCGACGCCTTTGCCTCCCCCACAGAAGCTGAGGGGGTGCCAGGTAAAGATCGTGAATAAGACTGCCAGCGCCCCATAGGCAGTGGGGACTCAGAGAACAACTCAGTCCTAAGTGAAATGGGGTCCTAAGGTGAAACCCCATAGGCAGTGGGGACTCAGAGAACTCAGTCCTAAGTGAAATGGGGTCCTAAGGTGAATGTCAATCCAGAGAGGGTGTCCAGTAAATACACAAGTGAATAATGAGTAGATAATGGCTGGCTGGATGGTATTCAAGGTTCAGACACAGCACAAAGGATGGAGTCTAGGTAAACTTCACATGGGAGCTGGTGTCTAAGCTGGATTTTGAATGATTGGACCAGTTCTGTCCCAAGGAACTTTCTGTGGAGATGGGCATGTTCTAGCCATGAGGTGCACGTGGCCGTCAAGCACTTGAAATATGGCTAGTGTGACTGAGGAACAGAACTTTGTGTTATATTTTAATCCACTTCGATAGGCACATGTGGTTAGTGGCTACCATTTTGGACAGGGCAGGATTAGGAGGGATTTTCTGGGTGAACGGGCACTGTGGGGAGTGGCATCCCCAACAGGGCCGGCACAGAAACGTGAAAAAACTTGAGAGAATCGAGTGGGGGGAGAAAGGCAGAGGAAGGTAGGGGTTGGGGTGCCACTCAGGCAGACAGCAGCGCATGAGCGTCTGAAGTTTCAGTTGAAGGAACCTCTACAACTCCCACAGTCTCCTTCACCGGGTGTCCCCCTTTGTCCTACAGACTCTGGAGCTGAGGCTGCCAAAGATATCAGGGACGGGGAGCAAGCCCCCAGGGACTCGGAGGTGAGTGTGATCGGCCACCCCATATCAAAGCTCTGCCCACCTGCCTGCCCAGGCTGCTGCTCTGACACTCCCGGCACCTCGCTGTGCCCCGCAGGGCCCAGAAGGAGCCGGGGAGCTGGGGGCCGAGGCATGTGCAGTCCACGCCCTCTTCCTCATCCTGCACAGCGGCAACATCCTGGACTCTGGCCCTGGGGACGCCAACTCCAAGCAGGCGGACGTGCAGACGCTGAGCCTGGCCTTCGAGGCCGTCACCCGCGTCCACTTTCCCGAGGCCCTGGGCCATGTGGCGCTGCGCCTGGTGCCCTGCCCACCCATCTGTGCTGCCGCCTATGCCCTTGTCTCCAAGTACTGGTCAGGGGTGGCAGGGCTGGGGATACATAGGGTCCGCAAGGTGCATACGTCCACCTGGGGACTCTGGGGACCAGGACGGCCCCATGGGGGGATGGGAAGAAGGCCGGGAAGCCAGACACCTGGGCCAGTCAGCCACATGGCTGGGCCTCAGTTTCCAGGCAGTGGGTCTGTCACAAAGGCCTCTAGAGTGCTGACACTCCCCACAAAGGCCCCACAGCACTGAGGCTTGCCAGCAAGTCAGGGGGACTTGGAAGGGGCAGTGGAGGGGTGCGGGCCCCCACCCACCGGCCACACCTCCTCCTCCAGCCTGAGCCCCTACAGCCATGATGGCGACAGCCTGTCCCGCTCCCAGGACCACATTCCACTGGCTGCCCTGCCACTTTTGGCCACCTCGTCCTCCCGATATCAGGGCGCTGTGGCCACCGTCATCGCCCGCACCAACCAGGCCTACGCTGCCTTCCTGCGCTCACCTGAGGGCACTGGCTTCTGCGGGCAGGTCAGGCGCGGGGATGTCCCCCGGGGGCCCGCGGTGGGGACCCTGCACCCGCCTCCGCCACAGCCCCTCCTGACGGCGCCGCCGCTCGCCTAGGTGGTGCTGATTGGAGATGGCGTCGGCGGAATCCTGGGCTTTGACGCGCTGTGTCACAGCGCCAGCGTGGGCACGGGGAGCCGGGGCAGCAGCCGCCGCGGGAGCATGGTCAGTGTGGCCGGACCCTGCCCCCTCACAGTGGTGTCTCTCCATCTCTAGGGCTCTGTCCTCTGGTGCTGACCTCTCTGTGGGCAGGTCCCCTGCTGCCTCTGGGGCTCTGCCCACCTTCTTTCTTCGAGTCCCTGCCCAGTCCCCAAGCCTCTCTCCTCACTTCCAAATAAGTAGGAATCACATCATTACCAGTCCTGAGGATGTTTCTGTCCCCCTGTTCCCTCTAGAACAATGAGCTGCTCTCCCCAGAGGTGGGCCCGATGCGGGACCCCCTGGCAGATGGAGTGGAGGGGCTGGGCCGGGCCAGCCCAGAACCCTCAGCCCTGCCCACCCAGCGCACCCCCAGCGACATGGCCAGTCTTGAGCCCGAGGGCGCTCAGAACAGGTGACATTCCTGCCCTCTCACCCCTGCCCTGGGCTTGTTCTGGGCTGCGGAGGCAGTCGCACTGAGCACCCCTCCCCCGCAGCCTGCAGGTGGCCCCCACAACTGCCTCCTCCTCCTCTGGGGAGCCCAGGCGGGCAAGCACAGCCTCCTGCCCACCCACGGCCACCTCCGAGGCACTTGATGGCCCCATCAGCGCTGGCCGCCTGGACTTCAAGGTCTCTGGCTTCTTCCTCTTTGGCTCCCCGCTGGGCCTGGTGCTGGCTCTGCGCAAAACCGTGATGCCTGCCTTGGAGGGTGAGTCCTCACGACGGGGTGGGGGCCATGCCTTGTCCTTCCTCTAGCCCTCCCCCATCACCTCCGAATTCCTCCCACCTGAGATGCTGGCATTGTTGCCACCCTCCACTGTACGAATTAAATGGCCTGGCTAGAGGAACCCGTGGCCCAGAAAGAAGGGACTTGCCCAGGTCGAGTTTCCCCACATGTACCGGGAGCTGCTCATGCCCACAGACGCTCCGTGAGAAGGGGTCCAACGGGCACAGGAACCGCGTCATCCTGAGCCACCTCATCAAATTGAAGGCTCTGATCTCTTCTCAGCCAAGGGTTCTGTCTCAGTAGGACCCCGGTGACCTCCCAGGGAATGCAGTTTGGGAAGTGCTGCCTCCACACCCCCTACCTCCCAGAATGCCTAGATAAACGCCCTCTCCTCTTTGTCTTCTGGGTACCAGTGGCCCAAATGCGCCCAGCCTGCGAGCAGATCTACAACCTCTTCCACGCGGCCGACCCCTGCGCCTGCCGTCTTGAGCCCCTGCTGGCCCCCAAGTTCCAGGCCATCGCCCCACTGGCCATACCCCGCTACCAGAAGTTCCCCCTGGGAGACGGCTCATCCCTGCTGCTGGGTACGCCTTCCCCTCCCCAACCAACATAAAGGGGAGAAGGAAGGCACCACCAGGGAGGGCTGGGGATGGGCCCCGTCACCCAAGAACACGTGAGGTAGTTCGCACATCACTGGCAACCTCTCATGTCACCATTCCCAGGACCACAGAGCCCTACCCCAGCCCCCTGGGAGGTCTGCATCCTAAGACCCTCTGACATTCTCTGCCCAGGAGTGGAGGGCAGTGATGATGACTGGGCTGGACAGAAGAGGCAGAGTGATGCTGGTGTGACAGCAGCCACCAGGGGAGGGGACAGGGGACCGTTGTGTCTATGTGTAGGAGTGCCATTGTGTCTCCGTATGCATTTGCGTTCATGTGTCAGTGGGACGCGTGCATATGTGCGTGCAAGTGGGTACCCATTTGGCCCCAGGAGACAGGTGGGCCTGTGCTGGGGTGGTGGAGGCAGGCATTCTGGCAGTAATGCCGCAGGCTGTTGGGTGAGCTAAGAGGAAGGAATGCCCTCCACTCTACTTCTACCCAGATGTGGGGCAGTTCAGCCTTGGCCAAGACTTGAGTAGGGAGGGCCGGCAGAGAAGATGGTGGAGGCCTGGGGCCTGAGTTGTCCTGGAACCCCTCCGTGGGAAGACCGGAGAGCAGCCTGGCCCAGCTTGCTGCTGAGGTCGCCCGTCCTCCCCCAGCTGACACTCTGCAGACCCACTCAGGCCTCTTTCTGGAGGAGCTGGAGATGCTGGTGCCCTCAACACCCACCTCTGCCAGCGGTGCCTTCTGGAAGGGCAGTGAGTTAGGCACCGAGCCACAGGCCCAGCCAGCTGCCCCCAGCACCACCAGTGAGGTGGTTAAGAGTAAGTCAGCCAGCCATGCAGCCTGGAAAGGGGACCCTTATTCCACCTCCAAAGCCCAATGCAACACCCCTGCTCCCAGCGTCTGCTCTGGAACTGCCCCCCCCAACCACCACCTAGCAAAGCAGGCCTGGAAGAAGGGAGGGAGGGAATACCCATGGGCCAGCCAGGTGGGCATGGGGGAGGGAGGCCACCCTAATTCTGCCTGCCATGGCCGTGCAGTCCTGGAGCGATGGTGGGGGACCAAACGGATGGACTACTCCCTCTACTGCCCCGAGGCGCTCACCGCCTTCCCCACAGTCACGCTGCCCCACCTCTTCCACGCCAGCTACTGGGAGTCAGCCGACGTGGTGGCCTTCATCCTGCGCCAGGTGGGCCCGGGAATCTGGGGTGAGTGGTGGGAACCAGACAAGAATGGGGAGCCTCGGGACTCTGTTCACCTGACCACGCCCCGTCCTGCTCAGGTGATTGAGAAGGAGAGGCCACAGCTGGCCGAGTGCGAGGAGCCGTCCATCTACAGCCCGGCCTTCCCCAGGGAGAAGTGGCAGCGCAAACGCACTCAAGTCAAGATCCGAGTGGGTGCACTGACTCTCGCACCCTCAAAAGCGAGTCGCTGCCGGCTTCTCCCCAGTATCCCTGTCCAACGGCCTTCCCAGGCCCCGCTCCGCCCCGCCCCCTATGCCTCAGCCCCACCCTCAGGAACCTCTGGTCTCCGCCTATGGTCCTGGCTCCACCTCCTCATGCCTCAGCCCCACCCTCAGGAACCTCTGGTCTCTTCCACATCCCCGCACCCCTACCCAAGCCAGGTCTAGGATGGGCACTCGCCTACCCGCCTCATCCTCATCCTCATCCTCGGTCCTTTCAAGGCTCCGCCCCCTCAGAACCGCAGTCCACACACAGGCACTCAGAACTCAGGTTGTGGGGGGCAAAGCGCTGGTCCCTTGAGCCTCGCCCCTCTCCCACAGCGGCCCCGCCTCCTCCAGCCCCCGCCCCTATCTGGGCACCCGCCTCCATCAGCTTCTTCCGCATCCCCAACATTTCCTGGCTGCGGGCTCATACCATCTCCTCCCGCCAGAATGTCACTTCCAACCACCGGGCGAGCGACACGGTGGTGTGTGAGGGCCGTCCCCAGGTGCTGAATGGACGCTTCATGTACGGGCCCTTGGATGTGGTCACACTCACGGGAGAGAAGGTCAGTACCCAGCGGCCTTGACCCCGGGTAGCCCCGCCCCCATCTGGCCTGGTCCCGCCTCCAGTCCCCGAGCCCCGCCCCCTCCCCAAATAGCTCCCGCCCGGCCAGATTGCGTGCCCAGCTCCATCCACCTCCAATGACAGGCCCGCCTCTGCCCTCCTCCATTCAAAGTCAGAGAGTGCCTGGGTTCTCCGCCTCACGGACCCTCGCCCCCTCATCCCGCCAGGTGGACGTCTACATCATGACACAGCCGCTCTCCGGCAAGTGGATCCACTTTGGCACCGAGGTCACCAACAGCTCGGGCCGGCTCACCTTCCCGGTACCCCACGAGCGTGCGCTGGGCATCGGTGTCTACCCTGTGCGCATGATGGTCAGGTGAGTTCGGGGCGGCCAGACCCTTATGAGGTGGGACTCAGCCCGGCGTCGCCCCCACGCCGCTCACACCGCCCACGTGGACTGCAGGGGCGACCACACGTACGCCGAGTGCTGCCTGACAGTGGTGGCCCGTGGCACCGAGGCTGTGGTCTTCAGCATCGACGGCTCCTTCACTGCCAGCGTCTCCATCATGGGCAGTGACCCCAAGGTGCGCGCCGGCGCCGTGGACGTGGTCAGGTAGGAGCGGCTGCCACCCGGCTCACCGCGAAGACCTGCCCCCATCTCTGGCGCCTGGAGCTGACCGCCGCTCCACCCCGCAGGCACTGGCAGGACGCAGGCTACCTGATCGTGTATGTAACAGGCCGGCCCGACATGCAGAAGCACCGCGTGGTGGCCTGGCTGTCGCAGCACAACTTCCCGCACGGCGTCGTCTCCTTCTGCGACGGCCTCACTCATGACCCGCTGCGCCAGAAGGCGATGTTTCTGCAGAGCCTGGTGCAGGAGGTGCGGCGCCTGGGGAGGGTCCCGCCTCCCTCCAGCTGGCTGGGGCGCAAAACCACCGATCTGACCTGGGACGATCTGACCTGGGACGCTCCCCAGGCCCTGCCCCCAACCTCACGGCCCCGCCCCTGGGGTTGACTGGTGTCTTCTGCCAGGTGGAACTGAACATCGTGGCTGGCTATGGGTCCCCCAAAGACGTGGCCGTGTACGCAGCGCTGGGCCTGCCTCCCAGCCAGACCTACATCGTGGGCCGCGCAGTGCGGAAGTTGCAAGCGCAGTGCCAGGTGAGGGCCAAGTGAAGGCGGGGACAGGGTCTGAGGCCGTCAGGGCTACCACCTGTGTTAAGAGGCACCTGAGCCGGGCATCTGAGAAGGCTGGCTGGCCTCATGGTACCTGGGCTCCTCCCAGGTCAGGGGTCATGAGTAGCTTGGAGCTGCCAGGCGGACCAGGATAGATAACTCAAGCTGAAGTGTGCTCAAGACCTTGAGTGCTGGCTCTGCTCTGGCGCGGCCCTCTGGGCATCAGCCTTGACCTTTCTAAGCCCCAGTTTCCTGTCTGTAAATGGAAATGATAAAATGGCACCAACCTCGTCGGCTATCATGAGATCATGTGATTTGCTACACATCAATGTGTAGAAGGCTGAGCACAAAAAAAGTGTTTGCTAAATGTTAGTCGCTGTTATTTCCTCCCTCAAAAATCTCATTTTACCGATGAGGAAACTGAGGCTCAGAGAGGGACAGACCTAGGAGTAAAGCCAAGCTGCCCACCTCCCAGCCTGAGATTCTTACCTACTAAGAAAAGACTCAGGGTCACGTTGTGCCAGGACTAGGCCTAGAATGCAGACAGCACTGCCCGGAAGCCTAGGGAGGACAAGGGAGGGCAGTGTGTGGGCCTGAGACCACCATGCCCTCATCCCTGCCCACCTCTGCCCACAGTTCCTGTCAGATGGCTACGTGGCCCACCTGGGCCAACTGGAGGCCGGCTCCCACCCTCATGCCCCCGCGGGACCCTCCAGAGCCAAGAGCAGCTATGGTGGGGCTGCCCCTGTGGACTTCCTCCGCAAACAGAGCCAGCTGCTTCGCTCAAGGGGAACCAGCCAGGCGGAGCGCGAGAGCCCAGGGACACCGCCCACCACCCTGGCCCGCGGCAAGGCCCGAAGCATCAGCCTCAAGTTGGACTGTGAGGAGTGAGGCCCATACTGTGGCTGGACCTGGGTTATTTATTTACACAATCAAGGGACCCAAGTGGCCACATGTGAGAGGCTGGGGTCCCAGACCTCTGGCCCCAGCCCTGGCCCCTCAGCCCCACACCCCGCATCTCTGCCT
This sequence comes from Pteropus alecto, assembly GCF_000325575.1. Lineage (NCBI taxonomy): Eukaryota > Metazoa > Chordata > Mammalia > Chiroptera > Pteropodidae > Pteropus > Pteropus alecto. The sequence continues at coordinate 4,205,458 of NW_006435764.1, forward strand.
GCCCCTCAGTGTTACTTCCCTTTCATGTGGCAGGACCGAGCCCCAGGGATGGGGGGCAGGGAGGAGGGAGCAGCAAGGACCCAAAGGCTTTTCCAGTGTGTAAACCCATGAAAATAAACGCCACCTGTATCCCACCTGACTGTCCACCTGTTTGGCCTCACAGCAGCCAAGCCCACAGCTTCCAGTTCAGTGGAGACACTGATGGGCAGAGGGGCCAGGATGTGCACAGCGTCATACACCAGGTCAGAGGCAGGGCCAGGATGGGGGCCTGGGTCCCAAAGGTCTCATGGAGGGCTCTCTGTCCTCCCCTCCACCCAAGGCCTTTTCCTGGAGTCAGCGAACCTGGCCCTTCCCACCTCGGCCAGTGTTTCAGTTCACAGGGGCCACCCTCGGCCCAGACTTGACTTCTCACTGACACCTGTCTCCAGAAGCTGAGACCAGGGGGCCACTGGACCGAGGTTGGGTGGAGGAAGGCGTTCCTCTCCCTCAGGCACAAGCTTCGTTTCCCCTTAAGACCAAAGCCTGCCAGACGCCCCAGCCCTGGCCAGCAGGAAACACTTCCTTCGTGGCAGACATTGTCCTTATTTCTCTGTCAGGGGTACTGAGGCCCAGAGAGGTCTCATGGCTGAGGAATGGGGCACTGGGATTAGAACCCTGATCATTTGACTCCCCAAGACCACCCAAGTACCAGGAAATGCAAAGTGATGACTCTGGCTCTCCCAAAAGATTAGCTCAGCGGGCCGGAGAGAGATAAATAAGGCCTTTATGTACAGAGAAGCATGGCATGGTGGGGGCAGGTGGGCTGGCAGCTGAAGTGGGCTAAGCAGAGGGCGCAGGGCCCTGTCAGTGGGTGAAGATTCCCCGGAAGCGGGCCTTGTCCTCCTCGTCCTTCTGCCGGATTCGGGCCTCCAGGGCCCGCAGCTCCCGGCTCACGACGGGCGCCAGGGCGGGGTCCAGCTCCAGCACCTTGGCAAAGTCAGCCTGGGCCTCCTGGGTATTCCACACGGCTGCGTGCGCCTTGCCCCGCTTGAAGTAGGCCTTGATGTTGTCTGCAGAGGGTGCCAGCAGGCAAAAGGCACACAAAAGCATGAGGTGGGGACCAGCCAGCTGCCGGCTCTGCCTTCTGGTAGGACAGAGCCCTCCAGACCAGACCCTTGTGGCATCATTCATATCTCAAAGGCACAATGGGGCCCACGGCCATGCCTGGGTGAGGGGTATTGGGTTGAGCTGTGGGAGCTCCGAATGGGGGTGATGTCAAAGGCTCCGTCTTGTGCCCCAGTGAGGGCCGTTTGCCTGACCCCCTGCCCACGTGGCGGCCCAGCGCCCATCGCTCACCGTCATACTTGTTGAGGATGGACGAGCAGTGGTCCAGCACTTCGTAATACTCTTGGGCCACCAGCTTGCACTGACAGTAGTTGAGCAGCAGCGGTGTGATCTGCTGATCCAGCTGGATCCAGTCAGGGGACCCAGGCTGTTCCTGGAGGCAGTGGGGCAGGGAGAGGGGGAATAATACTGAGACCTGGGCCGTTGGCTCCGCCCCGCCCGCTCCACCGCCTGCTGCCACCTGCGGGCAGCACCTTCATCTGCAGGTTCTTGAGGCAGGCGATGGCATCGTAGTACTTGGAGGCCGCCTCCTTCACGTGGCCCTCGCGGTACAATCGGTTGCCCTCCTGGTGGATGACCGGCACCGCCTTTGCTTTCTCCTCATCCGTCATTGCCCACGGGTCCTGCTGGTACGTGCCAGGGTTCTCCACCTGCCGAGGTGTGGGCCAAGTCAGGGGGAGCCCCGGGGCCACCACAGCTGCTCCAGCTGCAGACCTGACCAGCCTCCGGACAGTGGATGCCGGAAGCAGAATCACTTGTGCCTTCCCTGACCATCCAACAACCATTTATGTAGCATCTCCTACATGCCCAGCACTGTGCCAGGGTCTAGAAACAGGACAGTGAATGAGACGGTGACCTGGAGAGGGAGGAGCGGCCCCAGGAAGGAGCCCCATGGGGACAGCCAGGGGTCCCACACAAGGTATTCTTGCACCTGCCCTGCCCTAACCCCCCAAACGGTCCATCCATGAAGCCCATGAGGCCGGGTGGTGGCGGTCTGGTGAGGCGCCTGGGCCTTGGCGGCTCCTCACCTTAAGCATCTCGATGTCGAAGATGAGAGGCTGGGGGTTCTGCTGCAGGGCGTCCAGGTCGGCATGGCCCAGGGAACTGTGCTCGTGCATCTGGGCGATGCCGCAGCAGTGCCGCTGGCCCTCCAGGGGGTCCTTGCCAGCTGCGATGTTGCGTAGACTCTTGGCCACCAGCGGGTACAGGACCACATGCTACAGGAGGGCGAGTAGGCACCGGTAGGCATCAGTGTGGCCCAAGAGGCCCAGCCCTCTGCCCATCACCACCTGAGAAAGGACACTGAGGTCCAGAGAGGGCCCGCAACCGACTCGGGCCCCACTCCAATGAAACGCGGGCGGGCTCTGCCCGCAGGACCGGCCTCCCAGCCTCTCGCCCAGCGAAGCCCTCAGCTCCTGCACACTCTCTGGCCACCAAACCCAGCCAAGCACTCACCATCCCCCATCACCTCCCCCACCACACACACACGCTCCCACTGTCGACCTGTCTCCCCTGTCCTTACAGGCCAGGTGGACTCCTCCTCCCAGGAGCACAGCCTGCAGGCTGGACTCGCCGTTACTGGGGTCCTCCACGTTCTGTTCCCAGAGCCTCTGCCTCCTCTCCTGCCCCAGCCCCACCCCATTCAGAGCCTACCTCAGAGCTGAGCTCAGGGCAGTGACATCACAACCTTTGGGGGAGACCCTCAGGTACAGGGGACCCAGCCTTTGACTTTTCACCAGGAACAGCTACTGGGATGGTGGGAATCAAACCACTCCCGCCCCAGTATAAGCAGCTCCTCTCACTGCCCCTGCGGTCTGCAGCCAGCCAGCAGACACTCCTGAGTCTTGGCATATTGAAGCCAGAGGTAAGTAGGCCTGACCCCTGCCGTGCAGTAGCTGACATCCAAGCAGAGGACCAGATCCTGGCTATGTAGGGTAAGAGGAGTTGGAAGACCCATAGGAGGGGTTCGAGCCAACTACCAGCAGTCAGGGAGGGCTTCCTGGGGGTGGTGACCCAAGAATTCACTATGAAGTATGAAGGAGTATATTGGCCAAGAGAATGGAAAGGAAAGGCAGGGAGGTGAATGGGAGGGGGAGCTTTAACCTGATGGTAACCAGGAGGCGGAGCAGTCTGAAGCAGGAGTTATACAAGTCATTTGCATGTGAGAACTAATCCCCGGGCTGCAGTCTGGCTAATGGAGAGGGGAGGGTGGAGTACAGGCTGAGACGCCCATGTCTTGATCACATGGTGCCCTGGAGGGAGCTGGTGGTGGTCTATCCGGGCAGAGGCCCTGGGATGAGGAATAGGGATGGCTGACAGACACCATAGCCCGATGGGCCACCAGGTACCTTGACATCGCAGTGAAACTGGGCGATCTCCCCCACACGCATGGTGCACAGGATGGTCTCCCACACGGGCAGCTTGAACTTCTTGCCAACGATGAGCTCCATGGGCTTGCCGCGCACCCGGCTGTCGTCCAGCACGGTGCCCTCCTTATCACTGTGCAGAGTCCGGTAGTGGAATGTGGCCTGCGGGCCATATGCAGGATCAGGCAAGGGCACATACCCTCACCCAGCCTCCAAGGACAAGGCTGGCTCCCGGCCCGCAGATGGCACAGGGAGCAGGGCTTGCCCATGGTCACTGCTTGACCTTTACCCCACCACCCAGGTGAGAAAACTAAGTCACACAGATGGAAGTAAGGGGCCCAAGTCACACAGCTAGTCGGGGGATGGGCTGGGAAGAAGCCCGGCAGCCTGGCTCCAATCATTCTTCCAAGAGGCATTTATGGGGCACCTACTCTGTACCTGAGCTCTGTGCTAGACACAGCAGTGAACAAAACAGACAACAGTCCCTGCCCCCATGGAGCTCACATGGAATATCCAGGGGAAAGAGATGGGTCTCCACAAAACAACGGGCTATGTAGGTGGAGCTAAGTGCTACAGATCAGAAACAAAGCAGCAGGTAAGGCAGGAGTTTATAAGGGGCAGGGGAGTGGGGGCGTGGCAAACTCTAAGCGGAGATCCGAAGGGAGTGAGGGAGAAGCAAGCCAGGCAGATCAATGCTGGCAGGAAGGCGGTATGAACTTTCTAGGCCAAAAGAACAGCAGCGCAAAAGTCTTGCAGAGAGATGGTGTGTGATATGTTTGAGAACCGGCAGGGCCACTGTAGCAGAAGCAGTGACTGATGGGGAGGGGTGCACCGTGGGGTCACCGGGATCAGCAGGGATGGACCTCACAGGGCTTGGAGGCCGAGCGTTGTGAGGACACTGTTTTTTAACTCTGAGACGGAAGCCACGTGGTGGCTCCAAGTTGAAGAGGAACCTGATGTGACGTGGGTTCTGTTGCTGCTGACATGAGAACAGGCTGTAGAGGGGCGAGGGCAGAGGCAAGTGTCCCCAGGGGGAGGGGACGGCGGCGTGGACCAGAGCAGCAATGGGAGAAGTGGTAGAAGTGGTCAGATCCTGGGTGTATTTTGAAAATTGGCTGTGGGACATGAGAAAACGGGAAGAGCCATGGAAACTAGAAGGGCTTTGGCCTGAGCAACCAGAAGGCAGGAGGTGCCCTTAACCAAGATGGGGAAGGTGTGGGTGGAGCAGGTTAATTCTGAGTTGCCAACCAGACATCCAGGTGGAGATGGTGAGGAGGGAACTAGATATCAAGTTTAGGGGCAAGGTAAAGGCTAGAGATATACATTTGGAGGTAGTCCAGGCATAGAGATGAGACTGGATGAGATCATCTGGGGGTGAGCGCAGAGAGGTCTGAAGACAGAACCCTCGACAGGATATGGTTAGAGGATCCCACACTCTTCACCACCACGCCATGCTGCTTCTCTGAGCTCTGTTTCCACATTAGTAAAATGGAGTCAACAAAACTACCTATCCCACATTGTGGAAATGAAACAAAAACTTGTAAACCATTTAGCCCGGTGCTCATAGAGTGAGCACTCAATCAATGCTGGTGATTCGTTATTTAATATCACCTGTTCCTGTTTTCAGCGTCATTGTTCACAGATTTTCACTACGATTACAATGCTCTCTCATTTTGGTGTCCGTTCCCTCCAGGATATCCGTCATCAGGACCTTCTTCAAGGCCACCAACTCCCAGCCCATGGGGACATGTAGCCACACCCCTTCTCTCGTCTGGAAATGGATCCCTCTTAATATAAATGTTCACTAGAGCTATGCAGCTTCCCTCTGCTCTCAGAGCACTCACATTGGGCCAGGCTAGGATCTTCACCTGCCTGACCTTGGCATAGTGCTAGTAAGAGAGCATGAGTTCATTCACAGTACCCAGTCTCTGCCAGGATCTTTAGTCATTCACTCAGTATGCCCGTCCCGCATGATTGCCCTGCTGGGTACAGGGGCAATCCCCAGGAAGTTCCTTAATTTACAGACAACTGACAACTGGAAAACGCACTCCAGGAGGGAACTGCACCAGCATAAACAGGGAAGCCTGGAGACATAGGTTTTTGCGGGGAAGAGGCGAGAGAGGCTGGAGTGGGGGTCCTGGATGCAAGAGGGAAGAAAGTGGAAAGTGCTTTATTTTCCAGACTTTACCTGTCCCGAGCGATGCCAGGTAGAAAGTCGGAAAGCTGCCAAGGGTTCTGATCTTGCAGATCTGAATTCTGGGCCCGTTCTCTGGGTTTGCGCATCCCGGGGTCTCAAGTTTTCTCAACTAAACAATAGGAGCTAATCTATGTGTTTTAAGGAGACACTACCATCTCTAAATGATCTCGAACCTTGCAACCCAGAGGCCCCGGGTCCCTCTCCGCAGTGCCAGGGCCACTTCCAGATCCCAGGTTTTCCAGCTCAGGTCTCCTCCAGGGCCGGGTCTGAGCAAGCACTGAGGTCAACCCCCCACAACCTGTTTATGGTGATTGACGGCCTCCCCAACCAATGCATCCACACAGCCAAGCCGGGGGCGGGACAGAAGCATCCAAATTCTCTTCTTAAATTCAGACCTATCAGCGTCGAGCTCCGCAGGTGAGCAGCAGGGTCACCAGCCGCTGCTATCTAGGCATGCGCAACCTCTCGCCTGTGGCCTCCTCCCGCCTCGCATGCGCGCCGTGCCCCAGAGGGATTGAAGGAAGAGGGGAAGACACCAACCTTGGTTCCATCCTTAAAGTCAGGGAGCTCTCCTCGGCCCTCCTGTATCACACGCTTTTGGATCCCGTCCTGCCGGAGTCTGGTGATGACATCCGCCATCCTTCTCACCCGCTGCTCTCTTTCGGCAACTTCCGGACTCACTCGGCAGCTTCCGGACCTGCTTCGGCAAATTCTGGCGCTTCGGTAACTTCCGAGGCGGCGCCATGTTGGCTGAGGGCAGACGCCAAAAGGGGACTGAACGTGGCAACGGACGGTGATTGGTTCTCCGTGCCGATCCGGGGCGGGGCATGAGACTGTCGCGGGGCGGGACCGGGGCCTTTCAGGGAGGTGGGGCCAGGGTCAGCAGGCGGGGCGGCGCGGCGGCGTCCCTAGCGGTCAGGTCTGTGAATTGGTTAGGACTGCGGCCTTCCCACAGGGCCTTGTGCCACCCCATTTAAAGTTGTAGAAATAGTGTAATAACATTACTGAGCTAGGAGAGAGGCTTGGGGGAGGGGGACCCCCTCCATGACGCCAACCCCTAAAACTCTTTCTGCGTAGTCCCTTCTGGCCTTTGCCTTTTGCATATCTAGCACAATAGGCGTGACTTTTGCTTCCTCGATTTTTCTCTTTTAAAAATAAAAACAAAACCGGGAGTAAGAGGGGACGCAGGGTGTCAGCATCCCTGTGTGAACCATAAGCGCCCCAGGAGACTAAAAGAGCCTCGCGTGGGGTCGGTGGTGGATGTGTGTCATCACCGGTGAATCCACAGTGTCTGGCACAAAGTAGGTGCCCAAGTGAGGTACTTTGGGGCTAAAACCAACGTTTCTCTCCGCCCCCGGGCACTAGCTGAGGACAATAGTAAGAGTCTTCCCCCACTTTCGAGGTCACCGGGTAAGGGGAGTGTCTTGAGGCCTGTGCACTGTCTTCATCTGAACCTCATAACTGCCAAGGCTTACTGTCGGTCTCCTGTGCCCCAGGTGCTAATCTAAGTGCTTCAGCTATTTACACTGGTTCACCTCCCACAAGAAGTCCCCTGAGAGAGGTGGGACTTCTGAGGTGAAACGGAAACATGCTTTGTTTGTTTTTTGCTTTTTTTTTTTTTACCAACAGGAAGTTTTTACACGCAAGTTCTGCCAAATTTTGAAGCAGCAAGTAGTCTGTATCTTATACATATTGTTCCAGAAAATATATAAAGAGGGAAAGCTGACCAATATATCTTACAAAACTACTTTAATCTTGATTCCTGAACCAGATAAGTATTTATATACTAAGACAAGAAAAGTATGCACCATTTTAGTAATAAATATAGATATGAAAAATTCTAAACGAAATGTTAAGCTAATTGAATCCACTAGTGTATATGAAAATGCATTAATAAATGTCATTCGCAAAAAGATACTATATGATTCCATTTGTATGACGTACTGGAGTGGTCAAATTCATAGAGACAAAGTTGAATGGTGGTTGACCGGGAGGAGGGGGAAATGAAGAGTTGTTGAGTACAGTTTAGAGTTTGTTTTTCAAGATGAAAAAGTTCTGGAGATTGGTTGTACAAAAATGTGAATGAATATACTTAACTACTGAACCACACACTTAAAAATGTTTAAGATAGTAATTACGTTACTTTACCACAATTAAAAATTAAAAATTTTTTTTCAAAAAAAGAACTTCAAGATCAAGTAGGGCTCATTCCAAGAATGTAAGAATGGTTTAATATTAGAAACATCTGTTAGCGTCATCCATTACCTCAGTCTCTATTTAAAATTTTGATATTTTGTTCACTATGGATTTTTGCCTTAAACATTTTTTGAAATAATGCATTAAAATATTATTGTTCTTGCTTACTGAGGTTTTTGGTGTCCTCTTAAATTTTTCACCCAGGGGGAATGCCTCACTCTCCTCACCCTAGTCCTGGACCACCAAGATCCCACAGCTAGTAAAGAGACGACTAGAATTCTAGCCCAGGCAGTTTGGCTCCAGAGTCAGTGAACTATCTTGTTGCAACACTCTTCTACACAAAACTAAAGCTATCAGGCCAGCAGAAAATGATGTTGGAGAACATCTTTGTCACCTCGGGGTGAGAAAACACTTCAAACAAGACTCGAAGAGCACAAACATGATAGATTTGACTATATAAAAATGAGGATTGTTCTTTAACTCAGGGCACCTTAGACAAAGTAAGGTGACAAAGACAAATGAGAGGAGACATGTGTAATATCAAAACCCAGCAAGGGACTAAAATGTACAGACATGCAAATTAGCAGAAAAAAAAAAGACTAGAAACCCAACAGAAAAAAATAGAGAAAGGATATGAACAGACAATGCACAAAAGAGGGAACCACCATGACTGATAAGTGCACGAAGAGCTGTTCAAATTTGCCAGTCATCGGAGACCTCAGATGAAAGTAAGGCACCACTTTAGACTCATCAGACTGGCAAGCCGTTAGAAAGCTGGAATGCCAAGTGCTAGGAAACCCAGAACCCTCATTGTGGGTGTATAAATTTGTACAGCCACTCGGGAGAGCCTCCCTCATACTTTGTGATGTCAAGGGTGCATGTAGCTTATGGCCTGGAAGTTTCCCACAGTCCATAAGGGGACAGTGTGAAGATGTCCACAATGGTGATGCACGTGACATAACATGATGTGACGGGATGTGGGCATGAGGCCAAGTTGAACGTGCATCACTGGGGGGTGTTGGGGGTGGATAACGATAAATGCTGGATGCTCAACATGATTTACCACATGTGGCTAGTAGAAGCAACAAATGAGACACATGTGGAGAACATTAATGTTGAATGTAAAAATGTACAAATGTAAACAATAAAATGAGTTGTATACACGCCGCCATATTTGTAAATTGCAAACACATCCATCCACAAAGGAGCCAATGCCATGTGTAGTAAGGAGCCAGGCAGGATTCAAGGAAGCCAACTGGGCACACTGACGTGGGGCAGAACAGAAGGGATGGGGAGGAAGGAAGATGGGAAGAGGAAAGAAATTGTTCATAGTGATGACGTTTCACAAACTGAGAGGCAGGATTGACCCGACTCCCTGCATAAAGTCATAAAATAAAGTGGGATGGGCGGGTGGAGGAGAATGAGCACTTCTGGAGCTAGGTGGAGCAGGCTTCAAATCTCAGTTCTTCCCCATGTAAGCATTTGAGATTTTGACAAAGCACTCATTCGTTTTCCCACAAACATTTATTGAGCATGTACTTAGTGTCAAACACTCTTCTGGACACTGTAGACACAGTGGTGAATAAAACTGTAATTTCAGGTAAGTGCTGTGAAACACTTTAGATTGCATAGTCAGAGAGAGCTTCTCTGAGAGGTGACAAGTGCTTTCCAGGCATAGGTAATAGCACCACGTGCAAAAACCCTGAGGTGGGAATAAGCTTGGCCTGTGTGGCTGAGCAGGGAGCAGAAGGGCAGGGGGAAACTTGAGACTGGGAGAGGCAGGCAGAGACCAGAGCTTTTAGAGTTTCGCGGGCCTTAGATTTGATTCTAACCACAATGGAAAACCAAGGCATAGCTTTATGCAGTAGAGTGACTTAGCAGCACCCTTTGAAAAAAAGTTTTATTTAAGAATAACAGAGAGAAAATGATGAGATTTTTTTAGATCACTTTGGCTGCTACGTGGAGAGTGGACTGGAGGGAGTGGAAGCCACATAAACTCTCTGAGCCTCAGTTTACACATCTTCAAGGTGGTGAGAAAAACCCTCCCGCGCAGGGCCCTGGTAAGGGTGGGGAAACAGTTCCCAGGAGTTTCCCTGACGCTGGAGCAGCTGGCAGGGACGCAGAAGGCCGCGTGTCGGGCCTGGTTGGATGGCCCGTGGCAGGCAGCCCCTCCAAGCCCACGGGGCAGGCCTGGGGATTGTGTCCCACCGCGGAACCGGCCGTCGCTCGCGGAGACAGCCGCTGGGCGGCGCCGGGGCTCAGCGTGTTCGGAACAAGAAGAGGCCCCGCCCACTAGTCCGCTCGGCGCTCGGCAGATCTGGCCTGCTGAGGGCGGGCGGGGGCGGGGCCGTTACGTGAGGGCGGGGCCTCGGCCGGGATGCCAGACGGTCGAGCTCCCAAGACGACGGCACGGGGCGGGGCCTGCGCACGAGGGCAGAGCCGCGGCGACGCGGAGCAGGCGGGCGCGGATGGCGACGGCGCACGGCGCCTGACTTGGCTGGGGCCATGAGCTCTGCCCGGCCCCAGTTTAGCATCGATGACGCCTTCGAGCTGTCCCTGGAGGATGCTGGCCCTGGGCCCGAATCCAGCGGGGTCGCCCGCTTCGGGCCGCTGCACTTCGAGCGCCGGGCCCGGTTCGAGGTGGCTGACGAGGACAAGCAGTCCCGGCCGCGCTACCAGGTGACCGGACTGGTCCGGCCCTCCTCACCCCCGGCCCGATTCGGGGCGGGACCCCAGGCTGGACCCTGGAGGACCCCAGCTCAGGGGACAATCTGTCTATAGGCCCTAGCCGGAACGGGAGACCATCCCCGGACGTGGCCTCTGGTCCAGAGCCCTACCCAGACCCTCTCAGCTCTGATTTCGGTCCCCAGCTACCACTTAAGAGCCCAGGGCCCGAGCCCGGGAGCTCATCTCCCACCCCCAGCTGGAGATCCCACCTGGAGCCCTCACCCATCCTGGGTACCGATCTCCCTCCCTCCGCTGGGCTGGGGAGTCCTTCTGTACCTGTTCCAGACCTTGCCCATACTCTGGAACAGTCCCGAGTCCCAGACCAGGTGATCTAACGGGGACTTGCATCCCCTCTTCTGTGCCGGAAGTCCCCACCAGACCCACATGATGAGTCCTTGCCCACACCAAGACTCCCACTAAACTGGAAATCCCCATTTTCCCAGAGGACCTCCACCAACTCTAGGATACTTTTCTTGGAGATATGGACCAGATTCCTGTGCCCTAAACCTGGAAACCATGGGCCTGCCCTTCCCTGGCACCGCAAATCCAGAGCTTCCATATCGGGCCCCTGAAATACCAACCTGACTCCTAAACCTGGGAGATCTCCTTCCTCTAAGACCCATGCCAGGAGCCTTCAACCAGCTGATGCTGTTCCTGCCCCCCAAAGCTCCCAGCTCCCACCTACTACCTGGGTTTCGGTTTCTGTGACTCATCAAACCCGTTCTTCGGGGAGGGTGGAGGGCCAGGTGAGCAGCTGTCAAGCGGCCAGGCAAACAGCTGTATGGGCTTGCTTTCCTCCCCTCCCTGAGAGGGTGATGAGGAAGGACCTGAGCCCCGTAACCCTTGAGCCCTATGTTCTGGAATAGAACCTGGAGAACGATGAGGACGGAGCCCCGGCCTCCCCGGAGCCAGACGGGGGAGTCAGCACCAGGTCAGGGCCAGGTGGGGATCTACCCCATACCCCTAGCCCCATGCCTCTGGCTCCTGTCCCCAGGTCCCTGACCAGTCCTTTGCCTCACTCAGCTCTCTCACATCCTGTCCAGCCAGGGCTCCTAGCCTGATTGATCCCCACTCCTCCCAGGGTCACCCTACCCTAGTGCCAGCCTTACTCACCTCTCCCCACGCCCCCAGGTTCTTTATCTTGCAGAAACCTCCAGGCTCCCACAGGTCACTTGTCCTGCAGGAAAGAGTCCCTAGCTTGAATCCTCAGCCTTCCTGCAGAAACCTCCAGCCCTTGAATTCCTCTTCACTCCTGCCCCTTCTCAGTGCGCCCTGTCCTGCAGAAACACCCAGCCCTAGTCCCCGCCCCCGCCCCCACCCCCTTACTGGGTCCACCTGTCCTGCAGGGATTCTGGCCGAACCTCCATCCGCAGCTGGTCCTTTAGCACCATCAGCAACACCACCCAGCGCTCCTACAATGCCTGCTGCAGGTGAGACCCTGCCCTCCTGGAGCCCATTTGTGGCCCATGCTCCAGTACAGGCAGCCCGGGCTATTCCCTCAGCCCTCTGGGTGGGGGAGGGTGACAGGAGGGGACGGGCCTCTTGTCCCCTCTCTCACACCCATCCTGCTCTCCTGCCACCCAGCTGGACTCAACACCCTTTAATCCAGAAGAACCGCAGGGTAGTGCTGGCCTCCTTCGTGCTGTTGCTGCTGGGGCTGGGTGAGTGCGAGCCCCCGTGAGGGGGTCCACCCTCCTTTTCTGCAGGTTCTGCATCCCCCTTGGCACACTGCCTCCTGAGGAGGCAGCTGGCTGCCATCACCCCCATTTTACAGTTGAGGAAACTGAGGCCTTGAGAGGGGCAGGCCCACCGTCCTGGTCACACAGGGAGGAAATCGCACATAGTTGGACACGGTACCTGGTTCAGCACTCCAAACTTAAATTTTAACTTAGCCTGTTACATCCATCAGAGAACAAAAGAGTAACAGCTACCATTTATTCTGTCTACTTTGAGTCAGGTGCAAGGCACCTTACAGAGGTCACACAGCGACCCAGAACCTGTGCGCAGAGGCAGGGCTCAGGGAGGTGCCTGTCCCTGTGGCCAGCGATGCCAAGTGCCCTGCCAGCCTCATGCACAGGGCACCTGTCATCCCCCTCTCTGGAGTCCGAGCTGACGAGGATCTCTTCCCCACCCCCACGGCTTGGATGGGGACACTGGGCCCACAGCAGGCAGATCTCACAGCCAGAAGCTTTCTGGCTCCCACGCTCATTGTGTGGCACTGAGGAGTCACGGTCTCCAGGAAAAATCTACAGTTGGGATCAAGAGGGGCCCACAAGGAGGCCCCACTGTGTCAGTCGCCCTCCTCCAGGAAGGTCAAGTCCCCTAGCCAGAAAGCTGAGCAGCGTTCTTGCCTCAGCACTGGGTGTCTGCAGGGGAAGGAGCTGCCACTTCCCTAACACCCACCGCCCGCAGTCACTGGTCGCACTAGCCACCTGCCTTATCTCATTTGATCCTCTCTGTCGACACCCAACAGGGCAAGCATAATTATCCTCCCAATCCAGAAAGGAGGACACACACTCAGGTGAAGGGACTTCCTCAGGTCACAGCTAAGAAGACAAGCTGGGATTTAAACCCACATCAGTGACATTGCCAGGCCTGGGGTCCACCATGGTCCCATAAAGGGCCTTTGTAGGAATTGGAAAAGGATGCCTCCTCTGAGTGGGCAGAGCCCACAGCTCTAAGCCAGGGTGCAGGGGGTGAGTTCCAGCCCCCCTTGTACCCTTCGTGAGGTGCTCTGTGCAGGGCACAAACCACATAAGAGTCCACGGTGGCCCTGCAGGCCTCCGTGCTGTATGCCCCCCACCCCGCTGCAGAGCTCGGCTCCCCACCTTCCCCATCCCATCCTCTAACTGGAGACTCAGGACTCTCTGGGTCTAAGATCCAGCCATGACCTCTCCACCTTCTCTTCAGTAGTGCCTACTGTCCTCAGCCAAAGCCCACATTCCTCCCTGGGGCTGACAGGCCCTGCCAAAGTCCTCAAGCCTGGGCTGTCTCTCCAGTGTCACCAAAAGTTGGAAGTTCCTAGAAAGCCCTGAGTTCCTACAGACTCTGGGCCTTTGCCAAGCTGTTCCCTCTGCCTGAAATACTTTCCCTTACCACCTGCACGGTGCCCATCGCCAAGCCTCTGAAGTCAGATCACCTCCACCTTCCAAATGCAGCACCGAGCAAGTTCCTTCCCCTCTGTGTGCCTCAGTCTCATCTGTGAAATGGGGATAACACCTGTATCATTTGGTCAAGGTGCCAAATAAGGCAGTGCATGTAACACGCTTAGCCCAGTGTCTGGCAGCACGTGGTAAGTGGTCACTAAATGTTAATTGCTATTGCTGCTGTCACCCCTGATCAGCTTAGATGCCACCGCCTCCAGGAAGCCCCTCACTGACCCCTGAGGCTCCCACGTTGCCCAGTCTTCCCCCACCACATCCTGATCCCCAGGGCGGGAGCTTGGAGGGTCTTCTGGTCCCACTAGGGAAGGGCCATGAGGGCAGGGACCTCATCTACCATTCCCCCAAGGATTCTGATACCAGGCACACAGCAGGTGCTCCAGAAATGTTTATCAATTGACTGAAAGACCATGGGAGAAGCAGACAAAAATCTCTCCTTTCACAGACTTTCCCCCGGGCCTGCCAGGTGCCCGGCTCTGAAAACACAGAGCTTGGAGAGCTTCCCGGGGAGGGTCTCTGCCCAGGGGACCTTCAGCTCAGGTGGGGGACACCATTCCTCAGGCCTAAGCCCTTTTGGGGGTTGCGGGTGGAGGTCCCCGCCAGGTCCCCAGCTGCTGCTCCCTGCACCTTGCTCACGCTCGCGGCTTCATCTGTGTGCAGTGCTGATCCTGATCGGCGTGGGACTGGAAGTGGCTCCCTCGCCAGGTGAGTGCCCCCTCCTGTCTCCGCAGGCGGCGCTCGCTCACTCCCCTCTTGTGCTGGGGGCGGGGTGTGTCCTTGGTGAGCCCCCCCACTTCCAGCACTCAGCATCCTCCTAAGCCTTTTAACGCAGAAGGTGAGACTAGCCCAGGCAGTGACCACTGGCCCGCCCCACGCCTCTCTTCCCTGATCCGACCCCGTCTGCTCCCACAGGTGTCTCCAGCGCCATCTTCTTCGTGCCTGGCTTCTTCTTCTTGGTCCCGGGAGGTGCGATTGGGCGCCGGGCGGGGGCGGGGTGGGATGGAGCCGTGGCGGCGCCGGTGGCACTGACTGGCCCCGCCCCACAGTCTACCACGTGATCTTCATCTACTGCGCGGTCAAGGGCCACCGGGGCTTCCAGTTCTTCTATTTGCCCTACTTCGAGAAGTGAGCCTCTGGCCGACGGCCAGGATCCACGTCGTCCCCGGGTGACCAGTGCGTCCTCTTCGCGTCCCCAGGGTGCGCTCCTTGGTCCGAGCCTCTCCGGTTCCCGTATCTCAACGGAAAAGTCCCTGCAGGACCTTCGAGCCCCCAGCCCCATCGGGCGTTTGCTCTGGAAGTTTGGGGCGCGCGGGCCCCTCCCCCCGCCCCCCGGCCCACTGTCTGGGCCTGGGAAAGTCGCCCCTGGCCTGCTCTGTGTGTGCCTTAACTTATTCTCAGGCCTCGAGGCTACTGGGTTGGTGGTGTTTTGTGCTAATAAAAGGGGTACTTGTATCCAGCAGAGACAATTGTTCTTTCTTTTCCACCAGCCCTGCACAGGCAACCAGCCTGGCCACCGCCCCCTCCTGCAAAGGCTGGGAAAAGGGTTGACCCTGGGGCTGAAGGGCACCAGGACCACCCGTCTCCCCACGGTGCACAGGACAGCCCAGTGCTCCAGGACTCAAGGCTGCTCTTAGGGGCAGAGCTGGGCCGGGGGCCGTCCTGCCCTGCAAGCCTGGGGGAGCCTCTCCCCCACCTCCTGCTGCCCCAGGCCTTAGCAGAGTCTTAACCTGGAGGGGCAGCGCTGGTCCCTACCCTGGACGAGGGCACTCATGACGCAGGCCTGGGGCCTGGGGGCTGCTATCCTGGTTCCAGCCTGGCTCTGGGGCCCTGGGCTGCCACAGCCAGCTCAGGATATGGGCCATGACAAGGCAGGGGCCCAGCCCCCTCCACCCGCTGGCCTATTTCTTAGGCCCAGAGATTGGGAGAAATAGAGGACAAAGGACATGGAAAGCAGGGTCCACGTGACAGTGAACCTCAGTGATCAAAGACTCTTAGAACCACAGAACACTGGTTCTCGACCATCTCAGAATTTTGGAAAATCCAGGCATCTCAGAATCTTAAGAACCAGGAAAAAATCTTGGGGGGAACTCTGAAATCTGAGGTTGTAATAGCTACCATTTATCAAACTCTTAGAAGTCACCAGGTCCTGCATTAAGCACTTAACACAGGTGATTTCTAGTCCTTACCACCTAAGCCCCATTTTACAGATAAGGAAACCAAAGTCTAGAGAGACATGACTCACCCAAAGGCAGAGTTAGGAACATAACCCAGGGTTTCCATGACACCAGTGTGGAGGGGTGGGACACCGAGCTGCTAACGGAGGGACTGGATGAACACGTGTGGGCCGAGGAGACCCTGTCCCTGTTATTACACGTTTACAGTCTGTCTCCCCTAGTGAAACGCGAGTGCCATTAAGAAGGGACTTGGCCAGGCCTGGCCTCCACCGTGTATGCAGTGCCTTTGGGTTTCTGTGACTTCATTGAAAAAAAAACGTGGACACCCAGAGCCCTGCTGCCTGGCCCATCTGGACATCCGACCCACAGCCCCCTGGTCAAGGCACCACGTGGATGCCGGAACTGCTAAGTCAGTGAGTGGTTCTCAAACTAGCTGCGTGAAAGCACCAGTTTTCATTCCTAATCTGTCACGGACCAATCATTTCATAAGATAAAAACTCGAAACGTGAAATAAAAAAACAAAGACATAGAATCAAGCCCATAGTTTGTATTACCAGATTAATGACATAAAATTACATTTCAGTAAATAAAATCAGAACATAGGAAAAAAGAGAAATTACAAAAACCATCGAAAGTGAGCAAATCGGCAAATTGATACACAGAGTTGCTACTACCCTCATAACTTTTTGTCATTCAACGATCTTAACAAAGTGATCCGGAAGTAGTGTTTCTCCATATTACGAGACTATCAGGAGTCAGCAAGCTACAGCCCACAGCCCAACAGGGCCCCCGAGCTAAAAATGGTTTTCACATTTCAGAAATGGTGGGAAAAAAGTCAAAGAATAAAATAAGATTTTGTGACACATAAAGTTTATAAAATTCAAATTTCAGTGTCCATCAATCCAGTTGAATTAATTCTTATTTATTAAAGTTCCAACAGCCACGCCCACTTGTTTACGTGTCGATTCCAGCTGCTTGGAGACACAAACTATAGCCACAGAGTCCAGCAGTTGCCGGAGAACCCCACATGGTCCTCGGCCTGAATCTTTACTCTCCCGCCACTTACGGAAAACGTTTGTCAAGCCTTGGCCTATGTGAACACTGACAGAACACCGAATCAAAACGTTTAAAGTGACTGATGTTTGCTGGTTAATTGATGTCGTCCAAGTTGGATTGACAGCAACACTACCTTCAAGGTATAGTGAATATCTGAACTCTATAACTGAATTTTAGTTGAAAAACACATTAATAGTTGCATACATTAGGGACATTAGATTTCCTTAGGGAATTGTGACTTTATTTCTCTCCAGTGCTTCTTGCCTCATAGCCCATCGCTTTCTTTTGGTTAATTTTCTCCTAGCGAATCATTTTTCCAAGCCAACACTTTCGGCCTCTCAGTTATGTTTTTGACGTGTCTCTTCTCTCCTGTGCTCGGCTGTGGGGAAGAGCCTGATATCTGCCCTTTGGTATCTGTCCTCTGCCCTTCGGTAGTTGCAGAATCTTGGCACATGGCCACCCAAAACAAGGATCGCATTTCCTAGCATCCTCTGCAGCTGGGTGCACCAGGAGGTGAAGAACCCTGCCTAATGGGGTATAATTATGTGGTTCATGCTCTTTGCCCCTTTCTCCTTTGTTCCTGCCTCCAACCTGCCTCCTGGAAAACAAACACACATGGGCACACCCTAGGAATGGCAGAGCATCCAGTAGAAGGAGCTCAGGTCCCTGAAGATCGTACAGATGGATTTCATCTGAGATTTCCTGTGCAGAAAGTCAATTTCTATCCAGTTTAAGGTATTGTTATTGGGAGTCTCTATCATTCACAGGGAACCCAATCTAATATTGATAATTTCATCTGGGACGGAGACTCAGACTTTTAACTTAATCTGTTTATGTTTATTGTCATTTTTAGTTCTTTTTAAAGGATCATTTCTACCTCTGTTTTAATGTTTTCTACGGACTTTGTTTTTCTTTGCTTTTTTTTTTTCCTTCTTTCCCAGCCTCCTCCTGGCTTAATCAAAAGCTCTTCACTTTCCCCCTCTTCCTCCTCTATTGAGTTCACTATTGAATAGAACATTCTATCTCTATGTATAGTATATTAGTGGTTACCCTTAAACGGTTAAAAAATAGTCTAACGTTTCTTAATCAGTCTATGACCCTGCTACCCTGAACCAGCCCGATCCCGTCTGATGTCGGAAGCTAAGCAGGGTCGGGCGTGGTTAGTACTTGGATGGGAGACCACCTAGGAAGACCAGGTGCTTGTAGGCGTGAAACATAAAATTAAGTTACCTTAATCTATCCTCCTCCAGGAAAAACGAGAAAAAGATTTCAGCCTGTCTAAAGTGTCCCCTTCCACCTTCCATTTGTTTTTGTCTATGATTTTAGCTGCTCCTTGTTTTGAAAATCCCCCGAATTAATTTTTTTACTAGTGCGATTTTTTTCCTGACCATCACCTAGTACAGACTCTGCCTTCCTTCTGCGTTGAACGTCCTTCTCGCCGAAGCCGCCCCGTCCATGAGAGTGCGTGGGTGGGAGGCTTTGGCTTTCCTTTTGTATTCTGCAGTTTCCCTGGGATGCAGCTGGATACACATTTGTTTTTATTTATCCTTCTCTGGCTCCAATGTGTCCCTTCGTTCTGGGCACTTGTGCTTGTGGAAATCTTTAGGGAAAATTTCAGTCGTCGTCTCTTTGAAAATGGCCTCACGTCCACTCTCTATTTTTTCCTTCCCAGACTCCTAATGACTTTTAGCTACCCTTTAATGTTCTCCATCATTTTATCCTTTAGCGCTACCTTATGGATTATTTCTCAGATAATAGCTTCCAGTTCATTAATCGTCTCTTAAATCGTTTATAATCTGTTATTTAACTTATCCATTGATTTTTTTTCATTCCAAGGGCTATATCCTTTATTTTTAGAAGTTCCATTGTGTTATTTTTTCCCCAAATCTTCCTGTTAAATTGTAATACTATCCGGATACTGCATATTGGTCTCACTTTCTTTTATCTCATTTATTTATTTATTTATCTATCTATCTATCTATCTATTTATTTATTTATTTATTTCGCATCACTTTACGGTCTCTTTTAGATGGCTCCGCTATTTACACTTTGGGGTGCCAATCCTCCTGTTTGTCGCATCTACCTAGTCTCCCTCAGAGTGACTTGTTTCCTTTTGTGATTTGTCATTTTTCGTCATGAGTTTATCTTCAGAAGCGATGGTTCTGTGTGTGTGTGTGTGTGTGTGTGTGTGTGTAAGTCCCACGTGCCCCAGGTTAAAAGAATGTCCTTCTCAGCAATTTTTCCTATTTCTTCAGCGTTCCCCACCGTGGAGCTGGATCACACTCCTGCTTGCCATGCAGGCCTGAGTTTGGGGTTCTCTAGGATCGCTTCTCCACTCAAGGCCCTGGACATCTGTATCCTTGCCAATTCCTCAAGCTGGTAGGTGGAGTTATATATCGGTTCCCTGTTCAAGAACAGGGTACCCCTTCGAGACCCTGGAATGTGCTCAAGTCTTACTCCCCAGCCTCTGACAAGTCTTTTGCCATTCCTGGGAGTCTGTTCAAGAACAGGGCACCCCTTCGAGACCCTGGAATGTGCTCAAGGTCATGTCTTACTCCTCAGCCTCTGACAAGTCTTTTGCCATTCCTGGGAGTCAGAACCCAGGCTCTCAAACCTCCAGGTCGGAAGCACTCACAGCGTCTGCTCCATCCTGCCATCCAGCTTGGAGTTCTCTCTTTGTCTTTGGTACCTAGGGTCCTCCCTTTCTTCCTTTCAAGTTCAGCTTTTTTTAACATTTCTATACATAAATAGTGGGAGGCGTCCAGCTACCCTCTCAATCGCTCATCCTTGAATGCCGCCAGCTCCAGGGAGCTCCCTACGTCTTGAAGGACTGCAGGGATCCAAATCTTGCTCACCCTGGGGAATGACAGGCAGCTGAGGGCAGGTTTTCTCCAGGCAGCTCAGGTGGGAGGGGGGTGAAGATGAGGATGGGCAGGTGACATCACAAGCCAGTTCTCCCACCAGGTGTTGTCACGGGCAGAGGAAGCCCTGAGGGCTGCTGGTCTCTCCCATCCTGGGACCTCCGTGGGAGGGTATGCAGCATAAACTCAGCTGGTCTGGGGTCAGAGGGGCAATGCAGTCTCCCTCCCGGAGCCTCAGTGAATGGAAAGCATCATCACAAACTCTGCAGGAGAGAAAGGGCGGGGCTGGGTCGGTCCAGGTCATCCCAGCAGGTGCTGGGCTCAGTCTGGGAGCTGGGGTGGGGTAGAGGGAGTGTTTGTCTGGGAGGGACACTCACCATCGAAGTCTACAGTGCCGTCTCCGTTGCGGTCCACATCTCGGAGCATCTCATCCAGCTCAGGATCCACCAGCGGCTCCCCGAGCAGAGCCGGTGCTGCCTGTCGCAGCTCTGCCACTGTAATTCGTCCATCCCTGTCCCTGTCAAACTAGGATCCCGGCGGGGCTCAGCCTCTCCCGCCCAAAGCCGACACCATCTCCACCTTACCACCTTCCCGCTGGTGCTGTGCTTGAAAGCCCTGACCTTCACGGGCAAACCGTCCCCCTCCCGCTCCGGGAATTCTCCATGGCTGGGTCCAAACCCTCTCCCTGGCCCTAACCCCACTGTATGCAGGGTCCTGGGTCTTCAGAAACTGAGGCCCCCCATTTTCCCTGGCCCAGGCTGGCCATCCAGCCGCCCTCCCCTCCCTCCCGAGCCCACCCGCCTCCACTGCACCCGCTGTCCAGCACCCCTCCCGGGCCCCGCCCCGCCCCGCCCCGCACCTCACGGAAGGCGATGCGCAGCTCCCGCACCCCCAGCATGTGCGCTGTCTCCTCCCTCAGCTTTGGGCCCATGAGTTCCACAAACTCCTCGAAGTCCACGCGGCCCCCCACTGCAGACCCAGGCAGAGTGTCACGATGGAGGGACCCACGGAGGGACATCATGAGGGCCAGCCCCTGCCTAGCTCTGCATCCAGGAAGGAAAGCCCAGCGTCCATGCCCTCGGCGGGGTGGGGGGCAGGAGTCCCACTTTCTGCTGGGGGTTTGCTCAGTGGAGCACCCAGGTGTGGTGTAGAGACCAGGCTTTGGAACCAGACAGCCCGTTTCACCCCGGGGTCTGCTGCTTATGGTGCATGGCCCTGGGTGACTGACTAAACCACCTTCCCCTAGGTTGGGGACAAAAGAACCTATGCCTGAGATGCTGTTGGAGTTGGAGTTCATGGCTACCACATGCGTGGAGCCCATGGGCAAAAGTAAATGCCCCTGAAGAAGCGTATCCATGTCGTCCCTCGGTTCTAGGATGCCATCAATTATAAAAAAATACCAATGATCAGACAACGGCCTTGGGGAAAGAAAAGGAGCGTGACCTGAAATGTTCGCGTCCATTGTACGTCACCCCCCACTTGGGAAACCGGAAAGAGAAAACGAAAGCAGGTGTCCTCGATCGGAGGGAATCTGATATTTGACACATCAGCTGAGGATGATCACACAGTGTCCGCCCATCTGACACTTCATCACAGGGAATGGCCGGAATTCCGACACGCTATTCAGGAGGCTCTTTTCAGAAGACAAAGCGTGACAGACACAGAGACAGAGACAGAGAGCGAGGTGGCCGGTACCAGCAGGGAGCACTTCAGCACAAGATCAGGGGCAGGATTCTTCAACCCAAGCCCCGAAAGAGCCCCAAGGGCCTCTCCTGGATCTTGGTGCCTTCCTTTGGTGCCCCCCAGTGTCCCCGCATCTGACGGGGCCAATGTCAGACTGTCAAGACTGCCTTGGAAACTGTCATGTCCCCACCTCCCGTCAGCCCCGCTGACTCCCAGAGCCGCCCCAGGCAGGCGGGATCAGGCACTGACTTCGCATCTTGACGTGCTGTGAAATCTCGATCAGCTCCATCTCGGTGGGCATGTACCCCAGTGTCCGCATGCAGGCGCCCAGGTCCCGGTAGCCGATGTAGCCGTCACGGTCAGTGTCAAACTCCTCGAAGGCGGCCTGAAGCTCTGCAGCGGAGGGCGGTCAGGCCCAGGTGCCAGGCTCAGGGACACCTCCCACCCACCGCCGCCAGCGACGGTCACTCACCGTCCAGCTCCTCGGGGCCCAGCTCACGGTCCTGTAGGGGCATAGTCGCCAGGGCTCTAATCACCCTGCCTGCTCCAGCCCCTGCCCACACTGGCCTGAGCAGGGCCAGTCCCACAAGGGCAGGAGAAGGCAGCTGAAGTCTCGTGGGCCCCAAGAAAAGAGATGACCCCCTTTCCTGCTCCTGAGCCCTTAGCTCTCACAGAACCCTAGGTTTGAGGTCCTCCTACCGCCCGGGTGGCCTAAGACCTACCCTTCCCCGATCTCCAGAAACCCTGCCCCACTGCCCAGGCTGCAGAGTCTAGAGCAGAAGCAGCAGGAGGCCTGAGTTCTAGCGGCAGGGTGGGCCGAACCTGAGGGCGTGAGTCCCCACTCCATGTCCCCCAGCCCTGCCTGGGCCCCACCTGACCTTCCCGAAGATGCGGTTGAGCAGGGGCCCGTAGGTCTTCTGAGCAGCATCATGCTGGGGGCCGGGGCGATGCCGATGGGACTGGCGACGAGAGGCTGGCCCGGGGGCTGCAGGTGCTGGCTCCTGCCCTTCTTCAGTCCTAGAGGGGTTCTGGCTGCTCCCGGGGGCCTTGGGGTCCTGGACGGGGGTCTGCACCCCAGAGCTGCCAGTGCCCTTTCGGGACCCTCGGAGCCCCGTCTCTCTCTTGCTCCTCCTCCTGGGCAAGGGCTGTCCCTCAGCACCACTCTCGGGAGCCACAACCCCCACCTGTGGCTTCTGGGGACCAGGGGCTGGGTCTGGGCCACGCTGCCCCTTTGCCTGCTCTGTGGCCATGAGGAGAGGGGCGACAGGGCTCAGAGGTGCAGCACCAGGGAGCACCCTTGGCTCTCGAAACCCGTAAAGCGGCTTATGCACCCTGAGAGCCGATGGCCCGGGATTGGGCCCTGAGCGGGATTAGGGTAAGGGAAGCAGGCAGCCTAGGCCCTAATCCCCACCCTTTTGCCCCCTGTGGCCAAGGCAGAGCCAGATGGGTCAAGAGATGTCCTCAGCAACAAGGGGTGCCAGCACATGGTGGCCGCAGTGAGCTCTGAACTCAGGCTCTGCCACTTATGAGCTGGGAGACCCAGCAAATTCACCCCTAAGCCTCAGTTGCCTCGTCTATAAAATGGGGGCGCTATTGCCGAAGAGTCCAGCACTCAGCCCAGTTGTGTGACGTGGGACTTAGCTCGGAGAGGACAAGGGAAGGCGTCTCAGGCAGGAGGAAGTGTGGGCAGAAGCTGGGAGGTGGGCAAGGTAGGATGACTTGCCCAGGGCAGCCCCCTCATGGGTGACATCCTGGCTGGAGCAGAGGATGTGTGAAGTTGAGCAAGAAAGGCTGGATCGCAGAGGCCTTGAACGCCGGATGGAGGGCCCTGGGGGTGAGGTCAGAGGAGGTAGACCCCGGGGTACCCAGAGCCTGCACTGAGCTGAAGGGGACCAGAGGGAGGGGATTTCAGCCACCTGGCATTTTCGAGCCTGGCTGGTCGCTTGGCCCTCCTGGGCCGAGGTTAGGGTTTCCCAGTGAGCAGCCCCATGAATGATTGATGTCGTCTCAGCTTGGGTTTCGTGCAGGACGCCTTAGCGCTGCCGGGCACCATGCGGCAGGCCCCAGCGTGGGCCCTGCGGACGGCTGGACCACTGGGCAGGCAGGCACGCCCTGCTCCTTCCGGCCAGCAACCTGCACCTCACAGGTAAGCCAAGCTTCAGCGGTCGCCTGGGGAGCCCAGGGCTCTGCTCTAGAAGGGACTGGAGCTCACAGAGTGGGGTCTGCCTGAGGAAGAGCCCTGGAGCCGAGCGGAGGAGAGGAGGTCCCCGGCTAAAGGGCAACCGGCTGGCGCCATGGGCCACAGGCGAGGTCCAGGCTTCCTGGGGCATCTGCTTCTGTCCCCGACTCCGCACTGCCAGCAGGGCTTTCTGTGTCCCCAGAGGGACACTCACTCCACCAGCAAGGGAAGCGGCGGGTAGCAGCCACCCTCACCGTCATCACCCTGCAGAGCCCCCTTCTCTGTTTAGTAGCCCCAGAGGACAGATGGGGGGCCACCTTCCACCTGAGCGGTGAGAATGGGGAGGGGGCCATAGGAAGGCTGGGGGTGATGAAGAGGCTCCAGTTGCTCCCGGGACAGCCCTCCTGGCTCCAGGCCACCCAGGCCCTGAGCCTCAGACCTCACTCGCCCTGAGGTCATGAGCTGCACTCACTGCGGGGTGGGCTGTCCTTGGCCCCAGGCTACCTGTCCACCCTCGGATTCCTGCAGGCCATGGGACCTGAGCCTGCCCTTCCTGGAATCTTAAACACCTGAACCCCAGAATACCAGACAAAAAGAGCCTGCAATGATCTGACCATGTGGTTTTCAAACTGTTCCCTGGAGCCCTAGGGGTGACCTCCTTGCCTTGAACCTGAGCATCCCTCTTAGTTCACCGATGTTACACTATAATATTTTATTTAAAAGAGTCATCGGCTTTAAAAATATGTTTGCAAGCCTCCAGTTTAGTCTGAGAGGCTTTCTGAGATTCCGTGTGGCAGAGTGGTCAGGTCTAGAAAAAAAAAGAATGGTCAGGTCTGAGGCCTGGTACCTCCCTCCCTCCCTACCTGTGACCTTGGGCAGCTCATGATCGTCTGAAACTTCCTCTCCTCATCCGCAAAATGGATCGCATGAAGACTAAACGAGGTAATCTATTAAAGTCCCTGGTACAGGGTAGCTACCCAAAAGGTGATGATGATGGCCCAGAGAGGGACAGTGATGTGTCTGGAGATGCACAGCACTCACTCACACCCAATCTTCCATGCCTCCTTTAATTCCCTAGGAGCCCATTCCGTGTGTAGCAGTACACTGGGGACCTCAGGTGGACGCCGCTATGGCAGCCAACCTGGGCATCTCCGGCCACAGGCCCCGCACAGAGCTGGATGACGAGGACTACTACCCCCAGGGCGGCTGGGACACGGTCTTCCTGGTGGCCCTGCTGCTCCTGGGGCTGCCGGCCAATGGGCTCATGGCGTGGCTGGCCGGCTCACAGGCCCGGCGGGGAGCAGGCACGCGGCTGGCCCTGCTCCTGCTCAGCCTGGCCCTCTCCGACTTCTTGTTCCTGGCGGCAGCAGCCTTCCAGATCCTAGAGATCCAGCATGGAGGGCACTGGCCGCTGGGGACAGCAGCCTGCCGCTTCTACTACTTCCTGTGGGGTGTGTCCTACTCCTCTGGCCTCTTCTTGCTGGCAGCCCTCAGCCTGGACCGCTGCCTGCTGGCGCTCTGCCCGCGCTGGTACCCTGGGCGCCGCCCAGTCCGCCTGCCTCTCTGGGTCTGCGCTGGGGTCTGGGTGCTGGCCACGCTCTTCAGTGTGCCCTGGCTGGTCTTCCCCGAGGCTGCTGACTGGTGGTACGACCTGGTCATCTGCCTGGACTTCTGGGACAGCGAGGAGCTGCCGCTGCGGATGCTGGAGATCCTGGGAGGCTTCCTGCCATTCCTCTTGCTGCTCGTCTGCCACGCGCTCACCCAGGCCGCTGCCTGCAAGACCTGCCGCCGCCGGCCGAGGCCCGCCGCCTGCCGCGGTTTTGCCCGTGTGGCCAAGACCGTTTTGTCAGCCTACGTGGTCCTGCGGCTGCCTTACCAGCTGGCACAGCTGCTGTACCTGGCCTTCTTGTGGGACATCTACCCGGGCTACCTGCTCTGGGAGGCGCTGGTCTACTCCGACTACCTGATCCTGCTCAACAGCTGCCTGAGTCCCTTCCTCTGCCTCCTGGCCAGCGCCGACCTCCGGGCACTGCTGCGCACCGTCCTCTCCGCCTTCGCTGCGGCGCTCTGCGAGGAGCGGCCAGGCAGCGTCACGCCGGCCGAGTCGCAAACCCAAGTGGACTCTGCGGGGCAGACTCTGCCAGAGCCAACCACGGAGGCCCAGTCACAGGCGAGCCCCACGGCCCAGCCACAGACGACCCTCATGGCACCTGCAAACCCCAAGGCCCAGCCACGGTTGGATTCTGTGGCCCAGCCACTGGCAGATCCCATGGCCTCACCACCGCCGGAGTCTGTGGTCCAGCCTCAGCTAAATTCCACGGCCCAGCCCCAGCTGGACGCTGAGGCTCAGCCGCAGCCTAGCCCTGAGGCCCAGACCCCTGGACCCACTGCCAGCTCAGCCTCTAGCCCCTGTGATGAAGCCTCCCCTGACCCATCCACAGATCCCACCCCAGAGGTCCCTGAGAGCCTGGCCACACCTGCTGCCTCTGAGGGAGAAAGCCTCAGAGATGCCCCCCCAGAGGAGGCTCCCATCACAGGCCTCACGTGAGGGTCCAGACCCACCAGGGCCGCCGGGGAGCCAGATGGAGGCAGAAGAACCAGCCAGGCAGAGAGGAGAGGCACTGTGGAGGAAGTCGTCGTGGAAACCCCACCAAGTCCCTTGGGCCTGGCAGGAGGACTTGGCGGAAGTGAGAACGAAATGGCCAAAAGTCTCAGAAACTTCGTTGCGAGCGTCACGTCCCTGTCTGGGTCCCGCCAAGCTCTTTCATGCTTGCCCCCACCCCAGGGTGGCCCAACAGTGCCCTGGGCCATCGCAGCTAACAGTGTACTGCTGGGCTCTGTCCTTTAACGCCCCCAGACCCCACCGACGGTTTTTCCCTTAGCTGCCTCCTTCAGGAGAAAGACAGCAAGGGGACTTCCTGGGCTTGATGTGACTGCCTTGGAGCCTTCCCTCACTCCCCTCCTCCCTGACCGGCCGAAGGAGGATGTCCCCGCAGAGGAGGGAGGCCTTCAGGAGCAGCAGGAGCCTGGGGCCCTAGGAGCCCTCGAGCTGTGAGGCTGGGGCAGGACTTTCCTCAGCAAGGGGGCAGGAGCGGAAAGTGAGAGCTATCAAGCCTGGATTCAAATCTGGCTCTGGGCCCTCTGGACAAATTGCTTCACCCTCTGAGGTCTTGTTCCATCTGCCATTGTGAGGATTGAATAAGAGTGTGTGAGGCACCTAGCGAGAGCCTGTGGCACACAGTAGGGGCTCAGTGAAGAGTTGTGCTTTTTTTCTGGCATTCAGGGATGTCCCCGCAGAGGCTGGGAATGTATGGAAGGAGGTACCACCTGGCCTGAGCATCTGGGATCCGGTGAGCTGCGGGACAGATCAGCTATGTCCATGACCATTTCTGGGCTGCAGACACCCAGGTGGCCTCAGAGAGCATGTAGCCATCTCTGTGCATTGGGCGACTTCGGGGGACTTCAAGGTCTGCTTCATTGAACGGTGCAACTAGGGTCCACCTGCTCACCGTGGCGGGAGCTGCAGGTACAGAGTGCCACAGCTGCCTCCATGTCAGCCTTTCCGATGCACTCAGCCCAGAGGTGGAGATGAGTATGTCCAAGCGGAGAGCCCTGGGAACCAGTGGCTCCAGAAAGGACACAGGTCCGTGGAGGTCACACAGTATCTCTGGGACAGAGCCAACTTCTTCCCTCTCAAGCTGCAGACGCTGAAAAACACCAACAACAACAACAACAAAAAACTAGGAAGTGCTGAAAATCTATTTTCTGATCCGCACCCCACTTCCTTTCACACCCATTACGCTCTTCTGGTACCCACCCCACTCAGCTTTCTCACAGCCCCTAGTGTTCTGAAACCATGCCCTTTCCCCTCTCACTCCTCAACCCCCAACCCTCTTCCATTAGTTCAGCATCGTGATTTTTAGCAGCTGGGCAATATCCTTACCAATAGATGTAAATGACAATGACATTTAGTGTACTTCCTTTCCCAGGAGTGTTTGCAATTTAAAAAGTGAGTAGGCTGTACAGACAGTCTGGAGTGGTGCGGTCAGATTTGGGTTCTGGTTCCTAGCGTTCTCATGGCCTCAGTCTTCTCCTCTGTAAAACGGGGTGATAACACTTTCCTTGCAAGGTTGGCTATTGTGATCATTTCCTGTGTCCGGAGACGGACGTGTGCTGGGCGGTGGTGACACTGGCAGCATAATCATAGCATTTCTTAGTGATGGATGTGTGGGCACCGAGGCCAGTGGGAGAGAGAGTTTTGGACAGGCGCGAACTTGTCAAATTCGTTCATTCGGCAAATGGGTGGGTTTAGGAGCCTCTGGGGCCCCTCAGGGGTTGTTTGAATCCTGGCTCTACCGCTCAATGGCTGTGTGATCTTCAGCAAAGCTCTTGGCCTCTTTGGAACTCAGTTTCCTCATCTATAAATTGGTGATCATAATAATGGTTCCCATATCCTGGGAGCGTTAATTCCTCTAAAGCACTTGGATCTCTGCCTGGCAGAGAATAAGTGCTTAATAATTGCTAGCTGTTCATTTGGTTATACCAGTGGGCGCCCCCAGGCCTCACTCAGGCTTGGGACCAGCACCGAACCATGTGGCAGAGCCCACGTGGCAGCTCTCTGCCCACCAGGCATTGTCCCCTCCACCATTCTGCCTCCTCCTGCACAAGAAATGCTTTCACTATCCCCTCAATGGAGTGCACACTCCCTGAGGACAAGGTCTGGACTTCTGTCTCCCTTGGGGCAATCTGCAGCACCTCTCTTCCCTCTCTCAGGTAAGGGTCCCAAAGCCTTTTCAACATGGCAGGCAGATCAGGGACTAAAACCTCAGTGCCAGCCACCTGCCTTCAACGCTGGTCCACGTTCCAAACCCTACCTCTTGGAGAGTGGGCCAGCACCACCTCCAAAGTCCCCAAGGGGAATCCTGCCCGCAATAGGTGACTGCTATCTAGGAGAAAGCAGTGCCATGAAGGGTTTTGAGGGATGAAGAGGAGTTCTCCTGGTTTTGTGTTGGAGGAAACATGCACACCACATGGGGCTGGGAGGCTATCTCCTTCTGGAGGACTCGCCCCTTCTCCAGGTGAGAGACGCCTCTCCCTCTCTCTCATGGGGACCAGGCTTTGATTCTGAGAGCTGCGAACATGAACATTTTTCACTTCTACATCCGGGGCTGTTGTTCATTCATTTACTGTACAGTAATTGAACGCACACTGGGTGCTAGGTGTTCTTGTTCTAGGTGCTGGGATACAGTGGGAAATAAGATACTGCCCTCGGTTCGCTGACATCCGAGTGGGCGAGGCAGACAAAAAGCAAATACACAAATAATCATATAACATCAGGTAGTGACTAAGAATAATGCAGGGGGAACAAGTAAGGGCCAGAGAGCGATGGGTGAGAGGGGTGTTCAGGGAGGGCCCTCGAAGGAGGTGACGTTTGAGCCGAGACCTGGAGGAAGAGAGCGATGGAGACTTTTCAGGAAATGAGGGAAGTTTCCAGATGGAGACGACAGGATGTGCCAAGGCCCCGAGGTAGGAAGGAAGGTGATGTGTTTCAGGAACAGGAGGGTCAGCGTTATTGGCCACATGCAGCAGTGATGAGGGGTGGCGGGCGGCGGTCCGACGGCAGGTGGCCGTGGATGTTATTTCAAGTGTGGCATGAGGAGCAAAGGGAGGGGCTAGACTAGGGGATCTGGTTTGGGCTTTAGACACAATGGAGAGGGCGGCTGTGTGGCTCCTTTCCCTCTTCCAAGCCGCCACATTCCTGTACTGGGATGGAGGGATCGGCCGGCCCCAGGTTTACGGGGCAGTGGGAAAAGAAAGGACTTTGGAGTCAAACAGATGGGGACTGAGTCCCAGAAGGGTGACCTGGGGCAGGCATCTCTTCTCTGAGCTGTTTCTTCAACAGGGTATGGTGAGGGGAATGAGCGGGCACAAGCCCCAGTCCCCGTGGGACACACAGGGGGCTTCGAACAGCCAGAAGGCGGCTCCTTTTAACCTGTTTCCCTCCCCCTTCTCTTTGCACCCCTCTCTTTCTGGGGAAAGGATCTTACCCATCACCCCTTGGGCACCTAGGGCAGTGGATGCTTAGAGAAGGAATGACGGAGGTGGCCAGTGCCCCAGGGACACCAGCCCCAGGTAGAGGGAGCAGAATCTGCCTGTGAGACCTACAGTGATGCCTAAGCCCTCCTTGTCACAGGAGCTGGCTAGGAGAGAGAGGTCTATGGACTGACCTCCTGGTCCTGTGGGAGATGATTGAGGAAAGAGAAGAAATAGTGAGGGACCTGGGGGGCGCGGCCCCATTTTAATTTTTGTTAAGAAGGCCCGGTGAGACCAAGGGGTGTTCATCGTGAAGAACCGGTTGGCTGGGGCCTTCCACTCCACCCTTAAAACGCCGCTGTTTTATTTACATTCTTAACCAAGAGTGTGTACTTTTTTAACTTAAAAAGAGGCACGCTCATTTGTGGACTATCCAAGTAGATAATGTAGTTTGGAGTTGGGGGTGGACTAGGGGACCCTGAAGTATGCATTGGGGTGGGAGATTGGGAAGGCGGGGCTTCACACATTCTTGGCGACTCCTTAGGAGGCCACCACGAGGAGCAGGGCCCGGGCCTGAGGACCCGCTGCAGCCCTCACCAGCAGCCTCTCCCGCCCCAACCCAACCCGAGTCGCTGCCCGCCCCGCTTTGCTCAGAGAGAC
>NW_006435764.1:4236141-4237310 GCF_000325575.1 Pteropus alecto
AGCCGCGGGGTTGGAGGGGGTGGGTGGCGGATCCGAGGAGCCCTTCCCCTCCGCGGCGCCCCACCCTCAGTCCCACCTCTCCTTGGCCGCCCACCCTCTCTCCTCCGGGGCCGGGGTCTCTGGAAGTTGGGCTCCTGGTTCACCTTGGACCCCGGTCCGAGGCGGCTCTGGGATGCTCTGCGCTGGGAGCGGCGTCCCGACCCCCGCTCAGTCCCGTCAGACCCCTGAGTTGGCCTGGGGCTCCCTGCACGTTCTTGCGTGCACTGCACATTCCCTGGGACTCAGAGTTGGGGCCTAGCGCGGCCCCACAGCGGAGACCGTCCCTGCCTCCTCTGTCCATCCTCCCTATCACCCGGCCTCCAGATCCCCGGCAGAAAGGAGCCTGCTGGGAACTGACTGGGAACCGCGGAGTTGCTGAGCTTGCTCTGGCTTCTGCCCCTCCCACCTCCCCCCCACCACACACAAACACCAGAGCCAGGAGGGGGCCCCAGAGGGTCCTGCGAAGCCCCTCAGAACTCAACAGTGCCGGCATTTCCCCCTTGACCCTGGGGGCGGGCAGCCAGGATCTGCTCCTGTGACCCCATTCTGTAGGGGGACACTGAGAGCCTGGCCAGTTATAATGACTAGGCCTCAGTGGCGTGGTCTCCCCCTCCTTTCAGGTACCCCTGGGGGCGTGGAGGTCGTCAGGCTGGGTGGGAGCTTACCAGGTCTCTCCTTCCCGCAGACATGTCCTTCCGAAAAGTGGTTCGGCAGAGCAAATTCCGGCATGTGTTTGGGCAGCCGGTCAAGAATGACCAGTGTTATGAGGACATCCGAGTGTCCCGTGTCACCTGGGACAGCACCTTCTGCGCTGTCAACCCCAAGTTCCTGGCAGTGATTGTGGAGGCCAGTGGTGGAGGCGCCTTCCTGGTGCTCCCTCTAAACAAGGTGGGGCCCATCAGGGCTGGGGGCAGGACTGGAGGCGGCCTGGCCACTCACTCACTCCGTGTCCCTTATCTCGCCCATCCCCACACTGCCGGGAAGGTGTCATAATCCAGATTTACTGCCCTAGAGGTGTTAGCACAGATAAAGGCTTTTATTGCCACAGAGTCATTTGCAGAGGCCACACACCTTTCTTGCTCACCTGGTGATGCCCATGAAGCAGAGGTGGGCCAGGAAGAGGCAGAGTC
>NW_006435764.1:4237400-4260076 GCF_000325575.1 Pteropus alecto
CCATGGAGGGACACAAGCGCTGGGAGGGACAGAGCCTGGGGGCCTTGGATCCTCCTTGACCATCTCCCTCGTGCCCACAGACGGGCCGCATTGACAAGGCCTACCCAACGGTGTGTGGGCACACGGGACCTGTCCTGGACATCGACTGGTGTCCCCACAACGACGAAGTCATCGCCAGCGGCTCGGAGGACTGCACAGTCATGGTGAGCTGTGGGGCTCTGATGGGACTGGGGTCACATGTATGGTTCCAGGCTGCGGGAGGCAGGGCAGAGCAGGGGCCTCAGCTGGCGGCCTCGCCCCTCCCACAGGTGTGGCAGATCCCAGAGAATGGGCTGGCCTCCCCGCTGACAGAGCCCGTGGTGGTGCTGGAGGGGCACACCAAGCGAGTGGGCATCGTCACCTGGCACCCGACGGCCCGCAATGTGCTGCTCAGCGCAGGTCTGCACCTCTCCCCTGCCCCCGCCCCTCCACACACACCCTCCCCCAGACCCATCTGACAAAAGGGAAAGCTGAGGCCCACAGCGGGCAAGAGGCTGGGTCCGGTCCCAGGAGGGTGGTCAAAGGGGACCGTGGGCTGATGGCCGCCTGCCTGGCAGGCTGTGACAATGTGGTGCTCATCTGGAACGTGGGCACGGCGGAGGAGCTGTACCGCTTGGACAGCCTGCACCCCGACCTCATCTACAATGTCAGCTGGAACCGCAACGGCAGCCTCTTCTGCTCCGCCTGCAAGGACAAGAGCGTGCGCATCATCGACCCCCGCCGGGGCATCCTGGTGGCGGTACGTGGGCCTAGAGGGTGAGGATGGCAATGGACAGGCCAAGGGGCTCTGCTGGGGCACTGCACTGACTACTCTGTCCCCCTGACAGGAGCGAGAGAAGGCTCACGAGGGCGCCCGGCCCATGCGGGCCATCTTCCTGGCGGATGGCAAGGTGTTCACCACCGGCTTCAGCCGCATGAGCGAGCGGCAGCTGGCGCTCTGGGACCCAGTGAGTGGCCATGCCCTGCCTGAGGGGGCAGGCTCGAGACAGGTCCCACCCTGGGCGAGGAGATCAGGGGTCACCGTGGAGAGGTCTGTGGTTCCCGGGTTCTCAGCCTGGCACCTGAGGCTCTCAGGACCCGGAGCCCTGCCGCCTTCCCTCCTTTGCTTGCCTGTTTCCACCCAGCAGCCCTTCCAGGCCCAATGCAGAGCCCCTCCTCCAGGAAGCCTCCCAGCCCTTCCCTGAAGTGCTCCATGCATAGCCCTACACTTCTGTATCATGACCTCCAGGGTCCCCTGAGACAGGGGCTGGTGCTCCTGTGTGGTGGGGACTCTCAGCACTCGCTCAGACACCTGGGAGTTGTCTAAAGGCCTAGAGTAGGCTGGGAGCAGAGGGGCCAGGCGGGCCTGGCGGGGCACACCATGCGGGTAGTCTTAGAGGTGGGAGAGAACCCACTGGCCTGGTAGGGCTATGCTGGCTGCTGTGCAAGGGAGGCAGAGGGAAGGTTCTGGCTTGGCCTGACTGCCCCCTACCCCCACGTGCCAGGAGAACCTCGAGGAACCAATGGCCCTGCAGGAGCTGGACTCTAGCAACGGGGCTCTGCTGCCCTTTTACGACCCTGACACCAGCGTGGTCTACGTCTGTGGCAAGGTAGGGCTGGGCAGGCTCGTGGGGCAGCGGGGAGGGGTGCCCGAGCGCTGAAACCTGCCCCCTCCCACCCCACAGGGCGATTCCAGCATCCGGTACTTTGAGATCACAGATGAGCCCCCCTACATCCACTTCCTGAACACGTTCACCAGCAAGGAGCCCCAGAGGGGCATGGGCAGCATGCCCAAGAGGGGCCTGGAGGTCAGCAAGTGCGAGATCGCCCGGTAAGAGAGGCCACCAAGGCAGCCAGCTGTGGGGGAGGGGGGTGGCCTGAGGGGCAGGGGCCAGGCCATGGCATCAGGGTGAGAGGTCAGATTATAGGAGGCTTCTAGAAGGCCCCAGGGTCAGGGGTCAGTCTCTGGAAGGTGCTAGAGTGAGGCCTGGAAGTGGAGAGTAGAGGAAGCCAGGAGGGCTGGTGGGAAGATTCCATCCACAGCTCCTTCCTCTCCCTTTCCAGATTCTACAAACTGCACGAGCGCAAGTGCGAGCCTATTGTCATGACTGTGCCAAGAAAGGTGAGGCCACCCCATTCCCCTGTCCACCCGCTCCCTCGTCTAGCAAACAGGCCACTCGGGGGTGACCAGGGTGAGGCCTGTGAATGGAATATGGCCGAGTATGGGTACAGTCAGTGAGCTAGACAGACGCCAGCGTATTGGGCTGTGTTGCGCAGGGGGCAAGCTGGGATGAGACGCAGGGCGAGCTGAGGCCCCGCCCTGGACAAGCCTTAAGGAGACAGCTCTGGAGGCCTCCCTGTAGGAAGCCAGCTGACGACACAGCTGGTGCAGGGCCCTCCAGGGGTGGGCAGCAGGCCAGGCGAAGGGCACAGAGGTGGGAATGGAGAGGGACAGGGAGTCTGGCTGCAGTGGAGGCCCCCGTGGGGAGGGGATCAGGCCACATGTGGCTGGGCCTCAGATGCCCAGCCAAGAGCCTTGGACGTGCTTCATCCTTCTGCAGCCAGCATTTGCTGAGCGCACCATTCAGCGTGCCAAGCGCGTCCCAGGGAGCCCAGCTGCGAACAAGGCTCACAGGGCTGCCCCAGGTGCTCACAGTCGTGGGCACAGCTGTGGCTCCCAGAGTCCCACCAGGCCCCCTAGCTGGCGCTGCTTAGGAAGGCTGGGGAAGGCTTCAGAGGGATGGCAGTGTGCGGAAGGGAAGGGAAGGGCAAGTTTTCAGTTTCGAAACGTGACTTGGGGCCAGGCCACTGGAGAACGGGTTGACAGGGTGCAGGCCCGGAGGCCAGGAGAGTGAAAAGGTCCAGACGAGAGGACCGTGACGGTGTCCCTTCAGCTGATCCAGACCTCCCCCACCCTCTGCCCAGTCGGACCTCTTCCAGGATGACCTGTACCCTGATACGGCCGGGCCCGAGGCGGCCCTGGAGGCAGAGGAGTGGGTGAGCGGGCGGGACGCCGACCCCATCCTCATCTCCCTGCGGGAGGCCTACGTGCCCAGCAAACAGCGGGACCTGAAGGTCAGCCGGCGGAACGTGTTGTCTGACAGCCGGCCTGCTGTGGCCCCGGGCTCCGCGCGCCTGGCGGCCTCCACACCTGCCACCTCCACCCATACGACTGCCCCCAGCAGCAGCCTCGCTGGGGCCGGGGTACGTGCCGCACAGGGTGAGGTGGTTTGGGGAAGCCCTGTGTGCGGTGTGCCTGAGCCATCTGCCGGCCCTCTCTGAGCTTCAGGCCCCTGCCTGGTGGTAGGTTTGGGGAGGGCTGCAGCTCTGTGACCCCGACCCCCCCACCCAATGTCCCTGCAGGAGGCTGGGAAACTGGAGGAGGTGATGCGGGAGCTGCGGGCACTGAGAGCGCTGGTCAAGGAGCAAGGGGAGCGCATCGGCCGCCTGGAGGAGCAGCTGGGCCGCATGGAGAATGGGGACGCCTAGGACCATAGGCCCAGTGGATGCCACGCCCCCTCACCTCCTCCTCCTCCACCCACTTCTCACTCAGCCTCTGCTGGCAGGCCACACCGATAGCTGGCTGCCCCCTGCCCCCTGCCCCCTGCCGAGGGCCTCTGGGGCAGGCTCGGGGCCAGCCCACACCCTGATCCATCCTGTGGGCCAGGCTGGAGCCACCGCCTGGCTTTTGTCTTTGTTACTGTGGAGGATTTTTGTACCAAGGCGAGCTTATGTGAGGGACCCTCTCTCCACACGCCCACCCGCCCCCTGCTCCCTCCCGGAGGAGTGGGAGGGATGGGCTCTATATTTTCATTCCAAATAAAATTCACTTTCTAAAAGCCAGGTTTGCCACTCTACTGCAAAGGTGGGGCTGGGAGAGGAAGTCTGGAAGTGGAGACAGGTGAGGCCCGCAGGGGTCTTGTCTGGGAGAAAGGCTGGGGCCGTGAGCATCCCCCACAGCCATAGCTTCCCTGAATTCTGCCAGGAAGGAGCTGAGGCAGAAGACATGTGGGAATCTCTAGGGCCGTGTCCCACTTTGAGCTGGGTGCCCAGTCCCTCCTCTCGGAGGCCTGGTCACAGAGCCCAGAGCACCAACCTCGCCCAGTGAGACCTGTGAGGCTCTGGCGTGGGTCAGGGTGGTCCCGAGAAGCCCAAGGTCCCCCAGGGGCCTATGGCAGCGAGGTTCTGGGTTGGGTGTTACAGGCAGGAAGCGGAAGCGTCGGGTCAAGTAACCCCTAGCTGCAGTTGAGCGCGAGAGCACATTTCTCACTCTGCACAACCAGAGCTGGAGGTGGGCGCCCGGCGCTGAGAGGCCCGCAGACTGATGGTGAGCGCGGCAGCCCGCTGGGGCCTTGGGGTGGGGGGGTGACAGGAGGTCAGGGCTGGAATGTCTGGACCTGGGAGCTAAGGAAGGATTCCCCCTACTGGGGTCCGGGGCAAAAGAAACCAGTTGGGGCAGAGGCGAGAGCCAGGTTGGGCATGGGGCAGAAGCTGGGCCTCCCTGGGACTCAGGATGTGGTCCCATGTGCCCCACTCCAGGCCCAGCCCCACTTCGAGACCCCTGATAGACCCTCACCTGTTCCGCTGCTCGTGAGCTGGGACTAGGGCACAGCCCCATTTGCATCCCTGCAGCCTGGGCGGACAGCCCGCGAGGGGTGTCTTGCTTGTGCCTCAGCACCCCTTCCCCCACACACCCCCACCTGCCTTGTTCCAACCGCAGGCTTCCTCTGGCAGCTGCACCCGCCTCCCTCAGCCCAAGGCCCCCAGGGACGCAAAGTTGAATTGAACGGAAACACTGCAGCTGGGGCAGCAGTGGAGCAGTCCCCAGGGGCTGGGAGGGACAGGAGTCCGAGGGGCCCAGCCAAGTGGAGGCTAAACACTTGTCATGGGTTTGGTTCCTCCATCCAGGGCCTCAGGAAGAGCCAGCCCCAACACCTGCCTTGCAGGCTCCCCCACCCCGCGGGCAGAGATTTGACAGCCAATGTTTATTGAGCACCTACTATGCATCTGGTTGAGCCAGACAGATCCCTCTCTTCCTGCAGCCGATTCTGGTCGAGGGAGATAAAACAGTAAACCCAATACACAGCAGCTTATCTACTGGGTTGGGGTGGGGAGGAGTAGAGCTAGGCTGGGTGGGGCTGTAGGAGAAAGGTCAGGGTGGTGACCCAGGCCCGGCTGGCCTCACTGCTGTGCTCTGAGCTGAGGTGAGCAGGTAAGCCATGTGGCTGGGAGGAAGAAGTCAGATGGAACACTCCGGGCAGGGGCCCCCTGCTCAAGCGGGCTTATGAGGTGCAGTGGGAGGGAGGGAAGTGGCCACATCTCACAGGGCCTTGTTGACTAAGGACTTGGGCTTTCTGTTTGTCCCCATTTTGCCCAAAAGGCAATGGAGGTCCCAGTCACCCAGCCTGCCCACGGCCTGGTCCCCAGCCCAGGTGGTGAGCCCCCGTCTGTCTCCCCACAGGACCTGCCCTGTGCCCTAGGGCTTGGGACACTGCTGGCCCTGCCGGGGGTCCTGGGCTCAGGTGGCAGTACCAAGGACAGTGCGGGCTCCAGCTCTGTCACTGTCGTCCTGCTGCTGCTGCTGCTCCTCCTGCTGGTCACAGGCCTGGCCCTGGCCTGGTGCCGCCTCAGCCGCGACTCGGGGGGCTACTATCACCCAGCGCGCCTGGGCGCCGCACTCTGGGGCCGTACCCGCCGCTTGCTCTGGGCCAGCCCTCCGGGCCGCTGGCTTCGGGCCCGGGCTGAGCCAGGGTCACCGGATGAGGACCCCGAGTGGCAGAATGAGCAGGACGTAGAAAACAACTATAGCCTGGATGGGGACCGGGACGAGGCGGAGCCCCAGGGAGAGGAGCAGCAGTGTGGAGAGCAGCCCCGCCCACGGCAGGGCCCAGAACCCGGGCAGGAAGCACACGACGGCGACGCCGAAGCGGGCCTGGGCCTCAGCTCCCAGGGGCCAGAGGGCTCGGCAGGCAGTGCTGAGGCCCTGCTCAGCGACCTGCACGCCTTTGCCGGCAGCGCGGCCTGGGACGACAGTGCTACGACAGCCGGGGGCCAGGGCCTGCACGTCACTGCGCTGTAGGGCCAGCCCTGGGCCCCGCTCCCGTCACCGTGCCTCCGCTTCCCCAGCCGCCGTGACTGGACGCAGCCTGCCCTGGACCCACTGTCACCCACATCCCCACACGGAGAACTTCAGACTGTCACTCTGCTCCCCCCAGTGCTGTCCCCAAAGCTGTACATCCCCACTCCCTCCAGGAAGGACCACCCATTCCCAGGGGCATTGGGCAGCCCTCTCAAATAAAACCCCTCCAGCCCCGTGGTTCTGGATCCTGTAGTGACCCTTCATCCCCAAGCAGGGGCTCCTCAGGCACAACCCCACCCACTCCAGTCCCCAGAGCCCAAAGGAGGAGCCAAGTCAGTGCCATGATGCGATACTTTAATTCTGCAAGGGCACAGCTCCGCTGCAGCAGCCCCTCACGCTCATGATTCAGGGGCACAGCCACCCCCAGCAGAGACACATGCTCTCACACACTCACTCCAGTACCCCGGGACACTCCCCGATCTCTGGGACTGCCCCAGGGTCCCACTGTCCTCACAGCCTGCAGGGAAGGGCCCCAATAGCTGTCTTCATCCCTACTCGGCCTGCTAGCGCCCAGGGCGCCCGCGACCCCTCTTAGACTTCTTGGTCCCCGAGGGGGGTTGGATGGGGAGAGGGGCAGTGCTTGAGGGTGGTGGCGGCGGCAGGAGAGGAGGTAAAGGGGGCTCCATGGGCTCCGGTGGGCCAGGGCTAGGCCGGAACCCCTCAAAGGGTGACAACTTCAGGGGGCTGCAGGGGAAACGAAGGCAGAGTCTTCACCTACTGGCACCAGGGCGGGCAGGTGGGCTGACTTCCCCAGCTGCCTGGGTGCCCACCCACCCCAGGGCTGCCGGCAGAGCCAGAGCTGGAACTGATCTCATGCCCGCCTCTGCCCTGAGGTACCGACCTGATGGGGGTCCGGGGGCTGCTGTTGAGGCGTCTGGGGGAGCGCAGTTTGGGCTGAAAGTTGAAGCCCTCTCTGATGCTGTCCAGGACGGAGGGCGCCACGTATGTGAAGCCCTGGCGGGTAGAGGGGGGGCCGGGGTGCTCAGCACGCACCACTCCTCAGTCACGATCCCCGCACGTGTCCCCAGAACCACTGGGCCCCCAGACCTCACCAGGAAGGCCTGGTTGGCGCTCTCACTGAGGGCCGTGTCGTCTGGGCTGTCCACTGGCGTCTGCCGTGTGAAGCGGGTGTCAAACTGGCTCACGTCGTCCTCTGATTGCTGTGGGCAGACCCGAGCTGGGGGGGGTCAGGGGGCATCCAAGGCAGGGGTCCTCCACCCGCCTCTGGGCCAGTGGGACCTCCACTCACCAGACAGGGCCGGAAAGGGGGGTCCACGCGGCGGGCCAGGAGATCGTCCCAATTAATGTGCCGAAAAAAGGGGTGCCTCTGTGGGTACAGTGCCCCCAAACATGCCACCAGTTCACCCCCCCTTGGCTCCCTCAGGAACTCTCTGCCCTAACAGCCCCACCCCCTCGTGGTGACCCCAGACCCACCTGCACATCGGCAGCGTCCCCGGGGCCGCCCCCGATCCGCTGGCTGGGATTCCGCTTCAGAAA
Source organism: Pteropus alecto (assembly GCF_000325575.1). Taxonomy (NCBI): domain Eukaryota; kingdom Metazoa; phylum Chordata; class Mammalia; order Chiroptera; family Pteropodidae; genus Pteropus; species Pteropus alecto. The sequence continues at coordinate 4,245,055 of NW_006435764.1, forward strand.
CTGCAGAACAAGGGCAGAGGGTGAGGGTCTGGGGGACGGGTACTGCCTCGTGTGTCCCCCATGTTCCTAGGGGCTGGCTGGAGTGCGGGATACGGGGAGAGAGGAGGCCTCTGGAGTGTGGTTTCCACTGACACTCCAGGACTCCCGGGGTTCGGTCCAATGTCCCATGTCCCATGAAGCCTTCACCAAGGCACGTGGTTGCCGCATCACCCCAGGGCGCTGTGGTGAGTGCCATTTCGCATAGGTGCCTCCCGCCCGTGCCCTCTGACGGACAGCTCATCCTGAAGTTTGCAGATTGGAATTTAGACTAGACTTTTCCGGGTCAGTGGCTGCTCTGTCACAGCTAAGCCCCAAGTTCCATGTCTGGGACCCCAAACCCGGTGCTCCTCCATCCCAAAGGCACAGTACACAGCAGGGGTGGCTCTGGCTCGCCACAATCCAGAGACACTCAGAGACTCATGCAGGGCTTGGGAGAAGAGACGACGGCCACCTTTTTGACGAGGTCGCGGGCATCCGGGGTGAGGTACGGGGGCAGCACCAGCTTCCCTTTGATGATCTTGTCCATGGTCTTCTTCCGGTTCTCTGCAGTGAAGGGTGGCTGGAGGGGGGTGGAGGGTAAAAGGAGCCTTGTGGGCCTCCCACCGGCACTGCCCCTGCCCTGAGCGGGAGTCCGCCTCCCGCCCCCACTCCTGCCCTCCCGAGGAGGCTGGACTTGCCGATCCAGTGAGCATGTCGTACATCAGGGCCCCCAGGCTCCACCAGTCCACCGCCCGGTTGTGGCCACTGCGCACCAGAATCTCAGGGGCCCTGGGGGCCAGGTGGAACCGTCAGTTGGGCCGGGCCCTTCCTGGCTGTCCTCCCCACCCCTGGGCCCAGCCAGCTGCAGCTGCCCCTTACATGTACTCAATGGTGCCACAGAAGGTGTGGGTGACAGCGCCCTCGTGAATCGACTCCTTGCAGAGTCCAAAGTCCGTCAGTTTGATGTGGCCTGAGAAGAACGTTGGCGGTCAGGGTCCTAGGCCACCCCGCGGGCCATCTGCCCTCCCGCAAGATGTCCACTCGGGAGCTGCAGCCGCACATGTGCGCACCCTGGCTGTTGAGCATGATGTTCTCTGGTTTGAGGTCCCGGTAGATGATGCCTTGGGAGTGGAGGTGGCCCAGGGCCAGTGTGATCTCTGCTAGGTAGAAACTGCAGAGACAGGACAGGGTGAAGGCGAGGGTGCCCCGGGAGCACCCCCTTCCCGGAGAGAGGCAGGAGGTAACACCCACCAGGCCGTGTCTTCCAGGAAGATGCCCTCTCGCTCAAGATGTGTGAAGAGCTCGCCGCCTGCAACTCAAACACGTCAGCGGCTGTGTGCTGGAACCAAGCTCCTTTGCTCTCCGAGTCTTGGTTTCTTCTTGGGGAGAGTGGGGCTCGTATTTCCCGCCCTACCTGCCTCACAGAGCTGCCGTGGGGGTTCAATTCAATTCAGCAAACATCTACCGACGCCTACTCGGTGCCTGGCCCTGTGCTGGGTGAAGCTGGGGACACAGAGATGAAGAGACCCAGCCATTGCCCTCAGGATGCTCAGTCTAGTGAGGAGACAGACACGCACACAATGGCTCTAATAGGCCAAACTGAGACCACAGCTCCGAGAGCTTAACCCAAAAAATCTCACAGAGGAGACAAAGGAAGATAAAATTAACCCCAAAGTGAGGGGACAGAAGTCTGTGGCAGTGATGGGACTTCAAGGGGATGCTGAGATGGAGCCCAGGGAATGGCACTCACAGGGCCCCCCTGGTACAGACGGGGTCGGGGGGGAAAGTGGGCCTGGACTGCTCCATGGCGAACAGGAAGCCACGCTTTTTCTGGGCAGTTACAGGGAGCCATGAATTCTGAGCAGTGCTGGGAACAATGCCACCCTCTGAGACGACCCTGGGAGGGAGTGGGGACACTAGGAGATGGTGAGTCTAAGTTAAGGAGCAACTGTGCCTCTCTCCTTCCCCCAAGAGAGTGGAGAGGATGCAGGACACTGTAGAGGATGACCCAGCTGGATCTGGGACCTGACTGGATGCAGGACACGCAGGAGAGAGGGACAGGACATGAAGAAAATGGATAAAACCACCCTCTAGATTTCTATACAAACTCCCACCATTCCCATCCACCCCCACCCAACACAGGTGAAGGACACAATAGGTGCTGGACAGACATTTGCTGAATGAATGAATGGACAGACAGATGGATGGCCCCCTAGCCATCTACACGCCACATTTCCCAGGCCTCCCCAGAGCGCCCAGTGCTTCCAGTGCTGGCTCCTTGGCCCCACCCATGCCCCTGGCCGGACGGGCACTCATACCACTGAGGCACTCGAGGATGAGGTAGAGTTTGCCACCAGTCTGGAAGGCGTAGGCCAGTTCCACAATGAAGGGGTGCTTCACGGACTCTAGAATGTTCCGCTCAGCCCGTGTGTGTGCCGTGTCCTTGGCGTTGCGCACAATTTTGGCCTGGAGAGGCAGGGACAGGTTAGAAGGTGGGCACTCAGGGCTCCTTCTGTCCCTCCAGCCATCATCCTTCAGTCACCCTCTATCACTCCAGTGTATTTCTCCATAATTCTGCTGCTATCAGCAATCATTCCTGTCAAGGACTGGCTTGTCCTCTAGCATTTCTCAACCTTGGCACTACCGACATCTTGGGCAGATAATTCTTTGCTGTAGGGGGCTGTCCTGTGCACTGCAGGATATTTAGTAGCAGCCCTGGCCTCTGTGCACTGGATATCAGCAGCACTCTAGTTGTGATGCTAAAATGTATACAGGCGTTGCCAAATGTCCCCTGGGAGGCAAAACATTCCATGGTTGAGAATTACTGCAAACAACACAGTCATGCCCCACACGATGACATTTTAGTCAACAACGAACCGCATATACAACGGTGGTCCCACAAGATTATAATGGAGCTGAAAGTTCCTATCCTCTGGTGACGGCATAAAGTCCTAGAGCAACGCATTCCACATGTGTCTGTGTGATGCTGACGCCAAAAACCTCCTGCGCTGCCAGTCGTATAAAAGTATGGCGCGTACAGTTACGCAGGGTACACAATACTTGATAACGATAATAGATGACTACCACTGGCTTACCTATGGGCTACATTTTTTATCTCTATTTTAAAGTATATTCTTTTTACTTACAAAAAAGAATGTGCTGGAAAACAGTGTGCTGTTACGCCAGCAGCAGCCTCATACTTCTCGTGTTTGCCGTGCCTCCCGATGACACCATTCTCTTACACAGGATTTAATCTTGTGTTGTTTTGCACACCGAGACGCTTTCCATGCTGGTAGCCCAGGAGCAGTAGGCTCTACCACACAACCCAGGTATACGGCAAGCCAGACCACCCAGGTTTGTGTAAGTGTCCTCTGTGACGTTCGCACGACGAAACTGCCTGACTACGCATTTCTCAGAATCTATGCCCTCGTTAAGTGGTACATGACGGTAATTACGACTGACGATAAACCAGCAAATGCCCAAGACAGGGACCATGTCCTCTGCTATGCTCGCTGCTGTCTTCCCAAAGCCTGGTGTAGGGCGTCGGGAATGGCAGCCACTCGGTGAAGATCTGTGGCCGAGCGAGTGACTCACCTTCCTCAGGACTTTCATGGCGTATATTTTGCCCAAGTTGCTGCCCTGCACCTTTCGCACCTGGAACACCTGTAGGGCAGGGAAGACAGGATCAACTTCCCCCTCCACATCCCATCTTCAAAAAGCCCCACCCTGAAGCTCTGGCATCTGGATGAGAGGCCTAGGCCCACCCAAGGGTGGGGCAGTAAACAGTTCAAATCTGATTCTGAGGATCTGCCTTTCTCTCCTTTGTGTTTTCGCCTCTGGGCTCTATCAGAGGCTCTGCTGATTTATAAATGGAATTTGTCTTGAGAACCCTTTGCTGAAGCAAGGCTGAGGCTGTGAGGCCGGGGAGGCAGGAGCGGGGCCAGTACCTTGCCATAGCCCCCCTTGCCCAGCACACGCAGCAGCTCAAAGCAGTGGGGTCCAATGCGCTCAGGGCCCAGGTTCACACTGGTCTCAGTGAGCTCCACCTCTTCATAGTGTCCCACAGGCCTGTGGACACAGGAAGTTAAAAGGGGCAAGGCTCCATACTCCCCAGACCCCTTTCCCCAGCCCATTCCCTCCTCCCCCAACACGACCCTCACTCACTCCAGGCCAGCAGCCCTCAACTCGGCAAGGGGACACACGTCCTGTGAGAAACCGAGGGGTAAGAGGCGAGGGAGGTGCCAGGATCCCTCCCGCACAAGCTGGACTGCTTGGCCCAGGAGAGGAAGGGGTCAGAAATGGGAACTGGCAGGCGATGGGCCAGGACTGGGGAGGAGAGGCCAAGGGCAGAAAAGCGAGAAAGAATCAGGGGAAGGGCTGGGGTCCTGGAAGACAGGTCGGGGTGAGGCTGGGGTCAAAGCTTAATAGGGGTCGGGATCTGAGAAAGACCGGGGACTGCAAGAGCGGAGCCCAGTCTAGGTCGGCGGAGGCGAGGCGATCGCATCGCCAGGGTGATGGGCATGGCTCCGGGATCGAGCTTCGCCCGAGCGGCTCACTCACCGCGGGGCTGAACTCTGGCTCGCCCTCGCCCTCGCTGCCTTCCTCCGTCTCCAGGTCCAGGTCAAACACCGCCGCCATGGCGGCGCCCGCCTCGCGGGCCCCTCGCCCGGGACCTGGCCGCGTTGTGACTGACAGCACGGGCCCAAAACTGTACGTTATCATTCCGCGACGGCGGCGGCGCGCGCCGATGACGCAAGAGGCGTCGCCCTCCTTCCAGGGGCCGCTTAGCCTGGCGAGGCGAAAACATGGCGCCCGTCGCAAGGCCTCTCGGAAGTTGTAGTCCCAGAGGGTCGAGGTTCTCAAACCTACGGAACCCTTTTTGGCGAGACCTTCAGTCCGGGCCCAAAACTGTACGTTATCATTCCGCGACGGCGGCGGCGCGCGCCGATGACGCAAGAGGCGTCGCCCTCCTTCCAGGGGCCGCTTAGCCTGGCGAGGCGAAAACATGGCGCCCGTCGCAAGGCCTCTCGGAAGTTGTAGTCCCAGAGGGTCGAGGTTCTCAAACCTACGGAACCCTTTTTGGCGAGACCTTCAGTCTTCCCGGCACAGTAATCGGCGAGCGGGAGCGGAGAGGGGCGGCTGGGAAGCGCCCATGTTGGCTCTTGGGAGAGTTTGAGTTTGGATGGAGCAGAGTCGGAAGCGCATACAGATGAGTGTAAATGCAATCCCCAGCCCTGTTGAACTCTGTGCTGCCGGCCGGCTGGATGGTAAGAGGCAGGCCGTGTCTTCTGTTTGCCCCTGAAAGGGAGGCAACTGCATCAGGGTCTCCCTTACATGCCTCCATGCTCGAGGATTCTGCAGGTCAGGGAATTCACTCGGTGTTTGCTCCGCACCCAGCTCGCCCCAAAAGATCTGTGTCTCATCGATCCATCTGTTAACATGGGCTTGTGCTGGAGTTTGCTCGGTTGCCAACTTAAGCACATTTAGTAATCCAGTTACCTGGTACAGAATAAGCGCTTAATAAAACTTCATTAAAAGAACGAATGAACACACCAAACCGGGTCTGCGACTTTAAATTTGGGCATGGATTTTTGTTGGGTGGGGCTCTGCGGGGATTGAATTTGGTCCAGACCAGGCCTTGAATGGATATGAACTCAGATGGGCAGACATTAGGGGTCTCCAGGCTGGAGGAGGGTTATCTGGTTGCATGTGGCTCTCTGGTCGTAATTCCGCCCTCAGGAGATCCTCAGGTTTGGGTCCTGGCGTGGGTGCCCCTGGCAGGCCCCCACCAAAGGTCAACCCAAAGGCCTGGCCAGTGTGACGGTCATCCTTACCTCTAGATACCACAGGTATCCTCTAGCTACCTCCCCCTCCTCCCTTCCCCAGCCCCCATCTTACTGAGCCTGAGAGGTATCATCCCAGTCGCAAGAACCTGTCCCAGACTCTGGACATTTCCATAGACCTTAAGCCTTTATTTGAAGAGGGACGCTTATGGAGCTGTCCACAGCTCCTGTGCTGCACAGAGGGACGAATTCTTAAAGCAGCCTCCCCTGACTTAGGAAGGGCGTGCAGACTCTCCTCTGCTGGTGCTGGTTAGGTGTGCCAAAGGCCAAAGCACCAAAGCTTGGTGGAGATACGTGGTGCATGGGAGGGGCGTGTTCACACATCTCAGGACCACGTATGAATGAGTGTGGGGAGGTGAGCAGGGCCTAGAAGCTGAGTGGGCATGTAAGACTTAGTAAAAGCAGAAACTCGGACCCTACGTCTTGTTCCTCAACCTTCCATCCACCGTGATATGAACTTGGGGCAATGGTTTTGTCCTCTTTGAGCCTGTTTCCTCATCTGTAGAATGGGGCGATCATGTCTACCTAGAGGGGAGACGATTACTGCTGATCCCAGGTCACCTGTTTCTACTGCTCAGGCCAAACGAGGCAGGAGGCGTGCTGCCGAAAGTTGTCAGCAGGCTCTAGAACCATCCTGAAATATGTTAAATGAGGGGACGAGAGTTAAGAGGACATCAGATTTAGTCTCAGGTTGTCTTGGGATTTGTCAAAGGCCAGGGGCCTGCCAGGTTCTCTCCTCCTGTAGATGGCGGAGACACTTGGAGAGGTGTGGAGGGCGGACCGGATTTGGGTCCACTCCTGCCTCCCTGGGGGTGGGGTGGGGAGATACGTGGGTGGTATGTGAGGCTGTCGTCAATTCTCCATGGCTAGAGTCCTGGGGCAGCTGTGGGCTGGACTGGGGACTTTGGGAGGGCAGGAGATACTTTTATGGCCCTTGAGCCCAGGGGAGTCTTGGTGTCAAAATGGCTCTGCCACTCTGGAACAGACCTGAGGCCTTGGAGTGGGGTGGGCTGGGCCAGGATTGAGGCAGGGCCATGGGAAGAGGCAGAGAGAGCGTCAGGTGGCAGAAGGCACCACAGTCCCCACCTCCAGCACTCTACCCCTTTCTCCTAGCTCCAGTGCTATTTGAAGTGGGACAGGAAGTGGGCAACGGGGTAGTGGGGCCCGTCGATGCCCAGGCCCTGGCAGAGGCCCAGCAGGCGCAGGCGGGCCTCGGCCGGGCTGGACCCAGCGCAGGCCACATTGCAGTAGGGCTCCTCGTACTCACTAGGCACCAGGGCCTCCTCTAAAGATAGAAATACGTTGAAGCGCAGCAGGCCGCCGTCATGAAGAGCCTGCAGAGCCTCTTGACTGGCTGTGGAACTCAGCACCTGCAGGTGCTGGGACACCAGGCACATGACCCCCACCAAGTGGCCACGGGCCCGTGCGTGGGCAGGCAAGGCGGGCCGAAGCCTGCAGGCTACCATAGCAGCAGCCAGCAGCAGGTCCACACCGTAGAGCTCGAGGATCCAGTCTCGAAGGTAGAAGCCACCCATGCGGGGATTGATCTCGATGAGCCGTGGCCCAGCCCTGGTCAGCTTGAGCTCCACATTGAAGACTCCATCCAGCAGCCCGCAGCCCAGGCAACAGCGGAAGGCTGCCTGCACCAGCTGCGCCTCCTGCTCCGGTGCCAGCCCGGTGGGCATGCAGGCTGCCGTCTCAGTGAAGCCAGGCAGCCGGGTGGGGCCATTGTCAGAGACAAAGGCAGCCAGCAGTTGACCACCAAACACCACCAGGTCCACATCGTGTTCGGTGCCTTCAACGAACTCCATCAGCAGCATGGCATTGCCCCAGCCCAGCCCAATGCCAGGGTGATCGGCCTCACCTTGCAGATCTCGGACGATCCGAGAAAAATGCTCGTGGCACTGTGGTGCATCCTCCACCAGCCGCACGCCCACCGCGCCCGCCCCAAACTCCAGCTTCATGACGCCTGGCAGAGGCACCTGGCGTACAGCCCTTTCCACATCAGCCTCACTCTCCAGTGAGCAACAAGGCACAGCATGGAGGGAGGGCGAGGGCCAGGGTGGGCCTTGGCGGCACAACAGGTGCAGCTGAGTGCGGCTCTTCTGTTTGGCCAGGCGCATGGCAGCCGGGGGACTGCAGGGCAGACCCAGCTCCTGGCAGAGCAAGGCTGTGAGCACCAGGCAGTCATCCCAGTAGGAGAAGCAGCCATCTAGCTGCAGACCACGTGCCCGCACCAGCTCTGCCAGCAACCGTGCATTCTCCTCGTCCTTCCGGTGCTCTGTCACATCAAAGTGGATGAAGGTCTGCACGAGCTGGGATGCAAAGTGGTTGGGGTCTGACTCCACCAGGTGCAGCTGCAGAAACCACAGGGAGGGCAACACACCCAGATCAGCTGTGCTGGGCGCTGGGGAGACAGATGATGAGGCCCAGAAGGTGGTCTTGGCCCTCGGGGGAGATGAGTTCACCAGTACTAGGTGCTCAAAAAATATCTGTTGATGACTGGATAACAAAAGTGCAGAGGTAAAACACCCAACCCGGCCTGGAGGGGAGGGAAGGCATCCTGAAGGAGGCGATGCTTACGCTGGGAGCTGAGTAAGAGCCAGCCAGCGGAAAGATGGAGGGAGGAGAGAAGCAGGTAGGTGAGCTCATTTCCACAGGCAGCCTCACTCTGGCCAGGGCTTGGGACGTGGGACAGGTAGTCTAGCGTCTTGGTCATTATTCACCCAATGTGTTCTGATGCTGGGAGATGCCCACGGAGGAATCCAGTGGGGTCCCACACCCTCAAAGCTCAGTGCCCACTGAGGGAACACAGACACAAAGCAGCTGGTACTCAGGGCAGAGGCAGCCCCTGAAGAGGGAGAGGAGGGTGGCTGTCTGCACTGTAACACTTGGCGGCATGAGGAGCGAAGAGACATTCCAGGTGGAGAATACAGTGCGCAAGGCAGGGAGCGAAGGGGCCTAGGAATGGCGGGAGGAGGGGGTTGCCAAGGGGGTGTTGTATTGTAGGAGAGCGGGGAGGAGGCCACTGTAGTAGACTGGGGCCAGGAAGAGACTAGATATTTGGCCTCCGTTTTCTTATCTATTCAGTGGGAATAGGAATGTCTACTCTGCCTAAATGGCTCCAGATTCTGTAGTGTAAGGCCACTGCTGTGAACTTGATTCAGGATCTGTAAGCTGCTCCCAGCACCCACTGTTGTGCCCTCAGGATTCAACCTCAAAAGGAAGGACCTGCTCTTTCTGCAAGATAGGGCCAGGCTTCTTAGCCTGGCATTCGAAGCCCGGGTTCTGGCACTAATTCTGAACACTGCCCCACTCCCCCTCCCCGCGCCCGCGCCCCGTCTCCAGCCCGTCTACCCCGGGATCCTCTTACACCAGGCGAGGACAGCATTAGGCGAGCGACCAGAATTTACACTTCTAACCTGGGCGGGGCTGCGGGGCTGCGGGGCTGCGCCTGGGATCTGGTGCCCCCAGCGAGACCGCCTCGCTTCAAAGAGTGTGGCAGTGACTGCGTCCCCAGAAGTAGAGCTTTCTGTCATGATGCACTGCTATAGGCACCACGCAGGCGTGAGCCTGGCCCCGCCCTGCGCCCCGCCCACCTTGAGCCCGTAGTCGCGAGCTGCCTCCCACACGAACTTCTTGCTGAAGCCGCCCCCGCCGACCACCAGGAGCTGCTTCCCCTCCATGAGGCACCGTGCCGAGCGCCGCAGCATGGTCTCCACCAGCGGCGCGGCTGCCGCTGCCTCCTCGGCCGCCAGCCCCGCGCGCGGGGCGGCCCAGAGCCCCTCGATCACGCCGCACGCTTCCAGGCAGAGGCCGCCGTTCAGCTCCAAGGCCACGGGAGTCAGCGCGCCACCCGCCACCGTCAGTGCGAAGTCCACGCCTGGGCCGGGCGGGGGGCGCGGGCTCAGCGCGGGCCGCCTTCGGGTCTCGCTCTCTGGCCCCCAGCCTCGGTCCCCGGGCCACCCGTACTCACCGAGGAAGTCAGTGCAGGCCTGGCGCCCGCCGCGCTGCTCAGCGCTCAGACCGGCCTCCAGGGCCAGCACAGCGGCCAGCGCAGCCTCGGCCGCCGCCTTGACGCTCCGGCGCACGACCGCCACCTGCGCCGCCTCACCCAGTCCGCACTGGGCCAGCGCCACCTCCAGCGTCCGCGGCAAAGAGTTCTGATGCCGTAGAGGCCGGTCCCCACGGCCCACGGCGCACACCACCTGGGCAGGGTGTGGCTCAGGGGGCTGGCCCTGGGAGGAGCCCTCCCAGGACCACCCCCCACACCATGCACACCTGCCCCTGTGTCAAGATCCAGGCCAGACCCTTCTGGAGGTGCAAGAGGCCCTGTTCTCCAGTGTGACTTACACGGGTCCCTAGACCCCTGAGGGATTCTGCCCAGGCTTTCAGGCCCAGCTGGGGGCTCCAAGCTCCTGCAGCCCTGCGGGCCTGTGCCACCTCGGTGTGCCCCAGCCCTGGATCTCCTCGAGGGCGGGGCTGAGTCTCTTCCTCTCAGCTTGGCCTACAGCTGTGCACCTAGGAGGGTCCCCAAGTCTCCCTTGGCTCCCCAGCTTGGCAGTCCCTCTTACAGAGCTCCAGGCACTGGAGGTTTATCAGGGACCCCGAGTCAGCCTCTCCTCCTGGGAAGAGGATTCAGCCCTAAGCTTCCGCCCCAGCTTGGGGTATCAGGCAGGGCTCCTGATGTGGGAGGGGTGCAGGAAAGCTAGGAGGGGAGGGGAAAAGTGTCAGACCCTGGAGCCCTCCTAGAGGCAACCCATTTTCTCCCTCAAAGATCCTGTCCTCTCTCTGCTCAGGGACCCTCAGCTCAGTGGGGCTGGACCGGGGTATGGCAACGGGGTCATGACCTGAACCTGGGTCACGCTCACCTTGCTCAACAGGGGCCTGTCGCCCTGTGTCCGACACACCACAGCACAGATCCGCACAGCCAGCTCTGGGCCAGGTGGAGGACTGCCTGGGGGAAGGTGGTGAGGCCTGAGCCCAGCACAGAAGAGCCAGGAAGCTGAGCCAAGTTCCTACCGCTGGCCCGCCCAGGCGGCTCTCACCTGGGAAGGGCATCCGGGCAGGTAGGCACACAGCCTCCACCACGACACTCTCCTCCTCCTCCAGTTTCTCCAGCAATGCTAGCACTGTGTCAGCCACCATGCCCACCTCTGCTCGTGGCCGCAGACGCAAGGCCTGCCGCCCCCGCCAGCGCCAGCTGCTGAGCTTGATGGCCACCTGCAACAGGAAGGGGAAGGGGCCTCCTCACCACCCCACGTACCTGTGGGACGGGATGTCATACCATAGGAGCAATGAGTAAACTGAGGTAGGAAGGCAGGGGATTGCCACAGAGAGATGGGGCAGCAGTAGGGCTCCAAAGCGGGACAGTTTCCCAGCAGGACTTGGTAACCACCCACGCATCCTGTCCTCCTGGCATCTGCACAGACCTTGGGGACAGCAGCCTGTTACCTGCAGGGCATCACCCAGGGCCTCAGAGTGCAGAAAGGCCCCGACTTCCTCCTTCACCAGTGTCTCCTGGCCCTCTTTGCCACTCAGCTCCACCAGCCTCAGTCCTGGGCTGGCTTCCCCTCCCTGCAGCAGTGCCGGTGGCTTGTAGGTGAAAGCCAGGGTAGCTGGCACAGCCACGCCACCCTGCTGGGCCAGCAATTGCCTTGTCAGCAGCCGATCCTCCAGCAGCCGGGCCAACTCGGCCGTGGCTCCTGTAGGGCAGGTGAGGTCACGGGCAAGCTCAGCTGCCTCCCGACCCCAGCCAGACCCCGGTCTCAGGCCCGCCAGGAAGTAGGTGGCGCGGCGTGGGGGAACAAAGTCATCCAGGAACGTCAGGCCCCCTGGGTGGAAGCTCACTGCCTTGGAGACCAGTAGGGCCGCCTCGCCTGGCTGTCCCGGCGCTGGCACCTTCGTCAGCCAAGCGGGGGACAGGCAAAGAAGCATGTTTCCTGTGGGCACAGTGGGGAGAGTTGCTGGCCAGGGAAGGCTTCATGCCCCCATGTGCTCCACCTCCGGCCAGGGCCCCTGGGTAGTGGGGAACAGCTGCTCCCAGAACCCACCCCCACTTAGAGCATGGCAGCTGGTCCAATGGAATGCAGCCAGTTGCCAGGCTTGACGGGTATTTTGGGATGTGACTGGTCCAAGGCAGGGCTGCCCTTTCTGTGGGAGGGGGTGGGGGAACTTGGGCACACACTCACCCGGACTCTGGACCCCAGCCTCCAGCAGCACAGACAGAAAGGTGCTGGGGGATCCCAGAATGCACAAGGTCACCTCTGCCCCAGGGAAGCCTCGGGGGAAGAGAACAATGCTAAACTCACCCGGGGCTCCCCTTGCCGACTTTCCGCCCACCTTTCCCAGCCCCATGGCCCTTCCGGGTATGGATAAGAAGTCGGGGACAGAGGGGAAGCTGGAGGGGGAAGGGGAAGCTGCCGCCCCTCCCCACCCCGGGAGGCTGGCTTCCTTCTCTCTGTAGCTGGTTCAGAAGGCTCTGGAGCCTGGGTGACTGGAGAACTGAGTTCTAGCCTGAGCTCTGCCACTGGCTTTCTGTGGGACTTTTGGCCCCTGTGCAGTGGGAGGGGGAGTCTCTGGGCCTTGGTTTCCCAGTCCGTACAATGGGGCCAAGGCTATGATTTTTTTTCAAGTATTCTAGCCATGAATTCTCCATCCACACAAAATCTTCGGTGACCACCTGATGTGTAAAACGGGTAAACTGGGGGAGTCTTGGGTGCCAACCGCTAGCTGCCCCTACTGCAGCTCCCAAGACACTTCTAAGAAGCTTTGAATCCACAGAACATGGGCTGCAAACCCATGGGCCAGATCTTCCGGGGTGGAGGGAAGCCTTGATCTCTGACTTCGACTGGTACCCGAGACCCTTGGAAGCAATGCCTGCCTCCTGAAGTTGGCTGGCTTATCTCCCTGGCTTCAGACCTAGCCAGAGGCTGGGGGAAGGGGCTGACCTCCACAGGGACCGGAAGCAAGCTGGGCTGTGGGCACCTCCCTCCCCCCAGGAGAGCCCCCTCCATAGAGCCCTCAGGCACCTGTGCGGGGCACCTGGCTGCGGTCCTGGGTCTCCGGAAGGCCAGCTTGCTGCAGACAGCTCTGCAGGAGGCTGTAGTAGTAGACAGTCCAGGCCCGGGCCTCCGCCCCCTCGGGGCAGCCCTTGCAGTCCAGGCCCACGTCCTGGCGCCAGGAGCCAGGGAAGTAACCCGGGGGCGGCGGGCCAGAGCCTCCTCCCCATGGGCCCTCCTCTTCCTCCAGGTCCTTGGAGCCCAGGGAGCAGGGCCACTCGAGACCCAGCGGATCTAGGGAGAGCTGGGGGTGGGGGGGCAGAGTGGTAGGTGTTGGGCAGGGTGGCCAAGGGGTACACTGAGTCACCAAGGATATAAGCCTAACCTCGGGTTACATTCAGGCAGACCCTGTACCAAGAACCAGGAGAGGACGAGGCTGGATGGGGGAGTAAAGACCAGGACCGTGTAGGCGGGAGTGCTTTGTAAACTGTATGTGCTGTGTCCTGGGGGGTGGGGGCCGAAAGACGTGTGCTGCTGGCGGGATCACTGCCACCCCCTCCACGCAGGGGTCTGCCCTGGCTTGGTTCACAGAGGCAGAGGTTTTTGTTTTTTGTTTTTTAAGCAGCCCTGGCACCTAAAACAGTGCCTGGTACACTGTAGCTGCTCAATAAATGTTGACAGACGAATAAATGAACAAATGAACCAATCACTCTCAGTTTGCTGCTGATTTCTTTCTGGCCTTGGTGACCTATCTGCCATCATGGAGTTCTGCCAAGACCTGAATATGTAGGTGAATCTGTTCCTTGTCATCTCCGGGTCGGCCTCGAAGGCCTGTAGGCATTGGTAGGAGTGGAGCTGGAGCCCTTTTCAGATATTCTGAATCACAAAAATGCTTTCTTTGGATGACATCGTATGCACCTGCCCCTCTCTGAGGCTGGCTGACTCCCACAGGGGCTGCTCAGAGGCTCAGCGTGAACACAGGTGAGCCTGTCTTCCGGGGGGGGGGGGGCAGGCTGGGCCACCTTGGAAAAGTTGTGAGGTTTCTTTGGACCTCGTGGGTGCCAGGTGCCTGCACTGTCCCGCCCTTGGGTGCTGATGAGGCTTGAACCAAGAGAATCACCTCGGTCACTGGGAGATAGTATGCTGGATGAGGCCAGGAGGGCAGAGGTCTGGACCTCAGACCTGGGCTTGAATCCCAGCTCGCCAGCGCCAAGCTCTGAGCCCCGGTGCCCTGCTTTAGAAGGCCAATTACCTTAGAGCCCAGACGGAGTTCATGGCTATGACCCCTACAATGGTGCTAGATGCATAGTAGGTGCTCAGTAAATGTTGCAGAATGAATGAATGCCTAAGGAGACCAACAGTGCCCACCTCCCAGGGCTGATGGGGAGAGATGGAGTGCCTGGCACCTAGCAGCTGCTTGTCCCATGGCACAGAATGGGGAGGCAAGGGAGGGCATATGCAGCTGGTTATGGGTGTGAGCTGTGTGCACAGGACAGTCCCCAGGGATAGGCTTCTGGGTGCCAGACGCTGCCTCCTGGACCCTCCCTCTTGTGGGAGACTCTGGCATTTGTGGGGAGGGACCAGAGACTCACCATCTTACAGGTGGAGAGGCTGAGAGCCTGATGACAAAGACAGAGAGGGAGAGACGAGGGAAGGAGTCAGGGCAGCGGGGTCTCCGACCCCCCCTCCACGGCCCAGCCCCTAAGACTTTGAGGGCGGAGAGGTGACCACGACAGTGTCTCTCTCTTGTTCCTGCCAGGAGGTGTCCAAGGCTGCCCCACCCCCACCCCAAGGAGGCGGAGGGACTTTTGCACCCGGACCCATGGGTCCTGCACCGGGAGCTCACACATCATGGGGCGATGTGTGGGCTCCAGCCCCGCAGCTCTGGGAGGTCCTGGAACTCAGCCCTTCCAGCGGGGGGCGTGCCGGGTCCCCTCGTGGGTATGTGGAGGCGAGTAGTGTCGCGGGTCCCGCTGGGGGGCGCGGGAGCTCAAGGTTCCCGTGCTCTAGGCCCCTGCCCCCGCAGCCCCCCTCCCTGGCTCTCTCCGGGGCGCGGGCAGGAGCCGGGGTACCTGGCGGGCGGGCGGCAGAGGCGCGGTGAAGTTCGGCGGGCGGCACGGACCGGGTGAGGGCGCGGCGACGGGGGCGACACAGCGCGGG
>NW_006435764.1:4260168-4264884 GCF_000325575.1 Pteropus alecto
CCCCTCCCGCCGAAACCCGCCGCCAGTCAGGAGATCTGGAGTCCTGGGGGTGGAGAACATCCGACCCGCGAGAGGCCAGAGAGGGACAGAGGGACAGACGGGGCCTCGGCGACAGAGACTAAGTTGAATAGAGGGCCAGGTACCAATGGACAGAGATCGCCAGAGAGGGTCACAGACAGGGCTGTGGTAAAGAAAAGATAGATGGGGACAGGGACAGAGAAAGACAACTCTCAGAACCGAAGAGCTGGAAACAGGAGAGGGGGGGGCGGGGGCGGGGGAGGGAAGAGCCGGGCGGACAGAGACTGGTACTAGGACCCGCCCTTGGGGGTGGGGTGGCCAGAAGAGGCCTGGGGCAAACAGTCCCGAGCCCTGCCCTTGGCTGGCGTCCTGGGCTCCCCAACACAGCCGGCCAGCAGCTGTCTGTCCCAGCCATGAGCTCTCTGCCCTGTGGCAGACTCTCTAGGAAAAGCTGTCTTAGGCAGGGGTCCCTGTACATTGCTGGGATCCCCTCCTCGCCTCTCCCAGCCCCTATCAGAGTAGTGACCACTCAGATGCCGCCCCCCCCAAGGGCAGTCCCAGTTCCCCCGGAAACTCTCTGCCCTACAGGGAGCCAAGAGGGAAGGGGGTGGCCAGGCTGGGGAGTTCCAGTGGGTCTGAGCATGAGAAGGGGGGTCGTCCGCAGGATCTGTCCTGCCCATCAACACCCAGGTCAGCTGGACATGTTCAGTCTCCCCAAGACACACATCCTGACTCTCAGGTGTACCCACAGAAACACACCCCAAGAGATCTGGCTGTCAGCTCTCCTCACCCCAAGAAACATATCCAGAGACTCACACCCTCTACTCTAGTGTGTATCATATCAAGTGGCTTCCAATCCTAGCTCCAGCGTGGGACCTAGCTGGTCCCAACCTCACTTATTTCCTGCCTAAAATGGGGCTAGTTCCCATTTTACAGGGCTGTGAGGGTTGAAAATATCCGACCTGCAAGAGGCCAGAGAGAGACAGAGGGACAGACGGGGCCTCGGGGACAGAGACTAAGTTGAATAGAGGGCCAGGTACCAATGGACAGAGATCCATTGTGCCAGCACTCGACACATGCAGGTTATTGTTATAATTCCCCCACCTCACGCCCCCAAACTCAGACCATCTCCCTAGAGACCTCCTGGCTGTCCCTGTGAGCCTCCTGGGCTGGGGAGCATACTGAGGGGCCTGTGACACTTATGGGGACAGGTGGCAGTTTTGGGTCCTTTCTGCATCTTTCTGCAACTGTATACAGAGCAGCCTGTGAGGACCGACCCCTATTTACCAGTGGAGGGACTTGGAAGGGAGAAGTGACCAGCGCAGCCCACATTCCCCACACGGCTTTCCTGGGCTGGCTGCTCGGGCCTCTCCCTGCTCCACGTCCACCCGCCCAGGCTCCTGGAACAAGGTACAGCTACCTTAGAGAGCCCTTTCTCTTGTAGCATGGATAATTTGAGCCCCAACGTGATCCCACTGGTGGGAGCATGGGTGAGGCTCCGAAGTCATCAAAGAGAGCATGAGCTTTGACACTTAGCAGGTGTAAAAAAACAAAAGTTAACCGAGTACCTTTCAAAGATCCTTATTTGCTTTATTCAACGATTCATAAGTTGGGCGGCATCCCATCTAGCAGAGAGAAAGGAGCTCCGAGGAGCTGGGCAAAATGAAGGATTTTAAGAGCAGAAGGGAGCGGGAACAAGGGGGTTTACTACACGAAAAGTGGGTTGGCTACTTCCCTTTAGGGAATGGCAGGGGATTCCTGATTGACTGGTTTAAGATTCCATTTCTGAGAGAGCTGAAGCTGTAATTAAGTCTTGGTGACATGGGGCTTAGCATAAGCAACTCCATTTTAAGCCTGTTCTTTTGTGTTTTTCATTTGTTTGTTCTTTTTTTGGTCTTGTTTTCAACACAAGCTGCGGACTCAGTTTTCTCATCCTGAAATGAGGTTTACAATGCATACTTTAGGGTAGGCGTGGCTAGGCAAGGGGTGCCTGGCAGCAGTGTAAACACTCAGGAGCGGTGTGTCCTGTATCTAAGGGTTTCTTGACCTCGTCCCAGGCACTGTGTGGAGGGCATTATGTGCTGTACCTCACTTAACTCTGTGAAGTAGCAATTATGATTCTCTGCCTTTTACAGATGAGGAAAAGTGAGGCTCAAAGAAGTGATGGGACTTGACCAAGGTCACACAGCTGGAGCATGGTGGAGCCAGGCTCTTCTCTCTGCCAGAGGGTACACAAATGCACAGAGAGCAAGCAGCGTGGTTCTGTGCCCACTCCCAGACTGCCATGGCTAGGCACTAGCTGTGGTGGTCTTTGCCTTGAGGATGCAGGGAGGGAATCAGGGTCGGCAACTGTGGCTCAGGCCCAGGGCTCTGGGACTTGGGGCAAGCAGGCTTGCAGGGCGGTTCTGCTCTGCCCCAGCCAGGAGTGCCTGGAAGTCACCTGAGGCTGAGCTGAGCCAGGTAGAGATGGGTGAGGTAGGATGATGCCTGAGCTGACTGAACAATAATCTTAATAATGAGACTGGTAGAGCACGCTTGGGGCTGGGAGGGGGCAATTATTATCCCATTATCTGTAGGAGAAAAACTCATGCTCAGAGAAAAGCGAGGGCCTTTCCTATGCAGAGACTTTGTGGGGAGTCCAAGTCTGACCTCTGAGAGCCTGGGACAGGGCGGGGATGGGGGGAACCTCTGGCAGGGGTGGCAGTGCAGATGGAGATCATGGGCCCTGCTCCCTACCAGGGCGGCATCCATTTGCCCTTCTACTTCTTAGCTTGTCACTCCCCCACTCCTGTCTTCTGGGCTGACCCAGGCCAGCGGACATCGCTGAGTGCCACCCCGGCTTCGGTCCCCACAGGCTGAGTGCTCTCAGGTGCATGGCTTGCCTTTGTTGAGCCCCTTTCCGGACAGGTTTGTGGGGAGCTGGGTGTGCCAGGTTCACTGGGTATGGTTGTACAGGTTGCTCGGGGAACAAAGGTACACAGGTGAGCGGTCACTTCCCCTCTGCCACGCAGGGCCGCGTGTGCCTGCAGGAGAGGCACCTTTTCCCTACTAGTGCCCAGGTGCTGTGGGGGCTGGCGCAGCCTTGTGAGGACAGCAACGTAAGAAAGCGTTCTCACGACGCAGGGCTGGTCCTCTTCTGGTCTGTCCCCTCAGCTCGGGCGGGCTCCCCACATAGACGGTTGATAATGGCACCTGCCCAGAAAATGCTTCCGAGTAGAAAAGGCAGTGACTCAGCCCCAGCTGAAGCAGCAGAGCCAGAGACCGCCTGCCCCTAGGGTCTATATCCAGGGGCCCTTCTTCCAGCCTCGGGACAGATGCCTGGGCCCAGGTGGTTAGTTTCCCATTCCCCTACTTGCCCAGAAGAGCTAAGCCCATGGAGGGCAGGAGGGTTTTTTGGGGAGAACTCCAAGAGCAAGTCTCCTCACCCTATCTGCTCCAGTGCCTGAGATTCCATTGACTGCCCCCACTCCGAGGCCACAGCATGGTCTGGAAGGCACAGAGATCTGCACCCCAGCCGCTGTGCCCCATGGCAATCCCAGGCTGGGTACTCGGCCTCCACGGCCTCCTTTCCCTAATGAGGCTGTCAGTACCACCTGCAGAGGGAGGGTGCGCGGAGAGGTGTCTGAGAAAGGGGTCTTATTATTAACGGGGCTTCCCCAGAAGCCTGCGGGGACCTGTCTTAACTGGAGCCCCGGCTGGGTAGGAGCGGAAGAGGGCGCACTCCCAGGAGGGCAGCCTCAGGTGGGTGCCCAGTAGTGGGGGGCAGGTTCACCGCTGCCGATGTGGGGTCTGCTCGAGCTTCAGATTTCTCCCAGGAAGCCCTCCAGATCTAGGTCTGGACTTCTAATGCGCCCCCACGCTCCCTGGGAGCGGGCTGGTCTGCCTTGGACCCAGGCCCCGGCCCGGCACTAAGTACCACGTGAACATATGTAGAGTGAGAGCATTACTGCAGCCTGTGGCCCTGTCACTAAAACATTCCGAATCAGGGACCTGACAGGTGGCCACCCCAATGTTCCAGCACAGCCGTCACGACGGGCAGACGGGCAGACCGACGACTCCACCATGGAAGCAGGATTCCAGAAGCTTTCTCCCCATGCTCCTGAGTCCTGCCATGCCCCCAACCCTCCCGCGGCAGGGGAGGGTGCCCTGGGAGGTAGAGAGGCGGGGTACCCGGGAATGAGCACCGCAGAACCGCAACCCTGTCGTCCTGACAATGGCTCGCGTCCCAGGCACCCCAGGCACCCACGGGGGCGATTAGCGAGTGTGGGAGGGGGTTTCCATGGTGGCAGTCCCGAGGGGGTGCAGTGGAGCTACAGGAGGGGACAAGGACCAGTGGGACCTTTCTCCTTTGTCCTGGGCACACTGGGCTTTTGTTTCTGCCTGGCTCTCTCTGAAAACGAGACCAGGACCATGGGTGGGGGAGGCGGACTTGGGTTAGAGTCTCCTGCCCCTGGGAATCGGCCATGGGGTCAGGGCAGAAAAGGGACTAGAGCCCCACTTCTGGGCCCCGCATCCACTTGCGAGCCCTCCTCCCACAGGTGCGGGAGCCTTACCTGCCCCCCAGGGGCCTGGGCGAGACAGCTTACCATTGGATCCTATTGCTGGTAAACACCTTCCAGCAGCCAATGGGCAGCCTTGGTGTGTCCGGTGGGACTAGGGAGGGACTAGGAGAGGCGGGGCCGTGGGGGCGGGGGCCAG
>NW_006435764.1:4265030-4272391 GCF_000325575.1 Pteropus alecto
GTTGGGGTAGAGGCCGTGCGATCGACTCCAGCCAGGCTTCCGCTCCGTCAGACCTTATTCCAGACCTCCCCAGGAGTCCTTCGCGGTCCCCTAGCTCAGCCAGCCGCCCCCACCCCTACACTCCCTTGACGCTGCTTCCATGCTTGCAAGGGCCCAGGCACCAGGACAGCTCTGTGGGCGGATGGCGGGCCTGGGCCCCCGAAACCCCACTCTGTGACCTTCTTTCATCGCGGGCCGGACACAGTCCGCGGTGAGGAATGAGAGAAGAAAAGACGAAGTCGGTAGAGCTAAGCTGACGCAAGTGGAGTCCGTTGGCACAATCCGTTCAGACCAAATGGGCTGAAGCATGAGGAAATGATTTTATTTTACTTTAACTAGACCAAGTACTTAAACTTTTGAACTTTTCAGTTGTGCGTCAATGCCTGGAGACTTATAAATTCCTATAGATAGGACTTAGGAAAAAATGAAGAACTTAGGAAAGAATGTTCACGTGTCCAGACCGCATGGCATCTGGACAGTTACCGACTCCAATCAACCCGGAGCCTAAGAGCGCAGGACGGATGCTTCTCACGAATGTGCTTTTTATTATAAAAATCCTCAGCTGTTCTTTCTTCCTTGGGACACTCTGGGTATCGCCTAGTCACGTTTCCAGTTTGCAAACCCTAAGACCTTTAAATAAATCTTTCATCGTTTATTTCAAGCCAACGCCTCGCGGTTCATTTACACGCTCGGTGGACAGTGGGCAGGGAGCTGTCGCCAAATCCCGGCTGTAAAGTGCGGTGCCCATTCGTGAGGCTGGCGTCAGCCGTTCAGGCAACTGGGGTGAAGGGGCACTGTATCCACGAAAGTGGGACCTTCAGAATCGGGTGTCCAGGAAGGAGGTGGAGCTTCGATGGGACCTGGTGGGGCCCTCAATAGGGGGGCCCCTGGACCGAGTGAGGAGCCCGTGGAAAGTCTTGCCTCGGGTCTGGGGCTTCCGCCGAGGTGGCCTGGGCTCCTCGGGGGGCTGCACCACAATGCGGGGCACCTCGGGTCTGGTGCCTCCCCGCACCCCTGCCAGCTGCTGGGCCTCAAAGATGGCCTGGGCCCCAGCCAGGCGGGCCTTCGGCTGTGGCAGTGGCCCGGACTTGGACTCCGATAGCCGGGCCAGCTGGGCCTTGATCTCCCGCTGCAAGTCCTGCTCGGACAGGGCCACGCTGTGCACCTGTGGGGAGCGGTTGGTACTGAGTTCGCCTGGACTGGGGGAGGGCAGGAAACCATGAGGTCCCCACAGGGCAGGCAGCACGCAGCCCCAGGAAGTGACTGAGGGCTGAGGGGCTGACAGACGTGCTAAGGGAGCCATAGAAAGCCACCTGAGGCCTGGGGTTTTCACATTCTCTGCCGCTCAGAGGACAGGAACTGAGTACCAGTTCTCACTCTGGGACTCAGTTTCCTCGGCTGTGCAGCAGGGGAGGATGGGTGGGGGGCACCTACCTGGGACATGAAGATCTCCTCCTGCAGCTGGGTAGGGGGTATGGCTCGCAGGGCACCCAGCGTCTCCAGGAGCCCGGGGCAGGCCAGGCGCTGTTCTGTGGTGCCCAGTGCCAGGCGCACCAGCGTCAGCCCCACACGGAATAACACCTTCACACCTGCCAGTCAGAGGCTCGCTCAGTGGGGAACAGCCGGCCCCTCCTCAGTTCTGCACCTGAACCTGCCCTGTTGGCCAGACTCTTTCCACCCTCCTGTAACTCTGCAGCCACAGCACAGGCCAGGAGCAAGGGCTGAGGCTAGGCGTGCCATTTAGGGGGACTGGTGAGTATGTCTCGGCAGCCACAGACACTTCTGGGCAGAGCAGCCTGCCAGGAGCCAAGGGCGACTGACCACCTCATGTCAAGCCTTCTCTCTCTGGGCTTCAACTCCTTGTCCCTACAAGGAAGGGCTGGGGGTCGGGGTGGGGGTGCCCATTAAGGCCCTTCCAGCTTGGGTCTGTGACCTTATGATTCCAGAGAGATTCTAGCCAGAGCTGCTCACCCTAAGCCAAGAGCACCGTGCACATGTGCACGTACACACACGCTAGCACACAGGTGTGACCTTGAGCCATCCCTGGAGCCTCAGAGTCCCTCTTGGGGAGCTTGAGGTCTGCTGAGAAGAGCAAGAAGGGAACCAGCAAGCCCTAGTGACAACTGAGACTTGTAAAGGAATGACAGCGATTACTACTATTATCTTTATGAAAAGGAGCCTGTGGCAGGGTTTGTCCTCAGTGGAGAAGACAAGGATAGCTCAGCCACACCGAACGGTCCCTGCCCTGACCTGCCCTGGAGGTCTGAGGCTGGAGAGGAGGTGACGCATAGATGGTGACTTGGACACCCATGGCCAGACCTCTAAGCTAACCTGGAGCCAACTGGGCACACAGCGGGTGTTCAATAAATGTACTGATTGATTTCTACCATTTTTCAGGTGCAACCGCCAGACAACCCACGTAGAACAGAAGGCAGGCAGGTTACTGCCTGACCGAGGCAGAGCCCTAAAGACCCAGAGTCCAGCTCACCCCTGCCCTGACTCCCTCGCTCTTGGCCTGGCCGAGGCATCCACCTCTCTCCATGCCCACACCCCGCAAGTCATCTGCAGCGTGGACCCTGTGAAGAGTGTCCTGCTCCCAGCCTCCACAATGTCCCTGCGAGTTTGCCTCCTCCACGAAGCAGCCACAAATATCTTGAAAAGGAGCAATTTCTTTCTGCAGCTCCCCTAACATGTGGTCACATCCCTCACTTTGTTTTCTTCATGGCACTTATGACGATCTATAAATATCTCGTTAATTTGTTTACCAACGCCTTCCATCTCCACTCCCACCAGAACGTAGGTCCACTCACTCTGGTGGCCCAAGTGTCCAGAGCGGCACCTGGCACCAGTAAGTGCTCACCAAGTACCCGTGGGCTCTGGGATCAAGGCCTCTACCGTTGGCCACGTCCCCACTCTGGTGGTCCCTGAGCCCCAGCCCTGCTGTGATCGCCCCAGCTCCTGCCTCATCTACCTAGGGGGAGACGCCCTGGCCCCACCCTGCCCCCAGGCAGAGGCTGACCTCCCTTCAGTGGTCTCATGGCAGGCAGCAGGGGCCACCATTCATTACACAGTTGGTGTGTGGCCTGGGGCTGGGCTGTTTCCCCAGAGCTGGCAGGGTGCCATCACCCTCAGCACCCCCCAGCACCCAGACCCAGGGCCAGGACTGGCAGTGACGGGTTGGGCAGAACAGAGCTGTCTGGCTCATTCCCTGTGCGCCCCGAGCACCCCAAGGCTCTGTCCCCCCGCACCTGGCAGCTGCCACTTACCCTCACTGAGAAAGGCGTCCCAGACACGCAGCACCGTGGGGAAGGGCAGGGAGCGGGCAAAGAGGCACAGGAACCACTCGGGCAGGTAGAGCAGGGGCCCGACGCCCACCTGTTGCAGGTGCTTGTGCACACGTGGGAGCAGCCGCCGCAGCAGGGCCATGAACACCTCAGCGTCCAGCTGCACAGCTTCCTGCGGACTGGCCATCAGCACCTCCACTCCCAAACCCAGGCTCTACCCCTCTCAGTCCCCAGCCCCTCCCCCATGCCCTTGATTCCAGCCCAGCCTCTCACCATGTGGGGCCCGTAGTAGCCTGGCAGGTAAAGCTCGCAGATTTGCACCAGGCACCAGAAGGCTTCCTGGGGACAGGGCACAAGCCGTGAGTGCCAACTGTGGAGGGGCCACAAAGGGGACCACAAGGCAGGGAGAAGGGGCACTGCGGAGGGCCTGGACACCATCTGTGGTGACTCAGGAGCCAGCAGCCTGGACTCAGCACTGGGGGGGCGCTCTTACCAAAAGCCTCCCCATGCCCAGACAGAGACCTACCCACGGGTTTAGGGGGTCGGAGGTCACAGGACTCAGGGTGTTGAATTTGAGGCTCACAGAATTGAGGCTCACTGGTCAAGGGTTGGGAAGATCCCCAAGTTCAATTCCTGGGTTCTTAGGGTCATTGGGTCAGGGATCCTGGTCACGGGGTTCAGAATCAGGAGTCGTGAGGTCAAGGTGAAAATGCCTAGACTCCTAGATGGCTGGGGCAGGGGTGAAGGGGCCCAGGTTCCAGGAGTTGAGGTCGTTGGGCTTGAAGGTCACTGAGGATAGTAGTCATGAGACCCTGGGTCACTATGACAGGGTCTGGCAGTCAAGGATCCCAGTTCCCTGAGGCCAAAGTTCCTGGAGTTAGGGGATCACGGGTCCAGGGCACAGAATTACTAGGTCCCTAGGTCACTAAAGTTGGGGGTCAAGAGTCCCAGGTACCTGAATTCAGAGTCGCTGGGATTGGGAGTCATGGGTCACTGGGATTGAAGGGTCAGAGTCTCAGGTCCCTAGAACGGGTTAAGGGCACTCACCTCAGGGGGCAGATGCATAAGTAGCACAGCAGCCACAGGGCCCTGGGCTTGGCAGTAGCCCTGTTCGGGACGGTACAGGGTGTAGGCCTTGAGTACTTGCAGGAGCCCCTGCTGCCTGTGCCAAAAGACCCCATTAGGGGCCAGTCATCCCGCATCCCTTCCTTACCCTGTGATAGCCTCTGCCCAGGCCTCACCACCCCCAGCCTTGCAGGCTCCCCTGAGATGCAAAAACAGAAAGTTGGGGCGGGGAGCTGGGCCGAAACGCCTGGGGGGTTGTGAGGCTGGGGGTCCTTGGGCATCACTGGCCTCGTACCCGTGACCCTGGGGTGACACAAACATCTCATGCAGAGGGAACTGGCGGTGTAGGTCCCTGCCGATGGTCTCCATCCACTGTGGTTCTCCTGGGGCCTCAGCCAGTTCCTGTGGGTCGGTGGGAAGGTGGGTGTAAGGGCTCAGAGTGGCCAAGGGCTCTGGGAAGGGGAGGTGGGACCCCTGCCAACTCTTTTACCTGATAGGTACCAGGGCTGTTCTTCTGACACACATGGGCCCCGCAGAGCAGGGGCCAGCAACGGGCACGCAGGGCTGAGGGGATGCCTTTCCGGCACTGCATCTTCACCTGTGGGTGAGACCAAGGGGTCCCATTAGGCCGGCTGGGCCAGCCTCCCCTGCTCCTGTTGGCAGGCGCCAAACATGACTTGTCATCGGGCAAGGGCCACTTTGGGGGGTGGTAGGGAGAAAAGGCAGGAGGTAATGGGACATAGGAGGGGCACATTTTGCCAGGGCCTGGGCGGAGGGAGCTAAAGGAGGACGAGCCAAGGAGGCCTGGGTGGGGCCGCTCCCCGCCCTCACCTTCTTGTACCGTCGAGACATGGTTTTCTCCCAGTGTGAAGTCATCTCTACCCACTTCATCTCCCGTTGGCGGATAAGGTCTGCAGGAGGGTGACCCCGCCTGGGAGGACATGGAACAGGCATCCAGGCACTGGGTGGCTGTTACCTACAGCCCACATCTGTCTGCCCTCAAGCAACACGGTGAGCCTCTGGGGGGTGACCTATCACCCAGGAGTTGCCAGTGGTTGTCATGGGGACAGGAAAGGATGTGGCTCTGATGTGGGCGGAAGCAGGAAAGACTGAAAGGGGTGTGTAGGTGTGTGTTGGGGGAGGGGCTGGTTGGCTGGCCCCCAGGATAGGGACACAGTTCAGACAACTCATAAAGGAAGCTGGACGGACAGGGCCCTGGACTAGAGACCAGGAGTCCTGAGTTTGACTCTGGTTCTGTCTCTGATCGCTGTGTGACCTCAGGCAAGTTCCTTTGTGTCTCTTGTTATCTTGTTTGTATATTGGGAAAGGGGGCAGGTGGAAGGAGGAGTGTGGGTACCATGATTTGGATTTGGGATTCCTGGGCCAGAGATTAAAAGGGGAAGGTTTTCAGTTCCAAGGGTAGGTGCAAACCCTCAGAGGTTGGGGGTAAGAGACAGACAAGGACATCCTGTCTCAGCCATGCCAGCCTTAGGGCTCTACCTGGATGGAGCCTGAGGATGGGTGACATTGGTTGAGTCCCTGATGTTCCCAGGACCCTTGGGCGTCACTCTAGAATTCAGCTCTCAGCCTCCATCCTCAATCGTGGTACCCTGCCCCACCCTGCCCATCTCCCATTCCTTCCCCACTTACCCGGGCTCTGCTGAGCTGCCCCCAATGAAGCCATAGCGATCAGCCTGGCGATATGGGCAGGGCCCACTCAGTTCTGAGTCGGACCCCAAAGAGCTGGAGTCATCCTGCAATTCACAAGTCTGCACCAGGTCCTCGCCCAGGGCCTGGGCCATGGTGCCCCAGACCCCTGATGGAACAGGCTGCAAAATGTAGAGACAACCAACATGTGAGATGTGAGACGCAGCTCCTGGCCAGCCTGAGGCCTGGGCTCCCACCCAGCCAGTCCCTAGCCCCAGGACCTGGCCGTGGTGTCGGAGGGAGGAGGTTTCAGGGTACCTCCCCAAGCCTTTTCTGTCTCCTCTTCTACTGGTGAGAGGTTAGGCCCTTAAGTGTCAGAAAGGCTAGGCCTCTATGTAAGGACCCGGACCCAGGCCCGGACCCAGGCCCGGACCCAGGCCCAGCCCCCGTCCCCACCAGCCCAGCTTACCTCCCTGCTGCACCTCACCTCCTCCGCTCACTTCCTCCTCAGCCACAGCTTCAGCAAACCACTGGGGGGCCCCTCCCCAGCGTGTGTGGGGGGGTCACCCTTTCCTCTCTGAGGCTCTTCCGGCCTGCCCCAGTGCCCCTGTGCCATGGGCTCCTCCCCCCACGGCCTAGGTGGCTGCAGGCTTGGGTTCCTGCACTGGGTGTGATGGAGGCCAGGCTGCCTTCAATTTTGAGGATACTGGTATGTAAAACACTCAACCGAGGATTCCAATGAGCATTACAGTTTATTTAATGTTTGCTTTTTACAAAGTAATACTTTTAACGTGTATACAATGCAGCATTATGTTACTCAAAAGGCAATGAGGGAACTCTTAAGAAAATACTAATTTACATTGCACCAAAGGAAGTGTGAGCCAAAATGGGATCAGAGTTCTACGCAGCGGTCTGGGTCAGCCACCTGGGTCTGGTCCTCCACCTGGGGGAACCACAGGGACTCAGGAGGTAGAGATTCTCAGATTCTCGGCCGGGTCTTGGACCAAGCGTTTGCCTTCTCTGAGCCTGTTTCCTTTTCTGCACTTAGAGAACTTGATCGCAGAGTTTGGGGAAACGATTATCAATGTGTTCGTACCAGGTGGGAAGGACTGTGCAGCCTCTGAAAGAGAAAAACAACTTCCACAGTACTTCCGGCCCCATAGCCTCCGAAAGGGGCTGGGTGATTCCTCAGGGGCGGAACCAGACTCTACCTCACTCCATAAAGCTCCGCCCACCGACCAGGCCCCGCCTCAGGTACGCCAAGCCCCGCCCCGTCACTGAGGCCCCGCCCCTAGGGGGCGCCGCGGCCGCCGCGCATGGCGTCCA
>NW_006435764.1:4272477-4280994 GCF_000325575.1 Pteropus alecto
GCGGGGCGGCGCCGGGGCGGGCGGAAGGAGCGCCAGGCCGGAAGGAGGCATCGGAGGGCGGGAGGGAGGAGCGGGCCCGGAGCTACTGGGCCGGAGCGGCAGAGCCGCCATGACCGACAGCGAGAAGCTCAACCTGGACTCTATCATCGGGCGCCTGCTCGAAGGTTGGCTGGGGTGGGGGAGGTGGGCGCCCGCTGTGCCCTAACCCCCGGCCTGGCCCGGAAGTGGCACGCGGGAGGACTTGCCCCTCCCAGGCCAGCTTAGACTGGGCGGGGACGGGCCGCGAAGTCCCGCGGCCGCAGCCGCCCCCCCTCAGTCGCGGCGAGCCTGGGAGGGGGGTCTGGGGGTGCTTGGGCACGGGGAGCAGCCCCCTCTACTGGACCGGGGGCGCACGGGTTGGCCTGGCTCCTGGGGTGAGAGCGAAACCTGAGAAGCCTAGCCCCCCGGGGAAGGGGTCCTGCGCTGTAGGGTTTTGGGTGGCAGTCCTTGCGCACAGCAGCCCCCTCGAGCGCCTTGAGGGTAGTTGGGGTCCCGTCCCGGGAGGCTCAGCAACAGCTGCCCCCAGCCAGGAGGGGCCCAGGAGTCCAGGCGCCCCCAGGAGTGCACGTGGGGCATCCGTACCACCTACCCTCCTCCTGCCTGAGGGACCTGGGTCCTGACACCCCACTCCGCCTCCAGTGCAGGGCTCCCGGCCTGGAAAGAATGTACAGCTGACAGAGAACGAGATCCGTGGTCTGTGTCTTAAATCCCGGGAGATTTTCCTGAGCCAGCCCATTCTTCTGGAGCTGGAGGCACCCCTCAAGATCTGCGGTGAGACCCCCGTTCAGGTCCTTTTACTTCCTGAAGGTGTCATTGCTGCTGTTCCCCGCCCCCCTCCCCCCAAATCCATGGATTCCTCTTCTCTTGGCCAGCCCAACCCTAGCCCTGGGTTCAAGTCTAGACCCTGAACCTAATGCTGACCTGGTTCCCTGGGTCACAGGTGACATCCATGGCCAGTACTATGACCTTCTGCGGCTGTTCGAGTATGGCGGCTTCCCTCCAGAGAGCAACTACCTCTTCCTGGGGGACTATGTGGACCGAGGCAAGCAGTCGCTGGAGACCATCTGTCTGCTGCTGGCCTATAAGATCAAGTACCCTGAGAACTTCTTCCTGCTCCGTGGGAACCATGAGTGTGCCAGCATCAACCGCATCTACGGCTTCTATGATGAGTGTGAGTCGGCTGCGTGCCTGGGGCTGCCCCAGCTGGTGGGCCCCTCACGTTGGCTTGGTGGTAGGGGCCTCCGCCATCTGACAGATACCTGCTAGACTCTGGCCATGGGGCCTGGTGGTCAGGAGGGTGGTTGCTGACTGAAGAGCTGACCACATTCTAATGCAGGGCCCTGTCTGGTGACACTTTTTCTAGTACATCCATTACTTAAGCATTTAGGATGCTTATCTGGATTGGACTCTGCTGGCCAGAAGCTGAGATAAACCAGAGCTGGCCTTGGCCTGTCCCTTTTCTACCAACCCTGATGTTGTTCCAGATGGGAACTCAGGGGTTCGGTGGACTCGGCTGCTTTAGAATTCCTCCTGGAAGGCCGGCAGGCAGTGGGAGGGGGGCCTTTCTTGCCCTCCAGGCTCTTCTCCCAGCTGAGTCTGGGAGGCCCTGAAAGGCCGAGACCCAGGTGGAGGGTGGCGTGGGTGAGCCTCATGAGCCATCACCCTCCTCTGGGCAGGCAAGAGACGCTACAACATTAAACTGTGGAAAACCTTCACCGACTGCTTCAACTGCCTGCCCATCGCTGCCATCGTGGATGAGAAGATCTTCTGCTGCCACGGAGGTGAGGGCAGCTGGGGGCATCTGCTGAGGGAATCTGCAGAAAGAGCCTGGCCACATCCCTGGGTGCCTTGGAACGAAGCTGTTAGCTGGAGGATGTGTTCCCAGTCGTTTGGAACAGATCTCTCTGGTGTCTGGACGTGGACGTCACTATTTGCAGGATGTCCCCCACTCCCAGTGTTTGGCTGCACTCTCCCTGTTGTGGCTTCGGCGTTGGGCATGGAATTTGCACGCAGTCCCCCTTTTTAGGGAGCGCTGAGCACCTAGTGGGCAAGGACTTGGGGCAGTTAGCCGAGAGTTCTGCCTGCCTGGGTTCCCAGGGGTCCCAGAGAGGGCTGGGAGGCAGAGGCTGATTGGCCAAGATTTCTGGAGGAGGGGGGTCCTTGAGGCTTGTCTGAAGAAGTGACCTGCCGCCTGTGCCCCCAGGCCTGTCCCCGGACCTGCAGTCTATGGAACAGATTCGGCGTATCATGCGGCCCACAGATGTGCCTGACCAGGGGTTGTTATGTGACCTGCTGTGGTCCGACCCCGACAAGGACGTGCAGGGCTGGGGCGAGAACGACCGTGGTGTCTCCTTTACTTTTGGGGCCGAGGTGGTGGCCAAGTTCCTGCACAAGCACGACTTGGACCTCATCTGCCGAGCGCACCAGGTGGGCTGGCAGCTCTGGTCTGGGTGGGAGCAGGGCCTGGGCAGCCAGCACCCGCTGAACTAACTGGCCCATCCTTGTCCAGGTGGTAGAAGATGGCTACGAGTTCTTTGCCAAGCGGCAGCTGGTGACACTCTTCTCAGCTCCCAACTACTGTGGCGAGTTTGACAATGCAGGCGCCATGATGAGTGTGGACGAGACGCTGATGTGCTCCTTCCAGGTGAGGATGGGGAAAGGGAAGCAAGGGGCTGATGGCCCCATGGCTCAGCCTCAAGAGCCTGACTAGTTTTGTCTCTTTTAGATCCTAAAGCCCGCCGACAAGAACAAGGGGAAATATGGGCAGTTCAGTGGCCTGAACCCTGGCGGGCGGCCCATCACCCCACCCCGCAACTCCGCCAAAGCCAAGAAATAGCCTCCATGTGCCCATCCTCTGCCCCAGATGGTGGATTGTACAGAAATCACGCAGCCGTGGGGGGTTGTGCTGGCCCCCTAGACCTGCTTGTCAAGGGAACACAGGCTTGGTGTATTTTTTTTTTTAAAATTAATGAATCAGCAGCATCCAATCCCCCAGGGCTCCCTCTGCCTGTGCCCCGGTGGCTGCAAGCAGGATCCTGGGGCTGAGGCTGCAGCTCAGGGCAAAGCAGGGCCAGATTGTGGGTCTCCAGCCTTGCTTGGCCTCAGGGCTGGCAGCCAGATCCTGGGCAACCCATCTGGTCTCTTGAATAAAGGTCAAATCTGGATTCTCGCCCTGGCCTGTCTCCCTTGTCTCAAACACTGGGCCTGGCATCCTTCTGCCCAGAGCTACTGGGGAAGGCAGGCTCACTGGGCACGAGGCCTCAGCCAGGGCAATCCCAGCCACACATTAAGGTCCACTTGGGGCACCTAGAATTCCAAGCCAGGGCCAGAGAATTGAGAAAGCAAGAGTAACAGTCTGTACCAGCCAAGAGGGACCCCAGAGGTGTGCCTAGGATTTGAGGGACAGTCATGATTGGCAGAGATGAATCGACAGGGGCCAGCAGCCCCACTGTGATTTTTTTTTCTTAGGGAAGACGTGTGTCCAGCTCTGGCCACGTGGAGGAAGAGGTCAGGGACCTCCTATCAGGTGCCCCTCCCTTCAGTGCCAAGCTTGGAAACAGACATGATTGGTTGGGGATTGGGGGGAGATGACAGAACCAATAGCCAGATGGGGCCTAGGGATAGCGGGACCAGTCAGCTCTTGCCACCCGCCCCTGGCTGGCACTGGGAGAAGTGGGAAGCTGTGGCTTCAGCGAGTCCAGGGCCTGTGGACGCAGACGAGGTTCTCAGTTCAGCCTTCGCCCTCGCTGTCTTCAGCCAGCACGGGGCTGGGGCCCTGCGGGGAGTGTGCCGGGGCCAGGATGGAGCCAAAGAACAGCGAACGGAACTGGAACAGGCGACAGTGAGTTATGGAGGCTGCTCCCTCCTGGCCTCCCAACCCCTGCCTCCACCTCAGCCCCTACCTTCTTGGGTGGGGGTGTCCCAGGCACTGCACTGGGCTCAGCTTCATCTTCCTCCTCTGAGTTGGGGCCACAGTTACAGGGGGGCTGGAGGCCAGGTGAGAGGGAGTTGGAGGGGAGTGTCCGTGAGCCCTCACTGGCCACAGTGGTTTCCATGGCGATCATGTAAGAGTCAATGTCGTCATTGGCAAAGTCGTCCGGGTAGGGTGTGCTACAGGTGGAGGTGGTGTCAGCAAAAAACAGAAAGAAGACTGTGCAGAGGCAGAGCCCACCTTGGAGAACGGGAGGGGGCAGCGGGGTGGGCGTGACCACGGGGGATCTCTTAGTTTTATTACTTCCTGCTTTCGTTGGAGAAGAGAGGATGCAGGGGTTAAGTGCCGGCTTCCTGGAGGGGGTGGGCCTGGAATCCTTTGATCAGAGTTCAGGTAGGGGCCTGAGGGAGGCATCCTGGGGGCTAGTTTAGCTCAACAGGGGGAGGGGAGCAGCAAGTCCTGTGAACTGGGCCACCTCAGGCCCAAGCCCCCACCTTCCCAGGGGACAGGAACTGGAAAGCACTGAGGCCCAGGGACCTGCTGGGCGGGGGGCCAGACCGAACTTCCTCTGCTTCAACTACACTGGGCCCGTCCTCCCCAACCCACCTGCCCTTCCAGCCACCTGCTTCCCCCACCCCAGGCATCTCCCTGCTTCCAGCAGCCCCCTTTCTCTCCTTGGCCTGGGAGGAGGCTCAGAAGGGAGGCCTCAGCCAGAGAAGGAAGCCAGCCCGACCTGGGGGAATACTCCCTGGGTGGGGGGGATCTCTCAGCACAGCTGACCAGGAAGGCTGAGCCTGTGGGGCTGGAAGCTGTGAGCACTGTAGGGCCTGGGGCCTTACAGGAAGTGTCTGTGCTGGGAGAAGGGAGGAGGTACAGAAGCTGGAAGCAGCAGGCTCAGGCCTGGGTACACAGAGGTGAGGAGGAGGGGGCTGGTGGGAACCCTCACCTGTGAGCCTGGAGCTGAGGGGCTGGCTGGTGGAGCTCCGGGGAGTGTGGGGATGGCTCCAAGAGTGTGGCCAGGACAAAGTGGCCGTCCAGCAGAGAGTCCTTAATAGCGAAGATGGCTGGCCTGGGCAGGTGATGAGTCCCGGACAAGGTCAAGGCCCTTCGGCTCCTGGCACCCCACAGCCCTACCCTTTCCCGTCCTGAGACTGGAAAATTACCTGCCCGGAGCATCGAAATGAATGCTAAGAGACAAGTTTGCTGACTCTGCGAAGCTCAGGAGCCCCTGGGAAGGAGAGGCAGAGCAGTGAGGCCCTGGGTGGGGCAGTGAGGGCATGGGAGGGGCAAGGAGGGCATGGGAAGAACCTCACCCGGAATTCTTTAAGGCAGAAAGTGATGGCCACCCCTTCTTGAGCCTGCAACTGCTGGAAATCCTCCTCCCCGATGCTTATCTCAGTCACCATGGCTTTGACAGTGCTGTCTGTGGGGACAGGAGCAGGAGACACCTGGGCCCATTGGTCCCACCCCCTCCAGCCCCACGCTGTGCCCGTCCCAGGCCATGTTCGGCCCCCTCACCTGCCTCCTCCTGGTAGCTGCGCAGAATGACCCTGCGGCCACGGCCAATGCCCAGAGTCACTTCGGCCAGTGCAAGGGGGAAGGGCAGAACAGCCTCTCCCAGAAGCCTGTGAGGAGGGCAGAACATTATTCCCAAGGCCCAGTGGCTTTGCTCTCAGAGGACCTGAGGCAGGGCAGTGACACGCACCAGCACTGAAAGGGAACTGCCATAGGCCACGCCTAACATGCCCCAGGAAGGAGACAGTGAGCAAGACATGGTCCCTGCCCCAACAAAAGCTTCCCAGCGGCCGTGGGAGAGAAGTCCACTGCAGGGGATGGGATGACAATCGCCGAGTCCAGAGAAGGCAGCAGGAAAGATGCACTGTTTGCACTGGACCAAACTGGGTTGGCAGCACCTGCCCATCCAAGAGTGGGAAACCACGCCCATACTGCCCCTAGAAACTCGGCTTTCAGAAAGAACCCTTAAAGCCTTGTCTTTTAGGGATACGTGGTGATACATATTTACAAATGAAATAACATCTAGAATTTGCCTCAAGACAATTAGGACAGGAGCTGGTGTGTTTTCATATGTATCTGAAATTGTTTGTAAGAAAATGAAAAACAATTGTTTATTAAAAAAAAAAAAACAGCCTCAAAATTCAGATCAGAGGTGATGGATGGCCTTCTCTCTTTCTCTACCCAAAGGAGACCTGAACAGCGCTATCAACAGAACTCAGAAAACCAGACTGTCAGGACCCAAAGGGACCTTCGAGTTACCAAGTCCTGTGGCTACCAAAAGAAATGAATAAGACCATGGCTATTTGAATGCCAAGAGCATCCAGCAGGGGTAGGAGAAGAGCCATTCCTCTCTGCACTGGTCTTCTCCAGGGACCTGCGCCTCCACTGGAGGAGTCCCCATCTCCTGGGGCGGGCACAGCCCTTGGATGCTCAGATTGCCCAGAATGGCTCCAGCCCCACAGCTGCTGGTTCAGGCAGCACTCCTGGACAATGATCTCACAAGTCCCCTGCCTTGGCCCGGGGACTCCTAAAGGCTAGAGCCTGGGCAGGGAGGAAGAAAGGCTTCCCTTGAATGGGGAACACCCCCAAGAGCATGATCAAGCCAAAGAAGGGCTTTGAGCCCCTGAACCACAAAGCTTAAAGACAGACCTGCAAGGCTGCTTAGGCCAGAGACCTGCTCCCTAGAAGAGAAGTCAGAATAGATGTGACCGGCCAGAACACGAAGGCAGCCCCTCAGGGTGGACAATACAGGCACCCCACTCTCCCCTACTCAGCCTCAGCCCTTAAAGAGCCAGACAAGAACTTGAGAGCAAACTGGGCTGGGTGAGCACTGAGGTTCACAGAAACCCTGTAGGAGAAATGGTAGAAGTGCCTTCTTAAATTAATCCTTGAGGCCCCAAAGATGGAAGACAGAGATCCAGGGCTCAGCTTTTAGACCCTAGTAATTTAATACCTACTTTGCCGGGGCCCGGAGCACATGGGGGCACGAGGATGGGTCGAAGACAGCCTGCAGGGACTCGCAGTCCTGGAAGGACAGGTTGTGAGTCTTCTTCACCCCTGACATGGGCAGAGAGGGTCTCAGTGGGCCTTGCCAACCTTCACCCCACACCCCAGGAACCCCCTGGCTGGCCAGCTGCCCACTCACCGTATTTGCAGTGCAGCTGGATCACCAGGAAGCTGTTCCTGCCGCTCAGGGAGATACAGCATTTCTCCACGGTCTTCTCCAGCATCACCAGTGAGCGGAAGACGGACAGGAACGACTGGGTAGAGGAAACGTATCAGGCCAGCCCTGTGCCTCCACCAACCAGCTCTCACCTCTGAACTCTGTAGGCCCTGGCCCATCATGCGCCCAGCACTGTCACACCACGAAAGGACTCCCACACTCGGTGGGATATTTACACACTTCTAGGCCTTTGTTCACGCTGTTCCCCATCTGGAATGCCTTGAAAGACATTCCAGATGGGGAACATCTTGAGTGTCATCACTCTCTCCAGGTTCCTGGCAGGATCAATCACCCTCTCCACACGTGCCATTCCTCTCTGCAGATGTCCTCACTGTGTCCCCCGCTGCACCGCACACCCAGCCGCTCCCGCACACAGCTCTCCCCAGTGAGCATTACTGGTGGCCCAGAGCAGGCACAGTGCTGGTGGAGGTTCCTGGAGGGCTGCGATGCCGCGGCTGAGGGGAGGGCCTCACCTTCATCAGGATCTTACAGCGCAGCGGGTCCTCACCAGGGGTGGCCGCCTGGTACAGCTGGAAGAAGAGCGGGGCGAAGAGGAAGCAGGCATAGGCAGAGCGGGAGGAATTCACCGTCCGGAGAGAGAGCTGGGCCGGGAAAAGCAGGGAGAGGGATGCGGTCAGGGGCAGCAACAGGCCCAGCCTGCTAGCCCGCTCTTGCTCGCACACCTGCCCTCACGTCCTCCACAATCCCCTTCCAGTCATCGGATACCTGCTCCGTGACGCCTTCCCTGGGCTGGCCTCCGCACTGCTCCCGCCACTAAGGGCCCCACACGGCCGTCGGCACTCTGCCTTTACCACTAGTCACCCCCACCTGTCACCCCGCACTTCATGGAGAGCGACTGCTCTCAATTCACACACAGGCCTAGGAAGATGACAAACTGACGCCCCAGCACCGGGGGATGGGCACTGAAACTCAGCTGACAAATCTGTCCTCGGTCATCCTGCCCGGTGGAGGTGAGACTCAAGCCCAGGTTAGGGTCCCTGTTGGAATCCCACCCACCCACATAACCCCACCCCCTCACCCCGTCGTCCAGGGGCTCCAGGTAGAGCTCGTCCCCAATGCGGGATAGAGAGTGGACGGCCTTGCCCAGCACTGCGAGGGGAAAGGAGAATCGGGTTAAGCTGACGCTTTGGGGTGTCCCATGTGCCCCCGCCCCCCCCACCCGGCCAGCCCCAACTCACCCTTCACGTTGCCGCCCGTGACCAGACACTTCATGGTGCCCCAGCACCCGCACGGGGCCTGGCCTGCGACCGGGCTAAGGCTGGCGGCTGGCCCGCAGCGGGACCCCAAC
>NW_006435764.1:4281326-4290658 GCF_000325575.1 Pteropus alecto
TCACTAATTTAGTACGGACTTCCTGGGTGTCTTGTCGAGCATACGGGGTCGAAACAAGATCGTCGCGCCCAATCCGGGCCGGGGATTCGACACTAAGAAGCAGGCACCAGCACTAAAAAGAGATGAAAGCAGTCGCGGCGATCCCGGGGTGGGAGGTGGCAGTTCATTCTGGATTCGAGGATTCTTCCTTGAGCATTGAAGAACACAAGATTCTCCTGGCAGAAGGGGATGGAAGGGTGTACCTAGCAGGGGAAAGCGAGAGAAAAGGCTCAGTGTTGTGGGGGGTTTTCCCCGTGGAGAGGGAAGGTCTGTGAGCCTCGCGGAGAGGGGGCGGCTGCCAAATGAGAGGGGCAGTAATGAGAAGCATCGGGAACGTTTTTACGAGGGTAGAAGCTTGCTTATGTGGCCATTTAAAAAAACAACCTGCGGTGTGCAAAAGGAGGGGTTTCATCAGCCGGAGTGGTCTGCCCTTGGCCTGAGGCCTCCTGTTGGTGTGTAATGTGAAGGGAACTCTGACCTCTAGTCCCCCTCAGCACCAAGGTTCTGTGGTGCTTTGAAAGGCTCTGGGCATCCCTGAGTTCCTTTAGGATGGGCCTGGCCTTGCCCCCCTGGTACTGTCTGCAGTGAGGAGATTATGTTTGTCTGTGGGGCCCTTGCCCTCCAGCTTCTGGCCTGCAATTCTGGACCCCACGTTGTCTCTCCCTGCCTTCAGCTCCCCTCCCTCTCCAGGCTTCCTTAGAGCACTGGAGGAGATTATTCTTGCCTTCTAGGGAGATCAGTGTAAAGTGTACCACCTCTACCTAAGTATCTATGACCCCCACCTTCCCCTTACCCCACATACTACAGTTCTTCCGCAAACCCTGACGGCTCTACCTCCCAACAGATGGCAACTTTGCCCTCCTCTTCCATTTCCCAAGGCCATCATCCTGGCTCAGGCCACCATCATCTCTCACCTGGGCAACTGTAGGAGCTGAGTGGTCCCCGACCTCCAGCCTGTCTCCTCCAGTCCACTTTTAGACAGCACCAATGTGACCTTCCTAAAATATCAATTGTGTCACGCCTCTCCCTTATTTAGATCCTCCATTGTTTGCCAAGTACTACACTTGACATCAAATCCACACTCCTTAGCCTGAACCTGCAGGAGCTGGCCCCAGCCACCTCTCCACCTGTCTCCAGCCTTCTTCTGCAGCCAGCTGGCCTGTCAGTTCTCCGAAACCATCACATCCTTTTACGCCTTGGGGTCTCTTCACGGGCTGTCCTCAGCCCTTGGAATGTTCTTCCTTCTTCTCATAAGCTGGCTCCTTCTCTTCCTAGGGCTCAGCTTCAGTTGCCCATCCTCAGTAGGCCTTCTCTGCTCCTCATCCCCCCTACTCTCTAGCTAAGCCCTTACTCTGGGTTATCCACAGCACTTAGCACAACTCAACGTTATTCCACACGTGTGTGCATTCATTTAGCGGTCGTCTTCCCCGCTAGTATGTACCTGAGCAGCACAACCAAAATGAGACAGAGCTCCCTTGAAGGCTGGGAGGGGGAAGCTGTGAATCGCCAGTCATGTCTGCTCCTGATCCCTTTGGGGCTATAGGGTCCTGTGGCCTTGAAGTCTTTGGAGGAAGGCCCTAGATAAACTCTTTAGGACTTTTAATGAGTCCTTCAGTCTCTCTCTTTCTTTGTCTGTCCCTGTCTGTCTCTGTCTGTCTCTCTGTCTTTCTGTGTCTCTCTCTTTCCTCTCATGTGCGCGCGCGCGCGCGCGCACACACACACCCCTTCTGAAGGACACAGATGCCAGAAAGAAGCCTAGAGCTGGGCGTAGGAGGCCTGGGTTTCTAGTCTGTGCTTCAACACGGACCTACTGTGTGACTTTGTGCAAATCTCTCCGTGTCTCTGTGGTTGTTGGTGGCATGAGATGCTCACTGAGGTCCCTCTGGCTTCCTAGTGCCCCTCATCTGGCCACAACTCTAGAGAGGAGCTGCAGTTAGCTGTCCTGCCTCCCAGGGCTGTGGGGCCGGAGGGCGCTCTCCAATCGGAGGCCGAGCAGCCTCTCCAGGCTTGCAGCTGGCACGGCCAGTAGTGCCGCTCAGGTCCAGAGGGAGGAGGCACATGGGCACGAGGGGCTCAAAGCTGTCAGGAACCCTGCGTGTTGGCAAAGTGTGGGCATAGGGACCCAAAGACAACGTGAGGTCTGTGCCAGAAGTCAGGAGGCCTGGGCGCGGGGGGGGCTTCTGTCCTACTCACAGACAGCTTCAGGCAAGTCAAGGCTCTTCTCTGGGCCTCAGTTTTCCTCCTTGAAAAATGAGGGGTTTGGATGAGATGCTTTCTCAGGATCCTTTCAAACCCCAGATTCTTACAAGTACGTATGTATGTGGGAAAGTGCGTGGGGGCCAGATATGGGACAGAGGAAGGTGGTTGCCATTTCAGACTTTTAAAATAATTATCTGCTGCGAAATTTCTTCACCATGTCTCTCCCGATGGGTTGGATTTGAAGTCGTAGGAATCCCCAAAGCTCAGTAATTCATTTATTCAACACATACTAGAGATGCTTTTCTAAGTTCGAGAAAGAGCAGGACACGAACCCCTGCTCCGCCGGGCCTCCACTCTGCTGGAGAGACAGACTGGAAGGGACGGCCAGGGCCGAGACCCCGATCGAAGCCTGCTGGGTTACTCTGGGGTAACCAAGAGGGTGAGGCAGCCCTGAGCTGCTGAGGGTGCCGGGCTGGCGGGGCAGTACATGCCCATCCGTCACTGTTGGTGGTACGCTGGGGGGCCAGCAGCGCCCACAGGCAAGCCCCGCCCAGGCCGTTCTCGCTTGCAGGCATTGCTCCCAGCGGCCAGAGCAAGCTCGGCACATAGTGGTTTGGCAAGCATGCCGAATGACTGAAGAGCACAGCATTCAGAGAGCTTACAAGACCAGGACCCAGACTCTTGAGGGGGACAGTGGGGTTCTAGGTACCGGCCTGCCTAGGTCTGAATCCTGGCTCCATCGCTTTCAGGTTATGTGCGAATGGACACATCGCTTATACCCTCTGAGCCTCAGTCTCCTGAGCCGTCCATTGGGAGAGGGACACGCACGGTCCCCACCTGGAAGGGCTGTCAGTCAAAGTTTGTGGAGTTCTCAGCGCACGCTGTCAGTGTTGCTGTGATGAGTATTGCTGTGTCCTATCACCGCCGTCTCGAGTGCACCCCCACAGTAGTCTAGGGTCAGAACTAAGAACAAAATAAGTCACTATTGTGGACAAAGCCAGGATGAATCCCCACTAGGAAGTGGGGAGAGTCCCCCCAGAGAAATGTCACAGAGAAACAGCCCAGAGGCTGGGGACTGAAGAGCCCTCAGAGGACTTGGGCGGGAACAGCAGTTAGCCCCGGGAGGAGGTGTGGGGAGGCTGTGGCTGCTGCTGTGTGTGATTTCGGGCCCTGGGTGTCCTATGCCTCACGAGGAGAATGTGAGTCCTTCTGTCCTCACAAGCCGCCGGATGCTGGCATGAGGCGGTGGCTGTGCCCTCACTACCAGGCACGGTGTGCAGATGAGGCCGGGTCTCTCTAGTCTGCAGGGCGGGAGGTGGGGAGGGAGATGGGCTGGAATGTTTAAAACCCACAGTGGGGATGGGAACGGGGAAGCTCAGGCTTGTTCACCAAAACCTGGCACGCCGGAGTTACAGGACCCCCTTGGAGTGCAAGTGAGGTAAGTTTAGGACAAATCAAAGGCAGCGTGCTTCACCCAGCAGGGGAGGACACCGATGGAACTCATTACCCCAAGATGTGGTCTCGGCTGGGAACATAAATAGCTTCACAAAAGGTTTAGATAAATCCATGGATGACAGCTCCATTCATGGGTTAGCAGGGGAAGGAGGCTGTTTGGGGCCAGCCGGCCTGTGGGGAAGGCCTCAGGGCGCAGACCTGGCCTCTCTAAGAGCATCCTTGGGGCCTGGTCGGAGACAGGCTTTGGGCCCCAGGAACCGCAGTGTTCCTGCAGGTGGGAGCTCAGCCCGAGTCCACGGGCCCTTTTCTCAGAACCCCCCATTCGTTGTTTGGGGAGACAACGGCACCACCAACACCGGGAGAGTCCTGGCCAGGCTGTCCCCTAAGGGACCAGCAGAGGGAGACAAACACCGTGTGCAGTCCCAGCTCCCAAAACAGCACCAGACTAGTCGGCCTCAGGGAGAGCAAGCAAGGGCCCCTGGGTCCCAGCTGGGTGCCCATTGCTGGGCCAGGACCCGAGGAGGGAGGGGCCGAGATGGACCTATTACAGTAGGAGGGGGCGGGGGAGGTGGAGGGGAGAATCTTCAGGGAACTGGGGACAGGGTGGGGAGGAGACCACTAATTAGGAGCAGAGCGGCTCTGGAGCCGTCTTGCCCTCTGTCCCAGGAGACTGCGAGCCCCTGGCTGGCAGCCGCAGGTCTCTATAGGTCCATACTGAAAGTTTTGGGAGATGGCGGGACCCCACGAGTCTGCGTGCCAGCTCCTCCCCAGCCCTGCTAGCAGTTCCAGGCCAGGTGTGGCTGTCCCCTTTATGCCACTGCAATTCTTCCCAGCCTCGCTCCAAGTCTTACCTCTGACCTCTCCTTTCTCTACACCACGGCCCTTCGCATGCCTTGAGTTCTCGAGTCCGTTTCGTTTAACAAATGTAGCAATCAGTGGCTGAAACTGATATGTGCTCAGAACACTCTGTCGAGGACTACAAGGTGACCCCAGAAAGGTACCCTTGGGACCAGGAGGGGTGAGCTCCTCAGAGACCCGAACCACCCGCATCTTGCAGACAGACAGCCCAGAACGGGGCTGGCACCCAGCACAGCCAGATCAGTTGGGGCGCCTCCTCCCTTCTGAGCTCACCGAGACCTGCGCATCGCCCTTCCAGCTCCAGTGCTCCTCCGGAGGCTGTCTGGGCTGCCAAGTCAAAGGCTCCAGTCGTTTCTCGTTGGAGGAGAGTTGTCCTGTGTGGGGAGTCAGAGTCGGGGTGGTAGGGACAGGCGTCAGGGAGGCAGAGTCAAAAGAACAGAGAAGGTGCAAATATGTAGCCACGGGGGCAAAGGGGACAGGCATCACTAGGAGAAGCAGGAGGATAGGGCCTGAGGGGCAGATAACAGAGCTATTTATCCTGTGATCGTGCCAGAGATTTGACTTCTATTAACTCGATCACCCCTTATTCTGAGGAAAGAACCATTTTCATTATCCCTGTTTTCTGCGAGACAAAACTGAGCTTTAGAGGGGTCATGTGACATGCCCAAAGTCACACAGCTAGTAAAGGCGGAGCAGTCGCCCTTACTGAGGTCACTCTCCCAACAGGGTAGGCAGGCGCTGGGGATGGCCAGCACTCAGGATGTGACTCCTGTCACTGCCTCACTGGGATGGCCCCAGGGAGGTGCTGTCTGTCCTCTGACCCCCTGGGCCCTAAGAAGCCCACACAGTCTAGAGAAAGCCCTGAGCAGCCTGAGAGAGGGCAGCTGGTGGGGAGGGAGTGGACTGAGCGGGAGGAGCCGGCAGTGACTCAGCAGGGCAGGATAAAGATCTCGCAGCCTAGGGAGAGGTAACCCCACTCCTCTGCCAGGGGAGACGGAGTCACGGAGCCCGGGGCGTGGGTTGGCCAGGGCCATGGAACATCCTGGGAGAACACGGGGAAATCTCCTGGTGGGCAAGGGAAAGGCTGAGCACTGGGGGGCAGCCCTTCTGCCCCTGCCCTCCTCACACACCGGTCACCCAGGCGTCCTTACAGACCGGACGCTAGAGCCCAGCGAGGGCAGGGAGCGGCCACCAGCAGGGCCCGGCTCCTCTCCGCTTTGCAGGGAGGCAGGTGGGTGCGGCATCCTCCAGGAGGCCTGAGCTGGTCCAGGTGAGGGTGGGGTTCGCAGGGCAGGGCAGGGCCCTTGCTGAGGTAGGAGGAGGCCCCGGGGTTTCCGCTGACATCACGGCCAGCTCAGGGTGAGGCAGGGCCCTCTGGGCTCCTGCCCACTGGAAGAAAGGAAAAGCGCACACCGGCTGCCTCCCCTCACCCTGCTGCCCTTGGCGGCCCCGCGCCGGCTCACTCACGCTGGAGCGTGTGCACAGGGGCTGTGGAGAGGCGCCAGTCCTAGGGATGGCTCCCGGGGGCTCTCCTCTGGCCCTGGCAGCCCTGGCAGGTGCCGCTGAGTCTACCTAGCCCCGCCCCGTGCAGACCATATAGTCAGGCCCTTGGGATGCACAGGGGCACCCATGACCCTGGCTCTGCAGGCGGGTGGTCCTCTAACTCCCAGTGCAGTGCTCAGTCCGTGATTCAAAAACACTGCTTCTCAAATCTACAATTCTAGCTGATGGGACTGGAGCACTCTTGGGGTGATGCCACTCACTGACCCAGGAGGGCCATATGGGGTGCCGGCCCAGTATCACCCTGTCAATTCATATCAGTGGTGTGGGTGGTGGGTGGTGGGCAGGAGAGTTCAGGTCTCTGCTCCAAGCAAATGGGGACTTCCTGTCCCAAAGAACGTCTTAGTGTCCTGAAGAGACCAAGCATGTGTCAGGTGAGACAGCCCATAGCCAGGGCAACTCCTACTGTCTAGGGACCGGCTCCAGCACCCAGGCTCTTCTCCCTTCAAGAGTCCCCTGCCTCGGTGCCCCCGCCCCAACCCCGGTTTGCACCTAGCGCAGGCAGTCCTGGGCTCCAGTCCTGGTTCTAGCACTTCTATGACCTTAGACAAGTGACTTCATCTTACGAAGCCTCAGTTTCCTCACGTATAAAATGGAAGAATAACAATTCCTATCTTACAGGGTTATTGTAAGAATAAGATAAAATCGTCCACATAAAACCTTAGCACAGGACCTGAAACTTGGTGAGAGCATAGTGCGTTTAAACTAAAGGCCCAAAGGATTGACATGTCACCAAGAAACACCAGACATTGCAGCAGGTCCCTGCCTCTCCTGCCTGCACACAGGTCAGCTTCCACCCCTCGACCCCATAGCCCCTTAGGGCTCCTCTCTGTGTTGTGACCCTTGAAAAGGAGTAGGTACTCCAGGGAATGTTGGGTGAACAAATGAATGAATTAGTGAATGTGCTTACTCACCTCTGTGGGCTTCTCCACTGTTACACTCCAGCTAACCCATCAGGATGGGACCAAACCGGAAGCCTCCCTAGTTCAGGAATCCAGGACACCCAGGGCCCAGGGCCCCTTCAATGCCAATTCTGCAGCTGCCTTGGGTATGATGTTTTGGGGCATCGGGAGAGCCTTCCCTGAGGAAGATGGAGGGCAGCTCAGTAACTGCCTGGTGCTAGCCCTGCCCCCTACCCAGCCACACGCCTTGGGGCCTTACCTGCCACCCCACCGTGGATGGCAGGGCCTGGAGTCCAGAAGGCCAGAGGACAGCGAAGCAGTGTCATCCTCATCAGCTCACTGGTACTCCCGCCATCCTGTGGGGAGGAGGGCAGAGGCGGTAACATCCCGCAGAGAGGTAGTGGGCTTATCCCAAGACCGCACTGCCCAGTCAGAAGCCCAGCATCCTGACTCCCAGCCTGGCCCTCTGCCTGCTGCGGGAAGCCCTGTGGGCTGAGCCCGGGGCTCCCTTGATGCCTCTGCCTGTAGTGGCCCCGCTGCAGCCATCCAGCGACATTTCCACCCTGAAGCTCCACCTCCGCCCAGAGCCCTCTTTCCAATTCCCCTTGCCCTGAAACTACAGGATGTTTGCTCACCACTCACTGCCTTTGGGGCCACTGGATACGCTACAGGATATCAGCGCAGTGAATGTTTGTAACTTTCCCTCATCATCCTCTGATCTCAGACGGTTTAATGGTTTAACAAGTGTCCCTTGTCACAAGCCTGTGAAATTTTTGAAGCTGTGGGGTGTGTTTTCCTCTTCCCTCCGTCCTTTACAGGGCCTAGCACCCAGCAGGGGCTCAGGAAATGCCTACACACGATGGGACAGATGGATCTGGAGCTCAGGGGGCGGTGTCTCCTCTAACCTCTGCCCTGCCCCCACAGCAATCCCAGACTGTTAGAGCCAGAAGAGCCACAGGGGAACAGGAACTTTCCTGAGGTCCCCAGCTGGCAATCAGAGGGCAGCCACCTGTGCCCCAGCACCGTACAGAAACCCTGGAGGGGCCGGTCCTACCCGGCCCCTCCTTCCCCTCCTTCTCCCCAATTCCAACAGCCCACTCCCATTTGGGATTTGGCAGAATAAAGGCACAGTCTTTATTCCGGCCCCCATCCCAACCCAACTGGCAGCTCCTAGCCTGCTGCCTTTGCCCAGACATGGCAGAGGGGCACCGGCAGCTTGGAGATGGAGTTGATTTTCCCTTTGGCAGTGGGGAAGAGGGGGAGGGGAGAGGCTCGCCCCCTCCCTGAGTGAGGGGAGAG
Source organism: Pteropus alecto (assembly GCF_000325575.1). NCBI lineage: Eukaryota > Metazoa > Chordata > Mammalia > Chiroptera > Pteropodidae > Pteropus > Pteropus alecto. The sequence continues at coordinate 4,289,639 of NW_006435764.1, forward strand.
GGCAGGGATGCAAGTCCAGACAAGAGGCAGAGGCAGAACAGGGCTTCCCCAGCCCGTGGGGTCAGAGCATCAGGCTAAGGGGCTGTGCATAAAGCCAACTGTCCCTGCGCCCACCTGGCCTGGGTCCCCATTTTGGAGTCGCAGCCCTCGGTTCCTGCAAACGAAGGCTTTCCAGACGCCTGCGGTGAGCATTTGCTGAGCGCGGGCAACATGGGGTTCTCCCTCACCCACCGGCGTCCACTCCTCTTCCTCCCCGTGCTCCTGCCTCCGCCGCCCTCCCGCTCCCAGCCATTCATTTGCCTCTTTGTGTCTCCTCTTTCCTGCCCTGTCCCTTCTCTTCCCCCCTCCTCTTCCCTCAGCCCCCACTCTTCTCCTTCAGCTCCCCTCTCCCCCCTCTTCTCTCTCTCCTGGCCCCCTCCTCCTCTCCTTCGGCAGGGCTGCTTTCTCCCTGACTCAGCAAGGTGCTTTATAAGGTGCTGAGGGGGGCTCAGCCAAATCCAAACCACATTGTCTGTGCAGACGCTCTCCACGAGGAGCAGGCTGCAAACCAGGGGGGGCTTGAGCAGCTCCTCTCTCCCTCTCGCCTCCCCTTCATGGCTCCCTCCCTTTGACAGGGTGGCTGCTAGGGGACCTCCTGGCTGGCCTCCGTGCCAGTCACCCACTGGGCATCTGCCTTCTTGACCTTGGCATGGGCATCGAAGATCATTGGGCTCACCGGCCAAGAATGTCATTGAAACTCCAGCGTTCAGCCTGGGGCGGGGGAGAGGGGGAAGAGGGAGGCCCTGAGCACTTTTCGAAAGGCCCCTCCAAGGCAGGTTTCATCAGAGCTGCTGCTGCTGCCCCAGAAGTCCCCTGCCCCCCAATCCCAGCCAGGTCCCCTTTCCCAGTTCTTTCTCTCTTTTAGGGGGGGAAAAAAAAAGAAAAAGAAAAAAAGGAAAAAAAGTAAGAAGAGGAAAAAAACTCAACAACAAAGTCTGTCCCACTCCAGTGAGGTAATTGAAAACAAATTTCTCTCCTCTC
>NW_006435764.1:4290765-4292110 GCF_000325575.1 Pteropus alecto
GGGCTGTGGCAGGGCTGGCCGGGCGGCCACCTTCCTCTGGGGCACCAGAGCAGGGGTGCCGGGCACCGGCTCTGAGGGGTCTGACGCTGTCCCAGACAGAGGAGTCACCTTCCAGGTCTGGCCCAGCACTGCCTCTCCCCTTTGAAGCAACAAATAAACAGCAACAAAAGCAGCTAATTACCAAATGGCTTTATTGCTGGTTTGGTTCTAGAGCACTCGAGCCTTGACGAGCGAATGACTGTCCCCCAAGAAACGTCTCCAAGTGGTCTGAGGCTTTCTGCACGACCCCAGATGAGAGCTGTTTCCTCAGCATTCTCCCTGGCAACCCTCTGTGGAGGAAGGGGGACCCTGGAAGGTGTAGGCTTATGGGTCCCCTGGGTATCCTCCTGCCCCCAGCAAGTCCCAGCCCAGGCCTGAGGGAAGGGAGCAGGGAGAACACTCCGCAGCCAAACCAGCCCTACCTACCCCACCTCCGGAAAAAACCAACAGCCCAAACCCCAGAGGCAGGCGAAGCCAAATGTCCTAGTGGGGAAGCATTTCGCCAACGGGTCTGTCCATCGCCTTGAGTCGGAGCCTTCCCGCTGAGTCACGGGTGAAGCCCTGGAGTTGAAACTGGCCCGGGTGCCTCTGCTGATTAATGAATTACCAGTCCCCAGCCCGGCGCACACTCCTAGCCCCTGGGAAGAATGAAGAACCTTGTGAACTTGAGGGAAAAGCCCTCGGCCAAGAGCCCTCTTCTTTCCTCCCGGCCGGGCAGTGGGCCTGTGGTGGCCTCTTCCTCCCCCGCAGGGGGCATTGTGAGCCGGTTAGTCACCTGCCCCGGCCTGGCGCCTCACTCAGCCCCAGCTTTTGGAAATGGGACAGGCGGCGGGACAATAGGCAAGGGGGGCGGTCAGCCCAGACAAAGGACAGCAGGAAAAACACCATCACTTGCTTGGAGGCCAGCTCGCTGGCATTTGGGAGAATGTGTCATTGCATTTACTGGGTGTGTGTGTGGGGGGGAAGGTTAGCGATGAGGAGACGGAGGTATGGTGAGAGCGAGACCCGCGCCGGGCAGCGGGCAGCGCTCCAGGCCGACACCGAAGGCGAGAGAAAGGGACGGGCGGCTCCCTCGCGAGTTCTGGGTGTTTGCAGACGGACTGATGCCCTCCCCGCCCCCTCCCCCAGGAGGCCCAGGGTGGTACCGCCACAGCCTCGCCTCACCTCACCCCCCCTCGGTGCTGTGGGAGGGAGAGGAGCCCCAGACGCCCTCCCTTCCCTCCTCCCCCCTCCTCCCCCCACCCCGGGGAGGGCCGCTACAATTTGTGGTTACAGCTTTACACGTCAGAAAAAAAAAAAAAAAAAA
>NW_006435764.1:4293319-4316755 GCF_000325575.1 Pteropus alecto
CGAGAGGTCACCACCGCTGAGGGGGGAGGGCCAGCGAGCGGCCGCCGCGGCACGGTTCCCCCGCCGAGACCCTCGAGGGAAGCCCCACATCCCCTGGGCTCCGCAGAGTCCCCTCATCTCTGCTGTCCCCACCTTCCTTCCCAGCAACTCCACACTGCGCCCCAGAAGCCCCCCAGCCCCAGAGGAGCTCGTCCGGGTTTCCTCCTGCTCCCGGCCTGGCCCTGCCCCCTGGGGTAGGAGGGGGCTGCCGGGCGCGGACGGGAGGCTGGCGGTCCGGCGTGGCAGGGTCACGCCGATCCCTGGAGAGAGGCTGTGGGTGCGCAGCACTGGACACACTCCTGTCCGTTGCTCTGTGACCCTGGCCCAGACGGCACCTCCTGCTTTCAGTGTCCCGACAGACCCCTCTCTCGGGCTCCCAAGCACACGCTCCCCCACCGCGGGACACAGGGGGCACATTCCTGGACAGACCGGACCTGCTCCCTCCCACCCGTGGCTCAGACACATTGGCTGTCCTGGAGCCACGCACTCAACCAGGGGTAGAGATGGCAGCAATTGTCACCCAGCAGCCCCAGAAGTCTCCCCTCTTGCTGACTGCTGTTAAGGCTCTCCCCGCCCCCCCACGGAGCCCGCACTCCTGCCCCATTCACACTTCTGCACACTACCCTGCCACACCAGCTACTTTATTAGTGACACTTCACATTCCTCCCCACAATCCCACCTGCTCCTTCACACCCCGCTCCTGCAGGCTCCCTCCCGGCCCCTCCCAGGCCCTCTGGATAACAACGCCCATTCAAACTCACCCACACAGTTGCCTCGACTATTTCCTTCACTTTGGCCCAGCTCTCCTGGCTTCACCCCGCTCTCCCAGCCCACCCAGGCTCCTCTTGCAGCACCATCCCGAGCCCTCTCTCCAACAAAAGCCCAACTCCTGTGTCCGCACTGGTTTCACGAGGCGAGGCGGCTGTCCCGCCTGGCTGCTGCTTGCCTGGGCCTCAGTTTCTTCTGTCATTTAGGGCAGGGTGGGGGCTGCTGAAGAGGACAGCAGAGACAGGACCGTGTGATTCTGCAGGGCCACTTTACATGGCACATAGTGCAGCCCCATCGCCTGATGGGCTGGTGGCATAGCGAGGTCTTCTGACTTCTGGGCCCAGGTGTACCCACGCAGTAAGCCACTTCTCAGTGGCCTGGGGGATAGGGAACTGAGAAGAGGCTGGAAGGGAGAGAAGGAAGGGAGGGCAGGGTAACCAGCCCAGAGGACAGGAAAGTCCTGCTGTTTCTGCGGGGGAAGGCAGGTCGGGAGCTCCCCCAAGGGCCCTATCTCAATGCCTGGGTCTCATACCACAGTGGACACAGCAGTCCCCAAACTGCTTCGTTTCCCCAATTCCCCTCAACAGATCCCCTCCAAGGTCACCAGGATGCTGTCCTGCTCTGGCCTGAGGGGCGGGCTTTCCTTCTGGCCCCCGCACTTAGCCGCACACTCTGGAGCTCTGCGCTGCCTCCCTGGCTCCTCCGTTTTCGGCTGATTGCTCTGAGCCACCATCACCAGGTGCAGAGTCTCCTGGCTGACTCGTCCTACCCACTCTGACCATCCTGGCACACTGTACGGCGAGTCCCCCACCCTCACTGAGTGAGGTCAGCCTGGGGGTTACAGGCCAGGGACTGAGGGGAAGCTGGCTGAAGACATGCGTACATGGGTGTGCCTGCCTGCGCAGCCAGTCAGGATGGCGATGCGTGTCAGGGTGGCCGGGCACTTGCGTGGGTTGAGTGTGTGTGTGTGTGTGTGTGTGTGTGTGTGTGTGTGTGAGCATAAGGGGGGCCTCGGTTCCCAGGGCCCAGGGATCTGGATGAAATTAGGGGCTGGCCCAGGCCGGGGCCAGGATGGGGGGTGGGGGGGCTGCAGCAGGAAACGTGAGCTGCACTCATTAGCTCCTCACGTGCTCAGCCGGATTTATAAACACAGGGGAAGACGGGATGTAAACAATCAGTGGGCAGCAGCCAGAGGCAGAGCTGGGGGGTGCGGGGCGTGCTCTGGGCTGGGGGCCAGGACAGGGGGAGTGGGGCAGGACACAGCCCCGAATGGCCAGGTCCACCTGCACACCTTGAGCCTGGACCAACGGGAGGATGGATGAGGGCTCCAGGGTGCCCAGTGCACTCCCCCTCCCAGGGATGCAGGCGAATGCAAGCTGCCACAACCAGACCGCAGGTGTGCTCTGCTCCAGACGCTTAGAGTTTTGCTGCCTGAGATATGGGGACGGTTTGCCCAGAGTGGAAGCTGTCATAACAGAGGATAGAGAGCCCTGTCTCCTTTCTCCTCTCCTCCATCTGGGTTTCTGAGTCTCCTTCTCTTGTTCTGGTTCTCTCCATGGGTCAGTCAGTTGGATCCTTCTGCTCTCTCCCCTGCACCCCCCCCCACAGCCCCCAGCCTGCAGTGACAGTTACCTCAGAACTGAAATATTCCTGGAAACACCGGCCTCGTCTGGTTAATTTCATGAGCCGTTTTTCTGCCCAGATGACTTAGCTCTTGTTTATCCAAAGGCTTCTCCCCCTGCTGTCCCTGTGTAGGAAGGCAGTTCTCCCCAGGGATGTCCCACTGGGCCCAGAAGGGGAGGGGGAAAAACAAGACCCAGAGCTGGGTTCCTGACTGCCCCCACCCCACACACACACAGAGGGTAGGCAGACCCCCTGCCCAGAGCTCTGGCCAGCAGGGCTGCCCAAAGCAGGGTGGGTAAAGAGGCGAGCCCAGCTCCCAATTCCTGCTTCGGCCAGGACCCTCGGCATTGCCACTAACTGCGAGCGAGGCCAGACTCCATCCTGAAAGCCACCTCAAGGCTAGAAGGGCCACTGCCCACCTCAGCAGGTCTCCATCCTCCAAACCCAACTGCACCTTGTACCTGTAGGACCTTCGGGGTGACTCAGCCAGGTATCCAGGCTGAGCATAGCCCAAAGCTTCATACAGAGGAGAAGGGCTGGCAGTTGTCTTGGGATGTGAAGAACAGGGAATAGAAAGGCACTCAGAGTCAGCAAGAGCTTGGATGGAGAGGAAGAACGAGGAAAGGCGCACTGAGGAGGGAAGACACAGGCTGCAGGTGGGGGAGGAAAAGGCGAGCCCGTCTCCCCGGGGAGCAGTAATGTGCCTGACCCTGCTCTGCCCTAAAACACATGCGCACGCGCACACGCACACGCACGCACCCTACACCCAAGAGCCCTTCACCCGAAGGGCAGGGTCCCTGAGACTAGTGGCACCCCTACTTCCAAATGCCAGTCAAGCCTCTGAAAGAGTCAAGACTGACTACTCGGGACTGCGGAAGTTCCCACCTGAGCCCTACGCTCTGAGACACATTCTATACGATCTGAATCCTAAACCCTTCCGTGCTGGTACCCTCTCTAAACCCTGACCCAGCATTATGACTAACTGTAAACTTAACCTGGTCTTAAATCTTAACTCCAAACCTATCCTAACTCTAAGTACAGCCAAATTGTTAAACCCATATCCAACTTATTTCTAACAATCAAAACAACATATGTCATTGCAGAAAATTTGAAAGTATAAAATATAAACTAGAAGAAAGAAACCACTCATGATCTCACACCTACCCAAGCTCAAAATCCAGACTAGCCCTACTCTAAGTGACATGCCATGCATCACCCAGTCTGACATCTGAATCAACACATTCAATAAACCTTAGTCCCAGCCAACCCTCTGCCTGCCCAAACCTAACCACATCCCCCAGCTGGACGCAAACCTCAACCACACTCACTCAGCCAAATCCCAATAAGCTAACCTGAAACTTTAAAAGTAACCCAGTCCTTAATGCTAACCTAGCCCAATGCCAATTATAGACTTACCCTATTCTAACCCTAATTGTTTTGACTCCGTCTCAATGCCCGCTGAATCCTGACCCAGTGCTCTGGATCTTGGACCTCACCTAAAAGCTGAGGAAATCGTGTTTCCCAGCTGCCTATGTTTGTTCTCATAGCATTGAATTCTGGCCTCTGGCATCCAGGGATGCCCAAACTCTCCAGCACCATCAGCTGATAAGCCCGATTTATGAAATACATCCTCTCTCTCTCTCTCTCTCTCTCTCTCTCTCTCTCTCTCTCTCTCTTTCCTCCCCCACTCCTGCCATGCGATGTGTGTCCCTCTATCAGAACATCTGCTCAATTTCTCTTTCCTCTTTTTTTTTCATCTCAGCTTTAATACCCCTGGAATCTCCTTCTGTCTCTGTTATCCTCACAGAGGATCCCTTACTTACTAACTTCTATTTCACTGACAGCTGTGGGACAGAAGGTACAACCAGAGAACGGGGTTGTGCCGTCCACTGTCCATTTCATAGCAGTCTCTCTCTCTCTCTCTCTCTCTCTGCCTTCCTCCTTCCTTCCCCCACCCCTCCATTGCAGGCTGACTGAAAGGCCTCATTCAGGTCAAACTTTTCCCCATCCAAAACCTAGATAAGAATGGGGCAAGCCACAGGGCAGCCAGTCCCTGAGTGAATGCCAACTTTCCTTCAATCTAACCCTATCCTACGCTCGCACACCAGGGGTATCCTAGAATGTTCCTACCACTGACCACATGAGCCAGCCCCGTGTCCTTCAACCTGACCCCGTGGTCTCACCCCACACCCTGCCTCCTATAGCTTGACTGGGATGTCGTCCCCCTGTCCTCCTCGGGGGGCCTCTCTCTCGCATCCCTCCCAGGGAGACCGTTCTCAGCTGGCAGCTCTGACAAATGCTGCTTCCTACCCCTTGACTCTCCGCGAGCTGCAGTGGGACTAGGAGCCTGAGAGGAGGCTGAGGTACACCCAGAACCTGGGAATACTGATTCGTGTCCCTCAGCCTAGCTCTGTCCCTCCTAATACACACACATACATGTTGGCACACATACAGTGACTCCTAGTTGACACACAGTTGTACTCTCCAGTATCTACTGGTAGACACCCGCAACACATACATGCCTACACACACGCACATGCTCTCTTGGCCAAGAATGCTCCCCTCCTCCATCCCCACCGCCTCCCATCTGGCGTCCCACCCTCACCCCCCTCCCAGCCCAAGGTGGGGACAGACACCTGAGGGGCTGCCAGCTACTTCCTCCACCAGGCCAGGCGCACCTCATGCTTCTTGCCCATCCTGTCTGCAGGGGACTCGTGGGGCATGCTAGCTTGCCTGTGCACCGTGCTCTGGCACCTCCCTGCAGTGCCAGCCCTCAATCGCACAGGGGACCCGGGGCCCGGCCCCTCCATCCAGAAAACCTATGACCTCACCCGCTACCTGGAGCACCAACTCCGCAGCTTGGCTGGGACCTATGTGAGTATCCAGGGCGGTTTAGGGGTCTGGGAATTGGGTGAAGGACGAGAAGAGGACTTGGGGGAAGAGAGACAGAATGGCGGAGGGGTCCCGATGAGCGTGAGGTGATGAGGAGGGGCCCTTGGGCTCCAGGCAGTCTCTGTGTCTGGCCTATCTCCTGCCCTTCCCTCTTAAGTGCCCCCTCCTCCCCATCCCTGGCCTCAGGACTAGGCATGTGGGCAGGCCTCGCACCCGCCTTGGCCCATCGCCCCACTGGCTGACTGCCCAGCCGCCCGCCTCCCCCTGGGGGCCGGGGAAGTCTCCTCTGTTTACACCGTGTTGTGGTGTCTCTTGCACGGGTGGGGCTGGGTGGGGATGGAGGGCCCCACCTCCCAAGCCTGTGTTCCAGCTCGCCTCTGCCCCGAACCTGGGGCCCTGCTGCTCTGGACCCATGGGCCTCCCTTCTGTCTGCCTCTCCCATCCTAGCCGGGCCTCCTAGGGGGGCCTTGTGGGAAGAGGGCTGCAGGGGACCCAGGCCAGTAGCGGCAGGGGGCTCAGGGTGTGCATGGAAGTTCTGCCATCAGGATTTGGGGGCAGTCCAGAGGTGTTCTGAGAGCCCAGGAGAGGAGGAAGGAGGGTCGGAGTTAGCGAGAGCCACAGGGAACCGGCCCCCTCTTCCCGTCTTCCTCTTCCACATCCCAGACCCTACTCTGGAGCCAGGGAGAGGAAGGGGAGGAGGGCGGCGGGGGAGCTGGCTCCAACCCCAGGATACACCGAGGAAATTAGTTTGTCTCTGTGCTTGTCAGCGTGTGAACCTCCCCCTGGGCCCTTGCCTATCCCAGGCCTCGCCCCTCGCTTCTCCCTTTCTCTCCCAGCTGAACCGTCTCCCTCAGCCCTTTCCTGGGCCCCAGGCCTCTTCCCCGGGGGGCTGGCAAGGTTCTGTCCTCTGCCCTCGACTGTCTTGCATACCCTGCCTCCTACCCAGCTCTTGAGACTGCCTCCGTTTCCTCCTTCTGCATCCCCGCTCCTGTGGGCTGAGCCCTTCCTTGGGGAATCGTGAGTAGCTTCTGTCCCCAGCCCTTCAGCCGGTGGGACCAGGCATGTCAAGAGGCAAATGGAGCTCTGATGCCCACGGGCCCCTCTGCCTTTCCACCCGATTTCCCGTCTGGTTTCCCTGTGCAGAAAACCTCTGCCTGACTCGGCTACCCCCTCCAGTTCCCGACCCTTTTTCTCTCCTGGCTTTCGCTGCCAAATTTCTCGAAGGAGTGGTCTACACCCGCTGCCTCCACTTCCTCTCCACCCACTCACTCCTTAACCCCCTGCAATCTGGCTCCCAGGCCACTTGAAACGGTTCTCTCCCAGGTCGCCAGGCACCTCCTTCTTGCCAAACCCAGCAGTGTTTCCTAAGGCCCCTTCCCCTTGCTCTCTGTTTTACAGCCACTGCTGAGCACTGCTGCCTTCTTCAACTCCTCTTGGCTCTGCGCTCTCCTGGTCCACCTTCTACCTCTGCAGCCTGGCCTGCCGGGTCCTCGGTCCTCGGGCTGCTCTTCCTCTCTGCCCTGTCTCCGCGGCGGGCACCCTCAGAGGCTTGCGCACACGGCCGGTCAGCGAGTCCTCCCTGAGTATCTGCCGCTCACTTTTTCTCTTTCTACACCTCTGCCTGGAGAGCTCAGCACCCCCACTGCTTCAACTGTCACCTCCTTACAAATGACATCTCTGGAGAAACTTAGGGGAGGCCTCGCATGGAGATAGGGCCAGTGTCAGGGGACACGGGAAATAGGAGCTTTGGGGACAGGTGTCTCCTGGCGGCAGTGAGTGGGCTGTTCCCCCCTCCTTCTTCCCCATCACCCTCTCCTTTCTACAGCTGAACTACCTGGGCCCCCCTTTCAATGAGCCTGACTTCAACCCACCTCGGCTGGGGGCAGAGACTCTGCCCAGGGCCACTGTCAACTTGGAAGTGTGGCGAAGCCTCAACGACAAACTGCGACTGACCCAGAACTACGAGGCCTACAGCCACCTTCTGTGCCACTTGCGCGGCCTCAACCGTCAGGCCGCCGCGGCTGAGCTGCGCCGCAGCCTGGCCCACTTCTGCACCAGCCTCCAGGGCCTGCTGGGCAGCATCGCGGGTGTTATGGCGGCACTGGGCTACCCGCTGCCCCAGCCTCTGCCCGGGACTGAGCCCACCTGGGCCCCTGGCCCTGCCCACAGCGATTTCCTCCAGAAGATGGACGACTTCTGGCTGCTGAAGGAGCTGCAGACCTGGCTGTGGCGCTCAGCCAAGGACTTCAACCGGCTCAAGAAGAAGATGCAGCCTCCAGCAGCTGCGGTCACCCTGCACCTGGAGGCCCGTGGCTTCTGATCTCTGGCCTGTACCACCTCCTGTTTCCCCTCCCCCGCCAACCCTGCTCCCACTCTGGGAGGGAGAAACCTGTGTGCCAACACTTGTTGAGCCAGGAAACAGAAGCCATAAGCTTCTGGCCCTTCCCGGACTTGGAGGAGGGTGTGATGCAATAAGGCCTCCCCTCAACACACACTCCCCAAAGTTCTGCAGGTCTGGGGAAGAGGTGCAATAGGCCCTGTCCCGATTCCACAGGAAGTGATGCTCAAGGGACCCCGACATGTTTCGAATCAGTGCAAAGGCTCTCGCAGCCTCCTGCTTCCTGCCCACCACTTGCCAGCGCCCAACCAGCCCCTCAAGTGGCACTTCCAGGAAGCAGGCATGTAGGGCAGGGAGGGGACCACCACAGTACGTGCCTTTCTGGGGTCAAGCCCTTTGGCTGCCCCACTCTCCTTAGGTGGGTGTTGCTCCCCTGTCCCCAGTTAACTCCATACATCCAATTCAGGAAACAGACACAGTGGCAAGTCTAAACAGGAAGAGATGGGATTAAAAATGGAAGAGGTGGGGTCTGCATCGGAGGGAATACCGAAAGCAGAGGGGCAGAGACAGATCAGACCCGGGGGTCGCTAAGGCAATCGTGGCGCAGGGTGACAACCAAAGGACCTTGCTTCGAGTTTTCTTGCCGGCATCACAGTGCCTCCTCTCCGCCCCCTTTCCAGGGTATCTGTGGGTTGCCCAGCCTGGGGAGGGCAACCTTAGCCACAGCCACAAGGATTTCCTGAAAGTTTACATTGCAGTAGCATTTCGGGGTGCGGGGGGCGGCTCCCCCAGGCCCTGCTCCCCAGCCCCAACCACTCATGACTGTTTGTTGTATTAATATTTATTTATTTGGAGATGTTATTTATTAGATTATATTTATTGCAGAATTTCTATTCTTGTATTAACAAATAAAATGCTTGCCCCAGAAGCATCTCTTCTCTTGGCCTTGCCCCTCCTCTTGGCTCTCCTTACTTGTTCTCCGGGCCCTTCCTCTCCCCTGGCTCCCATGCCTGCTGGGAGAGCCTGGAAGCCCAGGGGAGATGCAAAGAGCTTGGGGGAAGAGGCTCTCCCCATCCTGTTCACTGGGAAGATGCACGCACAGCAGACTTCACTCCAGCTCCCTCCATCAATGCCAGTTCCCATAGTCCTCCCAAACACATTCTTGTCTGTAACTTATCTTCCCTCTCCCAGCCTTTGCTCGGTCCGCCTCACTTCTCTGGATTATTTTCATGGTCTCATAGGTCTGTTTCTCTACAAAGCAGTTCATCTGCCCCTCCAGGGCTCTTTCCAAGTGGTCAGCCCGTACATTCGGTCCTCAGAACCCCCTCCCGTGGCTGCCTTTGGGCCCCTTCTCCCCCTCAGTGACCTCACCTTCTCAATGCCCTTCATCTCCTAAGGAGGGCGATAGACCGCAGCCAAGTCACAAGTCTCAGCCGACTATTCCTTTATCTCCAACACAAGACAGCAGATTAGGCTGCAAGTGAATGGGATAGATGCTGTTTGAGGGGTGACCGAAGCTCAAATCCTAGTTTCATAACCTATTAGCTAAATGACCTTAGACAAATTACTTAGAGCTCTATTCTCGTTTCCCCATCTGTAAAATGGGGATATTAAACACCCTTATGAGGTTGTGGGAAAGGATAAGAGACAGCGAAGGTGAGAGGCTTGGCTGCAGCAGCAGCGATCGGTAACTACAGGTTACTTAGGACATGTGGCATGTCACGGCACTAGGGAAGAGCCGCTGGGTAAGTAAATGGGCTAGCTGCTCCCAGGTAATACATGGGCATTTGACAAGGTCCTCCTGGAAATGGTGCCCTTAGTGAAGGAAGTAACACATGATGGTGATGTCAATCAGTTGACATGTATTTTAAAGACTTAATTACCTGCCCAATCACTGTGCTAACACGTATTGGAACGATAAAAGACCTAACTTGGCTCCTGCCCTTATGGAGCCTGTGCTCTATCTGAGAAGGGAAGACCAGCTTATCTGAAACCACAGGGCACAACACCATGCACATGCACTCAGAGGTACGGACAAGTGGACGAGCCACTCCCAAGGGAGGGGCGGAGTGTAGGCACAGGAGCTATTGGACTGGCTTGTAGGTAGGGCAAGCCAGGCTCTGATGAATGTCCCTGAGTCACCCGGCCCAAGTTGGAGGGGTTCAGGCTCTTTAGGCAGGGACATTTGCCCAGGCATGGCCGGGGGCACCTGCGGGCCCTGCCTCCTGCCTAACAAGACAGAAAGGAGAGAGCATGTGGGCTGTCTCCATCCAGGGACAAAATGAGTAGCAGCCTGCTACATGTAAGGCACCAAGCAAAGGGCTGTAGAGAAAAATGTGTCCCACACTACAGTACTGTGAACTTCTTGGCAGATTCCGAGTCTTCTCCATCTGTTTATCTCAGCACCCGCTCAAGCGCCAGCCCCCAAAAAGGTGTTCAATTAGTGTGTTGAACAAAATAATCTGGAAAAGGGACTAGGACCTCCCTCCCCGCAAATGCTAGAATCCAAGGGAGAATTTGATTAAGTGCAGAAAGACCCAGGGAAAATACTGTGGAAGTCGAGGAAGGAGTGATTGCATCCAGCTGGGTGAGGGCTCTGCTGGTCTGGGGGCCCCAGAGGGGCGGCAGTGAAGTCTGGAGTCACCACCGCATTTCCAGTGCCTTGCGCACGGTTAAGTGCTTGTGCATAAATGCACAAGGTGGGATTTGACACCATTCTTGGAGGATGGGCAGGACGAGGGAGAGTTCAGTGTGTCTGTCTCCTGTTTAAGCAGGTAGTATCTTAAGCGCAGGCTCCCTGATTTATTCATCTTTGTATTCCTATAGCATTTTAGCACAGCACATGCACAGAGAAAAGTTCTCGACGATTTGATTTAAACTTACTTAAAGTGTGTCCAGACAATAGTGTATTAGAAGTCAAGAGAAGAGAGTTTTAAGGAGGCAGCTGATCGACAACGTCAGATGCCATAGAAGAATTGAGAGAATAGTATGGGGAAAGTCCCCTGGCTCTGGTAATCAGAAAGTCACAGGTGACCTTTGCAAGAGCAGCTGAGAGGCAGATACCAAACCGTGAGATTAAAGAAGAGGGTGAGAAGAAAGTAGAAAGGGTGGATATATTCTCTCAGGATTTTGATGGCAAAGGGAATCAATGTCTAGAGGGGGTAGCGGGAGCACGGAAGGTTCTTCGGTTAGTTGGTTTGCTGTTGTTTTCAAACAAAAGAGATCTAAACATGTCCGTGCCACGTGAGGGGTGGCTGTTGGAGCACAATGAAGAGACTTCGGGAATGGAATCAGGGACAAGCAGAGGAGAATCAAAAGGGTTGCTGGGCAGCCACATGCAACCAGGTGACATCGGCAAACACAACTCTGTTGTCAACGGACCCGTTTGGCATGGATCGTGACATTCCTTAGCAAGCCGGAGATGCCCAGAAGTGGGGGCAGAGTGGAGAAAGGGCATTTGCCAAGGCTGAGGACTGGCAAGGCAAGAATGGCAGTGAACCGTGGGGCAAGAGACTCTAGGGCCTTAGAGATCCTCTGTTGACTGGCTGTGAGCCGCAGTGCAGAGGAGGATGGGAGGCAGTGACCGAGAGAAGGGTGGGCAAGCACTGGACTTCACCCTGGCGAAGGATGCAGAGGGGTGCACCCTAAGGAGTAAGGCGGGGAGGCGGACCCAGAAGAGAGCCCAGAGGGGCAGTGAGTTCTCGAACTCTCCCCCAAATAGCTCCCTACTGATAGTGTTGCAGTGTGAGCCCCTCCCATGGATTTTGGCACTGTGGACCATGGGGCAGGTAGCTCCTGGCAAATGACAGGTCCTGAGGCTTTTCTGTGAGTGAGTTTGTCATTGCTTCTCCATCCACAGCTATCTCAGGAGAGGTGATGAGTTTTTGCTGGTTATCTTAGGTTCCACCTCTTAAGTACAGTCTTACGGTCAGGGGCCCATGCATCCAGAGGTCAGCCTAAGAACGTGGACTACCTGAGGTTCCGCAGTGTCATGTGGGGAAGACGTCGTCTCTAGAAGTCCTGTTCCCAGTAAGGCTGGGAAGGTTGAGCGAGAGGGAGGGAAGGCCCTTCTCCCTGCCACTTCCAGACAGCACAGAGTGGGTTAGAAATCTCATTGTCATCTTGGGTACCTGGTCACGCACCTGTGATTGAGAGGATGTGCACAGGATGGAGAAGTGTCACTTAGAGGAGGCACTTCCATGGGGGGTAGGAGTGGGTTCAGAATGGGCTCTGACGTGGGGTGGCAAAAAGATAGTCACACCTGGCCAGCTGCTCGCTTTTGCAAAGACTGACCCAACATCCAGGACTTATGGGCCCCCTCTGTATATGAGAAGTCTCCCCACCACCGCCTCTCTCTCTCTCCTTCTCTCTCTCTCTCTCTCTCTCTCTCGCACACACACGCGCATGCACGCAGGATCACAGCCACCCCAAATGGGAAAGGGCCAAAGGGGAGACCCTATTCCTCTTAAACTAGAGGGCAATGGCCAGTGACCCAGGCCTGGCTGAGTGCTCTGATGGGTGGCTCCCTTTCAGCTCCCCCCTCTTCTCTGGAGCCACAACTGTCCCTGCCTTTGTCCCTTCAATTCTTGAGCTCCCTGACTCAGCCTGGTTCCCCCAATTTCCCAGCAGCGGACAAAGCCCTTGTCAGTGGGGTGAGGGCGGGGGCAGTCAGAGAATACTGTGAGCTTTAGAACCAGAGATCTAGCCCTTTCCTCATCTCAACCTTCAGGGTCCCTTTGCCGCCTTAGTTCAGAGGTCACCTCCAGGCCCCTCCTCAGCTTGCCCTGATCTCCAAGGCCTGGCTGATGGGTGGAAACTAACTAGGACCTTCCTCCCAGCTGGACAAAGTCTGACACCTGGTGGCCAAGGTGAGGAATGGCCAGAGGGCCCCTTTTCAGAACACCAAGCCAGGATGGCCAAGGGGAAGTAGTGGGAGGTTTAGAGCGGGTGGTGGGGACAGGACAAAAGACATATCCAGTGGCAGAAAGACCGAGACCCAGGAGAACCTTTGCCTTCCACCAGGCCCCTGCCCCTAAGCCCGCTAGGCCAGAGAACATGGAGCAGCAAGAGGCAGGAGTCTGTGAGGGTCGCGAGGGACTAAGAGCTGCTGCCTGAAAGAATCTGGCCCGCAGGATGGGGAACGAGGCCCAGGGTGTGTGCGTATGGCTGCCCAGAATCCGCAGCTCAGGGTGGGTGGCAGGGCCTGAGGGCCTGAGGAGGGGGGTGCTGGGGAGAGGGAAGGAGAGCGGGCAACACCCGTAGCCCGCTGGGCCCCAGGCAGCTGCTTCCCTCCCTCCACCTGTCCCCACCTTCCCACTTCTAGCTGGCTCTGCCTACAAGCTCCATCATGAGCTGGGGGAGGGGAAGGGGCTCTCAGGGCACATGCGCAGTGCCGAGGCCCCCATCCTGCAGCATTGTCTGAGCTAAGCCAGGCCTAATCCCCCTTCCCCGTGGAGCAGTCCCTGGTGGGCCTCAGCCCTCAGGGAGGTTCTGGGCTCTTGTTCCAGTTCTTTTCTCTCCTTTTCTCTTGAGTTCCCCCAAGGCTTTGGTCTTGGCCATAAAGCAAGGACCTTGAGTGTTTCCAGGCCAAGGTGCAAAGCTCAGTCCTATCACCAGCCTCTATGGGTCAGGGCAGACACAGGATCCTGGGGCTGGGTCTCAGGAAAGTCCCTGAAGAGGAGAGAACTCAGATCTTTGGCTCGGCCCTCGAGCCTGAAGCCTGAACTGGGACAGCCCCCAGGATAACAGTTTGGGAATGACCAGAAGGCTGCCTGAGCAGGGCAGGGGTTCCAGGACTAAGGTGATAGGGGCCAGGCAAGGGTGCGGAAGTAAAGAAGGAAATGACCCATGGGTGGGCGGCACACTTAGGGAGCCAGATGCCAAGAAAGGGAAGAATGCCGACTGGTCAGGGATGGTTCTAAACCCCGGATGACAACACCTCTGAGCCTTGGGGCCCGAGCCCACTGCTGTCCGACCGGGAGAGGAGCACAGTGCTGCCAGTGGAGCGTTCCCGTGACGCTGGGCCAGAACGTCAAATCCAAGATGCCTGCACTGGAGCTGACTGCCCCGACTCTTTTTCTGGGGGCTGGGGGAGACAGGCTAGTGGGGCCTGGGCTAGGCAGAGCTGGGGACAGTCAGCAGGGACAGTTCAGACAGTGCTCACAGAGCAGGTCGGGGTGCCAGAGGGGAGAGGCAATAGGCTCAGGCAGCAGAGGGAGCACTGTGGCCGCCCAGCGGCACACCCCATTTCACGCTCCCTGGGCGGTGGAAGGGCCCCACGGCTATCAGCTTTCAGGGGTGGGAGGGACCAAGAATAAGGAGGGGTCTACCCCACCCAGGGGGCTCAGGAGGTAGGTGCCACACACCTCTGGGAACGCCCTGGGGAGGGGTGGTCAGCCCCATACAGCCTGGACACCACCGCTCTGTAGAGCAGAGCGCTTAGTGCCTCACTGGACCCCACACCTAGGCCCTTCCTGGGCCTGGTGGAGAGGGCCTCCCTGCTTCCCGCCCAGCACAGCAGGGCTCCGTCCCCCTGAGTGTGGGCCCCACTTAGTCCAGGAGGCAGATAGGGGGATTAGATCAGGCCCAGCCCAAACAATGAAGCAGGGAAGGGCCCTCCAGCTCCGTACAGCCACCCAGGGGCTCAGCTCCCCCACTCAGCCCTCCTCAGGAAGCACAGGGGACAGCCAGGTGGGAGGAGGTCCCTGACGACATGGCCTGCTCCTTCCCTTTGGTGGTCCCCTCTCACGGGTGTTCTCCAACCTCGTGCCCACCCTCCTCCTATCCCTGAGCACCCAGACTCCAGGGCAGTGGGAGAAGGGGAAGGCAGCAGCCTCCAAGCAGGCCCTTGGGCTCCTGGTGGGAAGAACCGGATGGGATCTCAAGAGGCAGATTAGAGCTGGGCCGTCCCCGTGCGGATTCCCAGACTCCCACTGGCCAGCACTTCTCTTGCTGCCAGGAAGTTGGTGAGGGGGAAGTGGGTGTAGGGGTGAGTCAGCTATGATAGGAGCCCAAGGGACAAAGGTCATGGGCAGAGAATTGAGACACTGTTTACTCAGCCTGCCTCCTCCAGGAGGTCTTCCAGGGCTATGCCAGCTCAAGGTCCAGCCATCTCTGACCCCGCCCTTCCCCTTCTCTTGTTGGTTAGGAATTTTATCTTTGTACTGACAGTGTGTATGTCCTATCTGCCTGCCCTATTAGCCTGGGAGCTCCTGGGGGACATGCAGGGGCTGTGGTTGAATTGGAGCCCCACAGTGCCTGTGAGTAGTAGCACTTACTCTGTTCCAGAATCATTTTATATCTATTCTAGTTGAGTGAGTCTGTGGGAAAGAGCTTAGAACAGAATTTGGCACACTGTAAATGCCATATAAGCATTAGGTTTATTGTTGGTGTTTTCTGCTCACACTCACATTACTGTGAGACAGACAGGGCTGATTTTGCTATGAAGAACTGGGGATCCAAACACACTCTGGTCTCCTGCTCAGTGTGGAATCTTCCTGACTCGAAAGGCAGTCAGGGGCCGGCTGTGGGACCCCAGGAGAGCCGACAAGGCAAACGTTTGCCTGGACTAAGAGTGGTTAGTATCTCTGGGCGCAAACGGTGAGAAAGAAGCTTTCGAAACCCATGGGCTCCTCCAGTCAGCTCTCCTGGGGCCAGTGGGGATGGGGTGGGAGCAGGGAAGGGGGCTGGAGCAGCCCAAACTCTCTTCGGACCTCCAGACCTGCCCCCACAGTGTTCTGTGGGCCAAGAGGGGTGCGGGGGGGGGCGGAGTGGAAGGCTCCAGCTGGGCTCTGGGGAGTTACAAACCGGCCACGGGGATTAGTGAGGCTGAAAAGAACATTTGCCTAGGAAGGGAAAACGGGAAGTGAGAGGCTGAGGATAACGCTCTGTAAGTCCCCGGAGACCCACTGCAGGCCAATGTGGGGGGGGGTGGGGGGGTGGGGGCGCGGGCAGGAGGCGGTGGTGCAGTCTGGGGCATTTTGACAGGTCCCCACCCCAGCCTCACCCCTTCTCCCCCAGAACACAGCTGCAGCTACTACCCCGCCCCCTCTGACTGCGCTGCCTGCCATTGGCTGGAGCCAGGCCCCGCCCTACAGAGGCAGCCAGCCATTGGCTTAGGTCTTTGATGTTTGCGTACTTGTGGGCAGGGGGACAGGCGTCAGTCCCTGGAACCTGCGGACTTCCTCTCTGCTTGTCTGGGTCATCCTGTCTGCCTGTTGCTGGCCCCGGGCTTGCTCTCTGGCCCCAGCCCTCTCTCACTCTCTCTCTCTCAGCAGCTGTCTCTCTTGTGCCCGCTGGCTTCTCTCCTTCCCCGCAGTTGCCTCCTTCTCCGCCTGCCTGGGTGGCCGCCATGGGCCGGAAGCGGTTCATTACTGATGCCTTCCCTGTAGTGAAGAGGAGGGAGGGCCCCGCTGGACACTGCAAGGGGAAGCTGGCATCAGAGCTAGGTCTCTGAGGTGTGGGGGAGAAGCGGGAGGAGTGGATGCCAAGGGACATGGGACGTGGGCAGAAGTGGGCAATGCAAGGGGTCAGTGAAGTATGTCGTCTACTTCCTACACTAGGCCTGGCAGCAAAAGGCAGAGGCAGAGGAGTGGCGAGGGCTGGGGAGCAGTGGGACAGCTGTGAGGTGAGGGGCAGGGGACCAGCCCTGAATGGCACAGGCCTGGGCAGGCCTGAAGAGCAGCTTGTCATTGCAGGGGAAGAGCCCCAGCCCCTGAGCGTGGAGGAAGTGGAGCTGGAGCTGCTGAGGCAGTTTGACCTGGCCTGGCAGTATGGGCCCTGCACAGGTGAGAACCCTCTTAGGCCCCAGGGACACATTCTGGAGCCAGTCCTGTCACCTACATGTCTCTGAAATGCCCCCAAGGCCCTGCCTGACCCTCTTGGGCGCTGTCCCCGGAGATGGGAGTGTAGCGGTCCCAACACGCCCCTCCGCACACATTCTCTAGCCCAACTCTTCACTGCCCCCTGTGAGGCCCCACTGTCTTCTTCCCACCCCGGCAGGGATCACACGGCTGCAGCGCTGGCAGCGGGCAGAGCAGATGGGCTTGGAGCCTCCCCCAGAAGTACGCCAGGTGCTGCAAACCCACCCTGGAGATCCCCGCTTCCAGTACAGGTCAGAGACAGGCCAGGGAGGGCTTTCAGGGAGCCAGGGCCTTCTCCAGGCACCACCAGCCTGGTGGCCCTGGGTAAGGACGCCCCTGACCTGACGGAGAAATGGATGCAGGCTTGGGGGTCTTTGCTGAGCAGGCAAGAAAATTCTATGAGGTGCCTGGCTCGGGAGGGCAGAAGGTTGCTTTCATCGTATCTCTTAGCTAACGGTGGGGGAAGCGTGCACACAGGCCCACGGGACTATTTAGTACTGAAGGGCTGGCCAAGAACTGGTGCTAGTGAAATCAGATCGAGGGACTTCACAGACTTCCTCTGGTTTCTCTCGCCCCTCCCACCCTGGTTTGCACAGCCTCTGGCATCTCTATCCCCTCTGAGATACCACCTAAGACCTCCAGCCCACTGCGTGAGAGCCTCGGGATGTGAGTGAGAGCCAGTTGCTGCCCGTCAGCTCATCTCTGCTGTGGAGAGCGTCTGGCAGGAAGGAGTCGCACAGGGAAGGAGAGAGGCTGAATCTGGAGGTCTCCAGCTCTCCATCTAACCAGCAGGCTCCCGGAGCCCCTCTGGGAGCCCCTCTGAGAACCGATGAGTGCCTTCTGCATGAGAAGTGATCCCTGAGGGCAAGGACCTGGCCGGGACCTTTTGATGCCTGCCGCATGCCTCCCTGACCTAAACTGCAGTCCTAGGGATGGTGTAGCAACTTAGGCACAGCCACGGCACAGCAGGCTCGGTCAGATACACTCCTACCCAAGGCTGGGAATCTGAGGGCAGAACTGGCTAAGCTCACAGAGCCAGGGGTTCACTAATGCTTATCAATAAAGAACAGAGCCTAGAAGCCTGAACACCAGTCCCTTAATGTGACCTTGAGTGGGCTAAGAGCACCCAGCAAGCTGATAGTTGGGAGAAAGCCAGCACCATGCCGTTTTTGCAAGGTGCATGCGCCTCTGCCACTGCCTAACCTTAGACCTGAGAGGGAGAAATAAAGACACCTTAAGACCATGGGACATGTCCTGACAAGAGCCGAGCAGCCTCTGGCGCCCCCTGGTGGCATACGGGGAAACCACTCTTTAGTTACCCTCACTGACCAGCCAGAGAAAACCTATCAGACCAGCCACCAAGCCTTCCCCGTGTTCCCCACCTCACGAAAATGGGTCCTTAGTCAGGGGAGCATCCATGAGGCCCATGGATGGCAAAGTCCAGACAGACTTACACATTCCCAGCAGGTACCTCTGCTTCCCACATGGCATCTAAAGCAGGGGTTGGGGGAGGGTTTCAAATCACAGGACCTGCTCAGAGATGGCCCCCATCTGAGGGGATTTGGTAGCAAACTGGATGGTGCTGGGGATGGAGGAGAACTGGCTGGAGCTAGAAACGATCTTTAGGGGGCCCTGGGACGGTCTGGCATGGAGACCGGAATCAGTACTTCTCACATGGTGTCACCTTCATTTGCTGAATGAGCCCTCCATCCGGGGCAGACAGAGACAGAGAGCACTTGGACTCCTCCTAGAGAGTGGCCAGGTGGTCTTTTTAGCCTCCATTTTACTGAGTACTGATCATGTCTCAAGGACTTTGAATGGTATAGCTCTATCCTCCCTTAGAAGTCTTCTAGGGAGATTCTACAGAGAGGGAACAGAAGTCCAGGAAGGTTGTGCCAAGGTGCCTGGCAGCACCAGCAGGGCCGTGGCGGGGCGGAGGCTGGGTCCATGCACACCAGGCTCTTCCCGTCCGCACCACGCCCTGCTCGTCCGCCAAGCATCTGCAGGTCCTCTTGAGTGTTTTTAGTGGTGAGGAGGTGGACAAAAACAGACATGTAAATACTATGTCAGCTGGTGGTCAGTGGTCAGCAAAGAGAGTGCCAGAGAGGCTGGTCAGGGCAGGCTCTCTGACAGGGCGGCCTTCAAGCAGAGAGCCGAAGGACATATGGGAGCAAGTCTGTCACCTATGTGAGCACTCCAGACAGAAGGAACCACAAGCACACCCTCCCCGGGGCAGGAGGGTCTCCAGCCTGGTCAGAGGGCAGAGGGAGCGAGGGGAGTGTGGGGGAAATGAGGCCAAAGAGGCAGCAGGTTGGCCCCATAGGGCCTTGCAGGCCAGGACAGGAATCTGGATTTTATTCTGAGAGGAAGACATTGGTGGGTTTGAAGCCAATAAATGACATAATCAAGCATATTCTGAAAACATTACTCTGGCTGTTGGAGAACAGTTTGTGGGGTTGGGGGAAGAAAAGGCAAAACCACTCAGGAGGCTATTGGGTCGACCTCCTGAGAGGTGATGGTGATTTGGACCAGGGTGGGGAGATAGAGGTGGTAAGAAGTAGCCAGATTCTGTATTTTGAAGGAACTGACTGACAGGATTTGCCGATCAGCTGACTGTAGAGTGAGTGAGAGAGAGAGAGAGAGAGAGAGAGAGAGCGCGCGCGCGACAAGCCAAGGATAACTCCAAAGGTTTTGGCTTCAGCAACTGGAAGAACAGAGTTCCCATTACTGAGATGGGAAAGATTGTGGGACGGGCAGGGTGGGGTGGGAATCGAGAGCTCACATTTGACGTCTGTGACACATCCAAGCGGAGATGGGGAGTAGGCAGTGGATACGCAAGTCTGGAGTTCCAGGAAGAGCTCTGGATTTGAGATCTAAGTTTGGGCGTCTTTTAGATGGCATTTTAAACCATCACTGTGAATGAGATTACCTGAGTGAGTACAAGAAGTGGTCCAGGGACAGCCCCGGGGCCTTCTGTGCTTAGAGGCCAGGAGAAGAGGACATGCAGCAAAAGAAACAGGAGTGGCAAGACTGGAGGACGATCAGGCGAGGGTGGGGCCTGGAAGGCCTGGGAGGCCTGGGCAGAAGGTGTTTCCAGGTTTCACATGGTAAAGAAGCCTGAGAACAGCACACTGGACTTGGCAACGTAGAGGTCACCGGAGAAGAGTAGCTTCCATGGGGATAAGATGGGGATAAGAATGTCCTGGGGTGATGGGGATAAGAATGTCCTGGGGTGATGGGGATAAGAATGTCCTGGGGTGGGCTCAGAGGGAATGGCGGTAGAAGTGTAAACAAAGAGCACGCCAATTCTTTAGGGACTTTTGACTGTAAAGGGACCAGAGAAATAGAATGGTAACTAGAGGGGTGTGGGACTAAGTGAGGCATTTTTATTGTCTTGTTTTAGATAGAGTGATGTTACAGCATGATTACATGGTGAAGACAGTGAGCCAGTAGGGAGGGCACTGGGGAGGCAGTTGGGCGATGGAGGTCTTTGTGAAGGTGGGAGGGGCCGGGACTAGTACAGAGGAAGAGGACGGCCTCCCACAGGCACCTCCGATAGGAGCATCCGCTGTGGCAGGAAGGGAGGCAGAAGCTGTGGGTCTAGACGCAGGGAGTGGGGATACAGTTGGGGGTGGAACATTCGAGAATTAGACGTTTGCTGAGAGCCTGGTATGGCCAGGAGGGATCTGATGTTTACTAAGTGCCACCTGTGTCGTAGGCCGAATGCTTATCTAGTTGACTCCCCAGAACGACGTCATTAGGTAGGTATTATTCATGCTTCACAGATGAGGAAACTGAGGCTGAGAGGAAAAGTGACTTGCTCAATCAGTAAACTTCAGGGTCTAATTCACGCCCAGGTCTGTCTTCCACTCTACTACCCTACACCTGCACCCCACCCGCACCTGTGCTCCGGGTGCTTAGGATGATGTTGAAGAGATCAGACCTACCCATGTGGAAAGTTAATAAAACTGTAATACAAGAGCTACGTCTGGGCAACTAAAAGTGGTGTGGACATGAGTTCTCAGGACGGACAGACCGCCATGTGTTCAGAGGCCCTGAGCACAAGGACTGCCACCTCCACTGCACTGGGACTACCCCTGCCTTAGCTGATCCTCGCCTTGCCCCTTCTACCCGCCATGCCCCTGCCCCTCAGACCTCTCCACTGCGGAATGAATGCACACTCCGCCCTAGGGCCGGTGGGGGGCGGGGGCCAAGACACCTCCACTCTGAATACTCTCAGTAGTTGTGTGTTTGATCTCAAAAACCTTTGGTCAGTTTCACATTCTCCTCCATGACACGTCTGGATATAAAAATGAATGAACTTATCAAGTAAAATGAACCCTCCACGTGTGCCATGTGTGCCATGTGTGGCCTATGGCGGCTTCATGTGCCCTGACACACCCACCACCACCCAGCCCAGGCTGAGCAGCATTGCAGAAAGCACCAGATGAGTGTTCACTGGAAGGAAGAGGACGGTAAGTGGCCCTGGACGGGTACCGGTCAGCAGAGAAGAGCATCCTGGACTGAGAGACTGAGCTGAGCAAAGGCAACAGGGAGAGGTGGATATGTGCACCCAGGGGAGAGGTGTGCAGCCCGCAGCAGTCACTCTGTTCAAATCAGTGCAAGTCTACGGCCATGCCACCCTGAACACGCCCGATCTCGTCTGATCTCGGAAGCTAAGCAGGGTCACGCACAGTTAGTACTTGGATGGGAGACCACCTAGGAAGACCGGGTGCTGTAGGTATAAAAAAAAAAAAAAAAAGAAAGAAATCAGTGCAATAACAAACTAGCACATCGGTGCTTACTATGTACCCAACACTGTTCTAAGTGTCTTTTATCCTCGTGGCAACCCTAGAAATGATTATACTTTTTTTATAAAGCAATTTTAAAGAGGAAAGTCAGACACAGAGAGGTTAAGTACTTGCCTTGGGTCACCCAGCATATGTCAAGAAGTGTCATATGGTCCCAGAGTCTGGCTTCGGAGCCTACACCCATATCATGTGGGATGATGCCAGTGACACAGGCTGGGACCAAACACAGGGTCTTGAGCCTGAGGAGTTTGGACTTATCTATGGTGATGAAAGCTCCTGAAAGTTTTTGAGCAGGAGAGAAAGAGGATTAACATAATCGTTCTGGAGAATCTGTCTGGCCAACTATGAAAGAAAGACTAAAGGAAGAAGAAACTGGCAGGCCGGAAAACCAAGTGGGAAGCTATTAAATATTCAAGACATGGGTGCTGGGACCCTGGATTAGCAGACAGAACGGAAAAGACAAAGAGCTGTATAAGAGATTTGCAAAGGAAGTTGGCAAGACTTGTGTTTGGGAAGGGAAGAATGGGAGGAGGCGTCGAACATGACTCAGGTTTTGAGCTTGGGTGGGTGAGACAATGCTGATGCCATGGGTGGAGAAATGGAGACGGAGGCTCGATTTCATGCATGTTTAGTTTGAGATGACAGCAGGTCACCCAGATGGAAATGTCTAGTAGGCAATGGAAACCAAGAGGTCACGTCTAGCAGTGAGGTCTGGGGAGAGTGTGGTATCCAGGGGACAGAGGGGAATCGATCACCGGCACAGAACTGACACTTGACCCATGAGCATGACAAGTTCCTTCAGAGCGTAAAGGGAGACGGGAGAGGGTGCGAAGGCAGGACCAAGGAGGGCGCTTGGGAAAATTCTCTCCAGAAGGTGGAGGACCAGCAAATGAGAGGGGACAGTGTCAGAGTGGCAGGGGAGTCGAGGTAGAGCAGCGTCCAGGAGGTTCTCGAGAACTTCACGAGCAGTAGCGGCTGCCCAGATATCAAAGGTGTCATCAGGAGGACGTGGAAATGCCACAGGAAGGCTTGCCCTAATCCTGTCTCCACATTTCCTGCTTCCCACTGTCCTCGTTTTGTAGTTCTCTCTGGCATCCCCAGCTGTCATAGTAACTACCAGGGCCACACCGATTCATTCTTTATTGACTCAGGTGTGGCAATATTTACCCACCCTCAAACTCAGACGAACTCACTAAGTATCGTGAAGGCTTAAGGAGCCAATTTACCAAGAAACTCAAGTAAACAAAGGAAGGGAACACATCTGAATGGGTCTAGAAGTAGATCAAAGCCACAGCGGCTCCATGCAAGGCGACTCTGGATTACCACCACCTCTAGGATGGACGGGATTCTCAGCACGCTTGCCAGTTTCCTCTGCAGGCAGGTCTCCCGTTCAACCACTTTGGTCCTAAACTAGCAAACAACGACTTTGTGCTAGTTGTGGGAAATGCGAGTGATTAGAACCCCATCCCCAAGCTCCAAGAGCTTCCCGGGATGGGAGAGAGAGCGAACGCTGTCACACGACCAGTGTGAACTTGACACTGTAGGAACTCAGATTTGAAGAACGAGTGGGGGTTCCCACAAGGTGGCCAGGTGATGCGGACTATGTGTTGAGTCCTGGATCCTTCCGAACCCTCCTTTGAAGGCAAAGACATTTCCTAGAAACCTCCGCTGGGGTGGACGCCTCCTCCACCTCGCTGGAAGGTTCTGATGGCTCCTCCTTCCTACAAGTCCTACCCTTGACTTCATGCTGTTTCTCTCTGCGCCACCTTCCCTAAGAAGAGTTACGGCTCCTTCCTCCGCTCCCCACAGTAATCTCCGTACGTTTTATCATCGCACATCACGTTGCTACAACAATACATTTCACTGTGTCTACTGCTAGAGTACTTTCTCCTTTCTGTGTGTCCCTAGCACAGGGCCGGCTACACAGTAAGCACTCAAGCGGACAGAACCTTCCCACTTTACTCACACCTACTGTTCGGTCTGTTGCACCTGTCCAGCCCATGAGACTCATTTAGCTACCAATTATGAAGGCCAGTCCCAAACTCCAGTGAAATCTGGTCTCTAAGTCAGTTCACCTGGGGGTTGTTTGGCCTGGGGAGCAGGA
>NW_006435764.1:4316811-4347192 GCF_000325575.1 Pteropus alecto
CCTTTTCATTTCCTGCTCCGAAGCCTGTGCCCCACTGGGCCAGCCTGCCGAGTGCTCATCTGAGGTCCTCTCAGATGCAGAGCAGCCACGATCATCACATCCAGCGTGCAGAGGGCTGTCCTGCCACTTCCCCACACGCCCTCCCGGAGCATGGCTGCCCAGGCCCCTACTGTTACAGCCCCACAGTGATTGGGCTCTAAACTGGTACAGCTCCAGCTTTGTTAAAAAAAAAAAAAAAAAAAAAAAAGGGGCATTATTTCAAAATTACAAAGGTAGAGTTCCCTTTCAGTCCATATTTAGAAATTTATCCTACAGATACACTTGAGTGTGTAAAATAACATATGTAAGGGACCAGTAAAATAAGTTCTAGTGCATAATGGATACTGTACTGTGAAAAAGTTCATGGAAGCTTTTTACGTGTCAGTATACATAGGATGATCTGTAAAACATATAGTTAAGTGGGGAAAAAAGGATTGATGAACGGTGTATATGATATGCTACAGTTTAGATAAAAATATGTGTGTGTATTCACACATATTATGCATGTGCTATCTCCGAAAGGATACCCAAGAAATTGATAGCATTAGTTGCCTTTGAGAGGAAGGTAACTTGGCTTGGAAATAAGAATGAGGGGACATTTTTTGTTAAATGGTACTTTTGGATTTTGAACTGTGACACTACGTTATCTATTGAATCAATCAGTCAGGAAGAAAGTCTTACCGTGTCCATGTTGATGCATTTAACAGATAGTAAAAATAATAAAAACAATTCCACTAGAGTAAGAGGGTTATTGTGTCATGCACTGTCGTGGCTTTGTGGATGTCCCTGGACTCAGGACGCCACACTCTTTTCACTACATGCCATTGGGAGAGAAAGGGTCTTCTACCTGTCCTTACAGGGGGTCCTGGCAGTGGGGAGTCCAGGACTTGCTCTCTGTAGTAGGTGCACCTCTCTTTCACGAGATCTCTGCTAGGCGCCTGGCATTGCCCCACACTCTGACAAGAGTTAACTCGTCACGGCAACAGGTTTCACCAGAGTCCAGAGTAGGTCTGGAATGACCAGTTCATTCCTTATTCACTTACCAAGTGCACATCGGCAACCTGCTTGCATAAGTAGAGTGTAGAATGTACAGCCTCGGTCCCTAGCCTTGAAGAGTTTTCAGTCCACCCTTACATATGTGAAAAGACGCCCAACTTCACTACAAATAAGATGCAAAAGCTAAAAAACTTGGACAGTAAAGTCTGATGGCAAAGCTTGGGGAAACACACAAAAGCGATGGAGGGAAATCTGGCAGACTGACTAATACAGTGACACAGCATTTGCCCTCTGGCCCAGCAATCCCACCTCTAGGAATTTACCCCAAACTTTCACTTTCACAACTACTCAGCTCTGCCACTGTGGCGTGAAACCAGCCATTGACGATAAGTAAACAAATAGGTAGGCATGGCCACATTTGGCCCACGGTGGGCAAGACTTGGGCAGGCTGTAGTTTGCCAGCCCCTGCCCTAGGTCATGGCCTTTCCAGTCTCAGCCCAATACCCAGAGTATTAGCGATGTGTTTCCACTCTGGCTAGATTCGGATTCAGCAGCCCTCAACTCTGACCTCTGCCTTATCAGCTCGGAAGAACTGTTGTGCTCTGCATGGGCTCCACCTCTGTGCCGGAGTCAGCAGACTGTCCCCAGGCAAAGGTGCAGGGTATACGCGGGGCCCACCGCAAGCGTGTTCCTGCCCTCAGTATTCACAGTCCTGCTTACTGTTTGAAGCCTATTAAGAGTTGCCCCATACACATTTCCCAGTTTTATAGTTATTTATAATAAGAAGATTCTGATGTAGTCAGAAGCAGAGTCCTAGAATTCAATGATTAATAAAGAGTTTTCATTCTCTGTCCATTGACAAGGCTGAGAAACAATAAGGCAATGAGCGTATCGAGAACCTAGGGCTGTTTCTGAATATCTCTTCCCACTTAAAGAAACTAGAGATCTATGGACAAATGGCCGATTCCATGTTTAGGACAGGCAATGCTACAAGCATCTGGAACATTATCCTGTGCTAGAAAGTAACGAAGTGCTCAGAGACTAACAGGAACGTGACACAAGGACTTGGGGCCAGCTTGAAGGCGCTCTTGCTGGCCAAATATAGAAAAATTTGAGCATCTCAAACAATAATGACGGTAATGGCTTAGAACACACTGAATAAAAAAAGAATAATCTATAGAGATACTGAAAAATGGGACGAGAGAAAATTCTTTACCGAAGAATAATAGCGTATTAAATGTATACTAAATGTAGAAAGGATGATATAATTTTAAAAACATAATGAGGTAAATAATTTAGGCAAAGATCATTACTTGATGCTGAAACCAACAACTAACAGGTTGTTGGAGACAAGATATCACACTGTCTCCACTTGCCACTCAACGGATCACTTATGACTTCGAAGGGCAAAGGACTCCTTGACAATGCGGAGATCTAGCAGATACCATCTTAACCAAGTACTCGAATTCAGCATCAACAATAATGGGATAAAACAATGTTAAGTGACCGAAGTAATGCAATAGAAAGAACATGTCACTTACAGAATATTCTTACAAAAGTTTTAACCTAAATCTAATTGTGAAGAAACATTCAAACAAATCCAAATTGAGAGGTCTTCCACACTATGACTAGCTTGGATTCTTCAGAAATGTCAATATTATGAAAAACAAAAGGGCAGGAGGACTATTCCACGTTAAGAAGAACTAAGAAACATGGCAACCAAATGCAGTCTGTGATCCCTGATTGGATCCTGAATCAAATTTTTTTAAGAAGCTGTAATGGAAAATGTAGGGGTATTTGGAGAAATGTAATTATGGTCTGTAGTCTAG
Source organism: Pteropus alecto (assembly GCF_000325575.1). Classification (NCBI taxonomy): domain Eukaryota; kingdom Metazoa; phylum Chordata; class Mammalia; order Chiroptera; family Pteropodidae; genus Pteropus; species Pteropus alecto. Next base: position 4,319,676 of record NW_006435764.1, read on the forward strand.
ATAATAATATTGCGTCGTTGTGAAATTTCTTGGTCGCTATGGAAAACAGTTTGGCGGTTCCTCAGAAAGTTAAACACAGACTTACCACATGATCCTGCAGCTCTACTTTTAGGTACAGACCCAAAAGGACTGAAAGCAGGGACTCAAACAGATGCTTCTACACTTATGCTCACAGCATCATTTTTCACAAAAGCCAAAAGATGGAAACAACCCAAGTGTCCATCAACGGATGGCTAAACAAAATGTGATGGACACATACGACGGAATACTTACTATTCATCTTTAAAAAGGAATGAAATTCTGATACATGCTACATGGACGAACCTTGAAGACATTATGCTAAGTGAAATAAACCAGACACAAAAGGACAAATATTGTGTGATTCCACTTATATAAAGTCCCTAGAATAGACAAATTCATAAAGACAGAAAGTAGAATACAGGGATAGTTAATTGGTACAGAGTTTCTATTTGATGATGATGAAAAACTTCTATAAATAGATAGTGGTGATGGTTGTACAACATTGTGAGTGTACTTAATGCCACAATTATACACTTAAAATGGTTATAGAAGATAATGTCCTTTATAAAAGTGCTTACATAGGATAATGTCCTTATTATTAGGAGATATGGACCAAAGTATTTAGGGGTGAAGTGTCTTAAGAGCTTACACCTTATTTTCAGTGGATTCAGAAAAAAGAAGAAAAAAAAGAGAGAAATGTGACAAGTGGTGAATCTAAACGTAGGATATATGTGTTCACTGTACTATTCTTTCAACTTTCTGTGGGTCTGAAATTTTTCAAACTAAAAAGGTGCTCACCGTGAGCATGAGCAAAGGCGAAGAGATAAAAGGATGGAAAAGGTATTTCAAGGAAGAGTTAGCAGTCCAGTTTGATTTGAGTGAAAGATGCGTACTAGGATGCTCTGGGAGCTAAAGCCAGGAGGCAGGCTGGCGCTGGGATGGGAAAGGCCCTGAGCAGAACAGTCTGTACTGCGCTTGGCGGTCAACAGGAGGACCACGCAAAGCAATGAACCTGGGAGTAACGTGTGAAATGAGGCTGAACTTCAAAAGATTAATCTAGTCATGATGTCGTGGGCAGACTAAAGGATGTGTGTGAGCAGCTCAGAGGCTATTGCAGTAGCCCAGGCACGGGAGCAGGGACTCGGGCTAAGTGAAGACGTAGGGATAAAAGGTGGCTGTTTTGTGAAGGGCCTTTGGTGTTTCATAACTAACAAAATGTGGAAAGTGAGAGTTATCGCCCTGAGGTTTACACCTGGGTGTAGGACAGAGGAAATGGGAAAGTCAGCAGAGAGGCTGCTTTGCAGCTCAAGATTCAGAGAGATGAACTGTAAGAAAAAAGAATAGGTTTAGTTTTATGCCAGCCTTCCTATCAAATGGATCCATCACAGGCCCTCAGGCTCTCAGACAGGGACCGATGAGATACAGACTTCTCTTTCTGAGGCCAGGTCCCCATCAGAGCAGCTTTGCCTGGCCTCGCAACTCCTCCTGGAGACCAGAAGGCCTTTAGAGCTAGCGGTACCTCCAGTCCTTCTCTGGCAGGGTCCCTTCAACCTGATTCCTTCCCATTTAGCCTGCACGTAGTTCTGTCTTCCTGCCATAACCTCCTCTCTCATCGGAGTCCTTTTCCCTTTGTAAGAGAGGAATCAGAGGGACGTGCCCAGAAGCACAGGTCCTGCAGCGTGCAGGCCAAGATGGGCACTCCTGAGCTCAGCCGAGGTAGGCAAGGGGTGGAGGGAAAGGGGGGAGAGATGAAAGAGCAAGGCGGAGGGGCAGGCAGAGGCTGCATTGGGGTGCGGGGTGGGGCAGCAGGGGCTGCCTGCTGCTGACCTGGCTGCAGAGAGCATCTGGCCATGCTCTAGCCAGCCCCACCCGCCAGACGGGCTCTCCAGTAGCACTCACTGCCCAACAGCCTGGCGTCCCACTGATCCCGGCATAATTCCACCTGTTGCCCCAAAGCACTTACTCTATTCCCATGGCATTCTGCCTGCCTCTCCTAGGTTCTCAGTCCTGTGTAGAAAATAAAAGCTTGAAGTTGGCAGGAGTGTGGTCATTCTGATGAGGCAGAGTCCAGCCTAGCACAGGAACATTTGGGACACTGAGACAATCGGGTTTTGGACAGGGCTGGGGGAGGCATCTCACTGAGCCAACGGTGAGGGTGGGAGCTGTGGAGAAGGTCTCTTGAGGCCTTCATGAAATGCGAGTCAGTCTGCCAGACCAAGAGAAGAGTTGCCCAGCAGTGTGTGTTGCCTGGGGAGAGAGGCGGCTGCTGTGCTGGGCACACCTGCCTAGCTCCTTCTCAGGCCACATGAAGATAAACTGGGTATATAGATTATAATCAACTCCATCTCCTCACCCCAGCCTCCAGGGCATCTTCCTTCACCCAGCCTGTTGCCCACCTGCCGATTACATCTAGGTCGAGTGAGGCCAGCATGCGGGGTGTTGCTTTAGTTCAGGCTTGTTCCATGAGCCCCTCCCTGCCACACCCACCTCCTCACCTTTACCTCTGAGGCTCACTGAGCTTTTGCCAGGGGTGCCAGTGGGGTGCGGTGTGGCATTACTACCCAGGCTAGGAAATCCCACTGGGAAAACTTTGTCAACTTGCCTCCCTACCCAGTGGGAAAATAGCTTTCATATTCTTGGTCCTCTAGCCCGGATACAGAGTCCCCTAAAGTGTCCCAGCTACCCAGGGTGGCTGCCTTGGAGAGGGCGAACCTGGCTGAGTGAAGGGAGGCACACCAGTCTCTGATGGGACCTGCCACCATGGGAACACGTCAGTGTCTAGCTAGTGCTTGCGAGTGAGAGACTAGCCAAATGTGTCTGATGACAGAGGGAAGCCGAGCTGGGCTGGAGAACTGAGGTAATTCTGACTGGAGAGAGAAGGAAGGAGAGTCTTGGTCTAACTCCAGAATAGCCTAGGACTGTGGCCTCATCAGTAGGCAGATGGCACACCTTCAGTGACAGCCGAGGCAGTGAAAAGGTCACTGGTCTCAGTGCCAGCTACCATTTGGCTCTTTGACTCATAATGTAAGAACTCAGATCCCTCAGATGGAAAAGTGAAAGTTGTAACACAAGACTTTCTAGTTGTTGTAATTGTAGAGGGTCATCAGGCCCCTTGACGTAGGCCTCCATGGCAGGTGCTGAGCAGCTAGCTGTAGCCTCTGCTCAAGTGCCAGGTCTGGAATTATTCAGGCTTCTCATGGCACTTAGCTGCACAGGAATCTTGACACACCTGGCAGGCACCTACCTGCAGCCAGTGGAGTGGGAGCAAACTGGAGAGGCAGGTCGGAGAGGAAGAGCAGGGATCCGGGCTGGTAGCAGAGAGTGTCAAAAGGATGGTGAAACAGCTTGGGTCGCATCACCAGGAAAGGGGGATTTGTGGCCCCCAGAAGTCCCGTACTATCCCACATCTGGGGACAAAATTAGCAGTCAGTTGTGCCCCATCCCATCTTCAGTCACGCCAACTTAACCTCTTCCCAGCTTCCTCATTCTGAGGATACCGCACCCTCCGTGAGCAACAGAGGATCCCAGCGGAAGTCTACGTAGGACTAAGGAGGGTTTTCCCTGTCTTCAAGCCATTCCCCCTTTCAGTCTTCTCTGCTTTGCCCTCCTCAAGTGACATCTCCACCCCAGGTCCTAAGGTAGTTCTCTACTCCCGGGATCATTGGACAGCTGCTCTGAGTGGTCTGTTTCTGTGCTAGCTGCTGGCACAGGTTGAGCCCTAGGCAGCACTGGATTCTTCCAGGCCGGGCCCAGAAGTCATCCTGAAGATGGTGCTGCTGAAGCCAGCTTCATTCTTCTGCAGCAGCTGCAGGTCTTGGTGACCTGTTGGCATGGTGGACATAGTTTCCCAGTCCAGGTGGGTCACAGATGGGAGAAAAATGTCTCTGGGGAGGAGTGAGCCATAGAAAAAGAAGAGCCAGGAATAGACACGAGTGCCATGAGAGCTAAAGGAATGTCCATCACTGGTCCTCAAGGCTGCTTCGTGATCCCCTGCTGCAGCTTCCTCCCCTCGGGGCTGTACAGCTCGTTTCCATGGAAGGGGGTTCACAAGCCCTCCCACCCATTCGCAAGACCCTGTTCGCTCTTCTCCCAACTGGCTGGTTCTGTCCTAAATATGCCAACGACATGGCCCTTACCCCACAATCATCTGCCTGGTCACATGCTTCCCCTACAAGAGTGGCTGTAAGAGGGTGTGTGAGCCTGAGGGTGATCTAGAGACTGCATCTCGGCTCCTCTCGGCGGGAGACATGTAGGCCCTGTTCCTTCACTGACAGTTATTAACAATGTGCCGTCCATGTGCCAAACTGGGAATAAAACACTGGCCAAAACGCAGCCCCTGCCTCCTAGGAGCTCACCACGTAGTCAGGGCGACAGACATTTGTCCTCTAGGTCTCAGGGCTGTGGGGAGGGCACCCAGAATATCTTTTCCCTGCTTCTTGGCATGTCCACATTCCCCATGTCCTTCAAGGCCCAGCTCAAAGGCTGTCTCCTCCTTGATGCTCTCGTTATGTAGCCACTGAGCTCTGGTCTCTGCTGCTTCTGAATGAATGTTCACAGCACAGTTACTTGTATCTCTCTCATGAACTCATCACTTTCTGCTTGTATTAGATGTGTTTTGTATGCATGGTTGGTCTTCTCTATTAGACTCTACGTTTCTTGAGGGCAAAGCTTGTCTTATACAATTCTGTATCCCTCAGAGTACCCCACAAGTACCATGCACATAATAGGTGTTCAAAAAAATACTCGTATTTCCACATTAGGATGCTCGTTGGATGAATGAAGCTTTGTTTGTGGAGCTACTGGGAGTTCCCAGATTTAAAACAAACATTTTTATCACTAACTTAAAACTCCTATTAGGATTTTCCCAATTAACATGAAGCTCGAACTCAATGCAAGTAGCATAGAATTCTTAAGTACTTCGTTTAACTGTGTGCAACCACTTATGTTTTGTTATAATATTATATAAAGATTATAATTCAGTATTCAGTTGTGTCTGTATCGTGATATATAAATGCTCACATCCTCTAGGAATGTCGAGGAAGGGAAAGCATCTTCTGCATTAGTGGTGTTGGGCTTTGCACCCTCCCTAGATGCTGTGTGGTAATGTTAAAACACAGTCTACAGCTGAAGGGAGGAGATAAACCAGCCAGAAGCAGCCAGTCTTGGGTAAGAAGACCCAGGCTTCTCCCATTAGAATCAGCCTACAAAATCATCCCACTTAGGAGAATGGATTTCTTAGGGTGGTTCCATAGAGTAGTGGTTACCACATCTGCTTTACGTGCAGAATGTCCTGGATTCACTCCCCAACGGGGTGCGATGCCTGGGTGTGTCTCAGGAGCGCGTAGGAGGAGACGCCCCGACATCAGAGACCCAGTTCTTAAGGTAACATCCGTGTGGAAGGGGGCGGCGGGGTGGGGCGCGGTAGGGAATAAAAAATAAATAAATAAAAAAGAATAGATTTGCCCAGAGATAAAATTACTTCAAAAATTAGGAAAAGGTCTCTCACAGTGGCTAAGGAACATCTTTTAAAGTATCAGAAATGATGGCTGGGACTTAGGATAACGCTTACTAGGCGCAGGCCCCTGGCTAAACTGACACATGAATTGTCTTATTTAATTTTCAAAACCCTGAGGTGGTACTTTTATGACCTCCAGTGTGTAAACAAGGAAACTGAGGTTCAATAGATGTAATAGCTTTGCCCAAAGTCACATACCCAAGTTGCTCTAAGTCTAGATCCTGAGCTGAATTTTTGCTCAAACCATCCAGTTCCCTTTCTTGCTTCTTGCACTTGGTGTGCAGTGAGGGGCAATGAACCCATATCCGCTAGAAGAGCCTTAGGGATCATCTGCGTCAACTTCCTTACTCTAGAGAGGAGAGAGAAGGGGACTTGTCCCTCGGACCACACAGAGCCAGGGGATGCTCTGCAACGGAATCGCAACGAGCTCTAGAATTCCAGCCCAAGCCCCGTTTTACAAGAAGCGCAGGAGGGTGAGGCCCCAGGCGCGCTTGTTGCCGCGCTCGCTGCTACCTGCACGTTCGCCCGCGGCGCCCGGCCCCCGCCCGGGGAGTACCTGTCAGCGGCGCGCGGGCCCTCGGCCGGGGGCGACAAGGCGCTGACGCGGAGCAAGCGGGGCTAGCGCGCGCGGGCCGGAGACGGACACTGACTGGCCTCGCCGGGCCCCTTCGCCTCAGAGCGCGGAGGCCCCAGCAGCGCGCGGACGCCGGGACGCCGAAGAGAGTTGGGGAGCGCCGGTCCCGGGAGGCAGGGCCGCCTGGCCTCCTCCCCTCGAGCCCCTTACTTTGTCCCCTCAACCGGCGGCAGACCCCGCCCTAGCGCCAGGGAACCTGAAATGGAGCAACAGCTTGGGCTCAACAGTTCAGCGGTGGGGACTCTGAGGGGCGAGGTTCCCATGGAAACGAGAGGAGGCTCTTTGCGCCTGCGCGGACGCGCTAGGCACTCTGGGAAATGTGGTTTCCGGGCTCTCACCCGGTGGCGAGAGGAACGAACGCAAGATGGCGCGCGAGCGTCGCGGTCGGTTGAGTGCCGCTGGGTACCACGGCCCCAGCCCCACGGCGCCTTGCGGGCACAGGAGAGGCCGCGGAGGCCTGAAAGGTAGTTTCTCTTGGCAGCCGCGGTTCTGAGGCGTCTGCAGGGTGCAGCGGCGGGGGCGCGGTCTCTTTGGCACGTTCGGTTATGTCTTTTGAAAACTTGTCTCGACTAGGGGCCGCCCTGGCTCCGGGCCTGTCCCAGGCAGAGCAGAGCCGGGCCAACGGAGGAAGAACGTTCTGAAGGTGGGAGCTGGCCCGGGAGAGTCCGGCTGCGCGAAGGACGTGAGCGCCTTGTCGCACAAGTGTTCAAGTCGGGGCTCCCGAGAGGTTCCTGTACCAGGTGGGAGTTGGATTGGGACTCCGTGAGCATGGGTCGTCCCGACCGTCCCTCCCTCTCGGGAGCTCCCAGGGCTTCCGGACCCCTGGCCTGCCTCCCTAGGGCAGAGCCTTGAACTCTCCACTCCCGAATTAGGTCTCTGGACTGAGATCTAGAAACCTAGGATCTGCTTCAGGCTCCATCAGAGACTCAGTTACTTCTCTGGGCCTCCTTTCCTTATTTCTAAAACTGGCGATTATAATGCCTGCACTTTCTCCTCTGGGAGTGTTGCAGGCTTCATATGAGATGTCATTGATGTGTAGGCTGAACAGTCCTTTATGGGCATAAACAGTCGTTCCCATTTGCTGTATATTGGTGCAACTTCTTGGAAGGAAATTAGGCAATGTCTTTTAAAATTAAAAAAAGCACATAACTTTTGCCTCAGCAATTCTAGAAATATGTCCTACAGATTTAGTGGCCACGTATGCACAGAAAGTATATATACAAGGGTACTTACTTGGAATGGAAAAAAATACGTAAACAACCCAAATGTTCATTGGTAGATGAACACCGAAGTAAAGGTGGATTCCATAAAATAGATTATGTGGTTATTTTAAAAATAAGGCAAAGCAGCAGCTCCCCTTGCTCAAATAAGTGGTTTTTATTCTTAAAAGAAAAATAAGGTAGAGCTTTTTGTACTGATGTGCAACTCTGTGATATGAAAAAATTTCAAAGTGCAGAATAGTATGTTAATGCTATAATTTAATATATATTTTTAAGAATACACAAGTATATTTGATGATATAAGCATGGTATGTCTCTGGAGGGACTCAAGAAGCTGCTAACAATGGTTGCCTGTGAAGGACTGGAGGACGGGATCCAAGAGTGACAGATTTCTCATATCTTTTTTTTAAACTACTTTTTTTTGCCCCTTTAGCAATTTACATGAGTTTGTATATACACATAGTTCTTAATCATTTGTCTGCATTTTTTATGGTTTCCCCTCCAGTTTTTGTTCTCACACGTGCTGAATTCTCACTTCTCAAGAGCCCTCCATAGATTCTGGTGGCCACTGCGGCTCTGCGGTTAATAATGGGCCCACCTTCCTGGCTTCCTCCTGACACTGTCACCCAACCTGCCCCCAGCCCCAGCCCAGGCCTACTAAAAGGGCAGTCGTGGGGGAGGGGGAATCGCGGTTGGTTGCAGAATGGCAGGCAGCCCCCAGTGTTCGTTCGGCAGGATGAACCAGCCAAGTGGATCAAGAATCAGAGCTAGCTCTTCTGTATCCCATCTTGTGACGGATACAAATGATTATTCTTCTGGAGAGCATGTCAAGGCTGAATTCTATCCAGGTATAATGACGTGTATTGTTAAATATCAAAGTGGGAGGGGCCGTGTGCAGGGATTTCCTGGTCTAATCCCTTTGTTTTACACAAAGAAACAGAGACTCAAGGCGAAGTAACTTGTAAGTGGTGACAGCGGGGCTAGAACCCAAGTCTCTGGCCCCTTGATGCTCTAGGGTTAGAACACCAAGGTGTGAATGAGAGATTCACTCTTGAAAGTGAGAGTGAGGTCTCAATCAATGAGCACCTTGGGTGCCAGCTGGTACCTCTGCGGCCTGCTTTGAGGGAAGGTGTAGCGTACCGCCCCCCCCCGCCCCGCCCCAACGAAAGCAGTGTGTTATAGGGCCAAAAATGTGATCTTGGGAAGAGGGGCTAGAAGTGACAAAGCTGGAGCCACTCACTCTTTTTAAACACTAAAACTGAGCAGATGGAACCCCGAGGCAGAAGGGGAGGACCATCGAGGGTTCTTCCAGGTAGTCATGGGCTGGCTTGGAAAATCAGGCTCTCATGCACTGAGCAAGAGAAGGATTCTTGGGACCCAAAGTGTGCTCAAAAACTAGCATCAAGTGTCCACAAGGAGCCTCAGCTTCTAGAACCGGCTTGGTCCTGTCCAGACAGGCGTTGGCAGCTTCCGTTTTCTCACAGGTAACTCCCTCCAGCTGTCCCAGCATAGCCAAGCACCTGCTGCCCAGTGTAGACTTGTTCCCCCACTGACTTGCCTGGGGGCGGGGGCGTGGGCAGCTAACCTTCACCCAGGCCCTGCCCTGAGATGAGGGAGATAGCCCTGGCCTCTCCCCTTCCCCATTCTTCCTCCCACCCCACCCCACCCCACCCCAAACAGGCCCATCCTGAGATACCTGGGAACTGTGAGGAGAATGTAGGGGGTGAGAGGCCAGACTCCTCAGGTAGCCAGAGAAGAACTGGACTGACAGGTAGACAGCCTTATCGTAAACTTGAACATAATATGAAAATTTTTTATTTCTAAGTACAAAGCCAGATACTATAGATTATGAAAAACTGGCCAGAGGCCGTGAAGGACAAAAAAGAAGACTCTCTTTGGCCTGGTGCCTTGTGGCCCAGGGTAGTGCCATGGGGTATGGGTGAGGGGCTGGGGGCAGCAGCAAGACTCTGGCAGGCTGTAGCGGGTGTGAGGGAGGCCAACCTGCCAGCCCCATCTGAGGACCCAGCCCTCTGCTCCTCAGAGCCTTCCAGGACTGGGGACTGAGGGCTGAGGTTACTCTCGTCCTTTGGGGGCCACCAGTTCTCTGGCCTAGACGGCCCCAGGAAAGAAGGGGTGGGGCAGGTATGAGGCAGACGGCAGTGGGTGACGGAGGGAACATGAGCCTTTCTGCATTGGGAAACTACGTTTTTCTGCATTGGGAAACTACGTTTTCTTCCGTGGCTGCAAGTGAGTGTTTCAGGCAGCAGTTGAGAATGACGCTAGTGCACTGCTGCCTCCCAAAGCACCTTCAGTCTCTCTGGCACATCCCATTTCAGAGAAGGTCTTGAGCCCTTGGACAGGTGGACGTGGGTCTGAGACTTAAGGCTGTAGGAGCTGAGGCTGTAGTGATGGGGGTCTGAGGCCTCCTGCAGGGGAGCTAAGGGGAGTGCAGACAGGCTGACAGGAGTGAGGGGTGCTGGTCCCAGGCGCTGTGTTCAGGCACCTCTACTGTGTCTAGGGGACACGGGCGTCTGTGAGGGCTCAGGCCTCTCCCTCCTCCCCACTGCCGTCCACGCTGGCCTGCCTCACCACCTTCCGGAACCTGGGTGTAGAGGAACGGCAAGCCTCCCTCTGCTCCTGCTCCTGCTCCTGCTCCTGGAAGGCCCGGGTCCGGCTGGCCACCAGTGCGGCGCTGTTGAGGGCAACCACAGACTGGCGAGAATTGAGGGCAGGCCAAGGCCCCTTGCGGACCCGCCGGCCTCCCTTAGCCTTTGAGAGCTGAGAGAAGGACCGTGGAGGGTCTTCGTCTGAAGACTCGTTTGATGAGAAAACCTGGGAGGGTGAAAGTATAGGGAAGAAGAGTCACAGGAGGTCCTTCCAGGGCAGGGCCATAGAGGCCAGAGCCTGGGGAAGGGCAGGTGCAGAATGTCTGCTTCATGAACACAAAAACCTGAGCTACGCACAGGGCTGACTCCCAAGGAGCCCCTCGATGCCCCCCGTCCCTCGATGCCCCCGTCCCACGACTGCTCTCCAGCTCCCATGGAAGGCAGCACTTACCCGCCCTCACTAGGTCTCCGCAGCTGCTCTGAAGGGACCATAGGGAGCTGCCCAGGGTATGGTCCCCATGCTCAGGTGCGCCCCCCCCACCAGGGTCGAAAGTCAAGCACTCACTTGTCCTGGTCTTTCTCCATCCTCCCGCCACCTGCTCCCTTCCTCTGGAGGACCTCCACCCAGCCCCAGCCTCACCTCTGGCAGGTCACCGGCCCCTGAGGCGCTCTCCAGCTCTGAGGGGGGCTCCAGGAGGCTGATGGACCTCATGACCCCACGGAGGTTGATGCGGGGCCGTGGCCCAGGCTCTTCTTTTGGAGTTGCCTGGCTCTGCTCCAACCCCATAGCCATCACCTCCCCACTGCCCCCTGGTTCTGGCGGAAGAGGTGGGAATGGTGTAGAGACCTCGGGGGCCAGGGGCTCCTCTGGGGAGGCCCCACCCACTTTCTGCTCCCAGACATGGCTCTGCCGGCTGTGAGGAGGTGGCTCCGGGTCAGCTCTGAGTGACCTGGCAGCCACCCCCCGCGCCCACCGCCACCACCCCTGTCCCCTTGCCCCGCACCATACCTGGCGGTCAGGATGCCCTGGTAGGTCTGCAGCTGGCGCAGGAAGCCGGGGTTGGGGCGGGCGATGGGCCGGAGCTCCTGCACGTGGCGCAGGGCCTGTTCCAGGCTCCAGCCGTACTGCTTCATGGCGTACGCTACCACTGTGGCCGCCGAGCGGCTGACTCCCATCTTGCAGTGGACTAGCACCCGGGTGCCCTGCGCTCTGTGGAGGCAGGACGGGTCAGCCCCGCTTCCCTGGCCCCTTGCTGCGGGCAGGGCAGGCGGCGGGCTCCCCATCCGGCAGAGGAGCAGGAAGGAAGGACCCCGAGGGCCAAAGCAGCCAGGAGGAAGGCATGGGTGCACAGCTGGGCTGGGGATAGCCCGACCTGGCGGCCTCCACAAAGCGGTGTGTCTCCTTCCAGTGGGGCAGCAGCTGGGCTGACTCCTCGTCCCAGAGGCGCACGTTGTGGTATACGAAGCGCTCGGGGTAGAAGTTGTCGATCTCTCGGGCCATGTTCAAGATGTGGCTGACCCTGCAGCAGGGATTGCAAGGCCGGGCTGACGTGGCCGAGGCCCGAGGCCCCAGGCCCACAGCCCGCTGCGTGTGTGTTTAGTTCTTCTTTCTGAGTCAGGAGGGGGCAGCACAGTTATGTTGGGAAGCTGCGATGACTGTGGCCCTGGGCCAGTCACCCCCGCGGGGCTCGTTTCTCTCCAGTCTGGGTAGTTGCTGGCGGCACTGCGACAGTGACCTGTCTGTTATTCTCAGAAGGCAGTCCGAGACCGACCTCTAAGCTACACTCATGGGGTGGGCATGCAGCAGCTGGCTGACAGACACCGTAGCAGGCTCCCCAGAAGCCCACGGTGGACAAATGACAGGAACCTATGGGAGCAGGCAGCCGGGTCCCCCGGGAGAGGGGCACTCCCATCTCCCCTTTACGGCATGGGGAGGGAGAAGAGTGGGCCAGGGAGCCGCTGCAAGCTGGCAGGGTGGCTGTTCTCCCGGCCGGCCTCGGGGGCGGGGTTGGAAGCAGAACTAACGGCTGCTGAGGGGACTCGGGGGGTTTCTGGCTAGGTGGCCCCTTAAGGGGAGGCCGAGCAATGGGGAAGGATGGGGTGCACAGTCGTGGGGGCCCGGAGCCCTGCCTGTTTCTCTGCAGCTCCTCCAGGTTCGCCGCATTCCACTCCGAGCCCTAGGGACAGGGAGGGAAGCGTCATTCTCCCTCCGCCCCGCTGAGGCCTCCTCCTCTCCCACCCCTCCCGTGCAGCTCACCAGGTAGAGGTGCGGGAAGATTCGGGAGGCCCGGTCCTGCTGGGCCATGAGCAGCAGCATCTGGTTATCGATGAAGTCGCGGTACTGTTGGAGAGGGCGGCCCAGCCGCAGCTCCAGGGCCTGGCGGATCTGCAGGCGGGAAGGAGAGGAGAGGCTCAGGGGCCTCTGAGGACAGTCCCCTGTCCCATCCAGACAGAGGGGCTGAGGCCAAGCATCTGGGAGTGGCTCAGGACAGGAGGAAAGCCAGGTGGGATGGCTCCAAGGAGAGTAACACCCAGGGCCCCAGTGGAGGGTCCCCTCCAACCCATCCGGGCCCAGCTCACTCCCCAGCCCCAGCACCCAGCCCACCTCCTTAGAAGTGATGCTCTCCAGGTCACTCGTGTCCAGCACCTTCCACAGCTCGGCCCGGATGGCCTGCTCCATCTGCTCCTGTTCCAAGGGCCTGGGAGCCGAGCCGGTCAGTTCAGGGTCCCCTTTCCCACTCCGCCATAGCACACCCCTTCCCCCCAGCTTCCACCCCTCCCTGCACTGACCTGCCAGGCTCGGTGCTGGGAGGCCGCAGAGACTCCAGGTCGGCCATGGCCATCCACTCGTTGAGACAGCTCTGGTCAGAGTTCAATCTGCCCTCATAGTGGCTGGCCCAGGTGAGGGCACTGCCCCCTGGCACAAGACCACTTCCTAGAGCCACCTCACATGCCTGGTGCAACACCTGGAGTGTGGCCCTGGGGCAGAGGAAAGGCCGGGTCACACTGTCCTCCCTGCTGCCCCTCCCCAGACCCTGCAGCCATCTCTGAGGAGAGGAGGCCCGTCCAGAGCTGGACCACCCCCGCTTACCACATGGTCTGGATGGAGATCGGCTTGAAGATCCGGCTCTGCCCACCAGACGTCACACTGAAGCCCCTGCCGGAGACCAGGCGTGGGTGGAACCCCACTCCAGGCTCTGGGACAGAGCCCCTGAGAGGCCCGCTCACTAACCACCTCTTGAGGCTGGTCCTCAATATGTACACATCATCTGAACTTCAGAATAAGCCCCTTTTGCCAGATATGGGGCAGTGACTTGCCCAGGATCAAACAGTGACTCTCAGGCAGAGCTGAGAGCAGCCCCAGGCCGCAGACACCCAGCCCGGCGCCCCTGCCCCACCCCACGCACCACACTTGGCCACTCCACCCTCCCGTCCCTCCTCTCTCCTTTCTCCTCCCTCCAGTTGCAACCTCTTACCCGTCTCCATCTAGGTACACCTGGGTGTCACTCCAGAGAGGCAAGACCAGGCCCAGGGTGCAGCTGGGGGAGCTGGCAGGACACAGAGGGAAAGCCATTGTCCCCCAGCGCTTCACCTCCTAGCCCCCCTCCCTTCCTCTCCCTGCTCCCACCTGCTATCAGGGAAGTCCACCCCCAGGAGGACTGTCTCATCCTGGCTCACATGATCTGTTGTGGAAACTACCAGCAAGTAGCGGAGCCGGGGGGGCCGTGCTGCCTCCAGCTGGGCTGCCTGGAGGGATGGGGAGAGAGGAGCCCAGGGTCACAGTGGCCCAGAGGACCCCACTTCTCCACCTGTACACACACCGGGCCTAGGACAGACCCACTGCCACGGGCTCACTCCACACCTATCCCCTTCTTCCCAGAACCCAGATCAGTGGTTACATTCCAGTGGGTTCCAAGTTCTGGATTTCACGGTCCAACAAAATGTTTAAAAAGGTTTTCCTTAAAGGGGGTGTGTGTGGAAGAAGGGGAGAATGAGCCTGACATAGATTGCCCGTTTTTATTTCTGCCTAGGAAGGAGGTTAAAAAAACCCTTTCACTTGTCATTGCCATCATTTCATTCAAGAAACATCTCTCAGCAAAGAAACATTAAGAACACAACCTCACAGTAAAAAGACAGCTTCAGTGGAATAAATTCAGCCTTACGAAAGACTACATCTTTTTTTCCCCATTTTGCTGCGGACAGTGAGGAGCCCCACAGGAGCTGGGCCTCCCACTGCCACCTATGTCCTGTTGCCCCATGGGCCCCTCCAGCACACCAGCTCCCGGTGGGTGCTGGGCAGGCCCCCTGAGCACCGGTCCATCTACGGACAACTCACAGGCAGGAAGGTCTTGCTGTGGCTGCGCAGAAACAGGCCCCTGTGGAATCCCAGCTCTTGGGCCTCCCTGGGCCCTGCGGGCTCACGCAGGACAAACCGCCCTGTCCTTCCCCAGCCCTCCAGAGACCTGAAGACAGGCCCTTGCCCTGTTAAAACAACTCCAGCTGAAACGGCAGGGTTGCAGGGCTTTGGATAACTGCTTCACGCCCCAGGGTGGGCCCTGCCCTCACACACTGCGCTCTGTCCTCTCCTGTTCCCACCGCGGGGCTCTGGACGGCCACTCACCAGGCGGATGTCATCCTGCGGCCTCAGCAGCTCTACCATGAGGTGGAGGTGCTGTCTCTGCTCCTGCTTCTGGGGACTCTGCAGCCCATGCCTGTCGTCTGTCTGATCCCTGTGGAGCTGCTCTTCCCCTGGGGCTTCCTTCGCTGGCTCGTGGCTGGGCTCAGCTGCATCTCCACTGTCCCCTCCGTCCTGCAGTCCCAGGACAGCCCCATGGAGCACTGCAAAGCTCTGCCTGTCAGGGCAGTGGCGAAACCGTTATGACCTGTCGTACCCCTTAGGGCAGGGGCACGTCAGAATCACCTGGAGGGCCTGGTAAAACAGGTGTTGGGCCCCGTCCTAACAGTCAGTAGGTCTGGAGTGGCAGCCCGAGAATGTGAATTTCCAACCAGTTTCCAGGGGGTGCGGCCACCACACTTTGAAAGCCACTGCCTCACAGGCTCTCAAGCCCCTAGCCCATCTATTCTTATCTGAGGGGTCTGGGGGGTTGCTCCCTTTCCCTTACCACCTGTCTAATTCAGGCCCTGTTGTCCCATCCTGTCCTTTGGCTTGTGACCACTGGCCTGAGCCAGGCTCTAATGTAGTGGGTGAAGGAGCCCCAGCTGACCAGGGGTAAGATGAAAGCAAAGGCAACCAGGTGAGCACCGCAAGCCGGCCCACCCGCCTGCCGTTCCCACTGGCGACACTGCCCCACATATCCAGTAGTTGGCTTTGGCCGCGAGCCCTCCATGACGGCAGTGGCCAGGCCCGGCGGCTGGATGACTGACTGCGTTGAGGCGAAGCTCTCACCTTCGTTGGAGCCGGCTTCTCCGCTTGGAGACTTGGTCCTGCTGGGAAAGGGGCCCCAGGGTGCAGTGAGGATGGGGAAGGTCTCTCAGGTATGCTGGGGTGGGGGGATCACCTCCAGAGAATGGAACTAGAAAAGGTGTCAGATACCCTTCCCACCCTTGTCTACTCTCCACCGGAGGCACTGGGGGGTCCTGGGCCCAGGTCTAGCTAGGAAAGCAGGGGGTTAAAGGTGGGTGGGGTGCTAGTGTTTGGCACAGGTCTGGGCCAGGAGGGAGGTTAGGCCTCCGTACGCTTGCGCTCAGGGAGCTGATTCTTGACTCAGTCCGAGTTCTTGGGCGTCTAGGGACCCCCCAGCCCCCTCTAGCCTGAGCCTTGGGGTCCCCCTCCACACACCCCCAGGCTTGCGGGACGGCTGCCCCTGGGCAGGATGCGCTTCCCCCAGGCCCAGCAGGCAGCCAACTGCGTGGGCAGGACCACAGCAAAGTGAGACTCACCGCGGGCCCCACAGGTGTGGAGCAGCCACTGGCCGGGGGCGAGCGGCTCACTGTTACCAGGGCCATGGGCCAGGCCGGGGGCACCTGGGCCAGCACTGGGCACAGAGCCCTCCCACAGCCGCCTGGACAGTCCCTGCCCAGCAGGACCAGGAAGGAGAGAGCGGAGCCACCAGGGCCTGGCACCTCCTCGGGGGCGGCCCTTAAAGGGCCAGACACCCCTCCAGCCCAGCCGGTGGAGCCAACACCAAGTGGCCGCCGCCCCTCCCCTGGCGTCTCCCCAGGTTCTGCCCACCTCCCCCACCACCGCCCACCCCCCAAACACGTTGGGGGCGGAGCCGAGGCTGGGCGCAGGTGCCAGCGAGGCGACCAGCAGGGAAGGAGCCGTTGGTATGGCAGCTTTCCGTCTGCGCCCGGCTGGGGTTCGGTCCTTCCTCCCAAGAAGCACACCTGGCCCTGCCCTCCCTGCCCCGCCCAGTTAGGTCACCTGAGCTCTGCTTTGGGCCTCAATTGTTCAGTTACCCAGCAGAGAGGGGCCCTAGGGAGGCAGTTGCTGGAGGACACAGGTCTTGGATAGGATCAGACGCTGTGCGTCTTAAGTGGGGAGGGGCACCCCAAACGTATTTCTCCATGCTGGTTGGCCCTCATGCTTCCACTCCCTGCATGAATCACTGGGAGACATGCAAAGCTTCAGGGGAAATCAGCTGGGATTTAGAACCCGAGGCCCACAGGGGATCCTCAGGGCCACCCTGGGCCTTCAGCGCAGGGCTGAGCAGGGTCACAGCTGCAGCAGGGAGGTGACTCGCCCAAAGCCACTCCGATAGAACACGCTGGAATAGGAGCGGGAGCCCAGGCCGGGGGTGCAGGGGGCTCTGGCTGTAAGTAGTCCGAAGGCCAGCCTTGCCCCTTCCCTGGCAGGAGCATGAGTGGGTTCTGGGAAAGCCAGACTGGGTGGCAGGTGAAAGCTGGGTCTCCAGTAGGTGAGACAGGGCTCAGGAGCACCTCCTCTAAGGGCACTGGGCACATGTTTCTTCATTTTACCTCCCAGAAGCCATGGGGAGTGGGAGGTGGTCTCATTTTACAGCTGAAGAAACAGCCTCAGAGAGGCTAAGGGAGCCACGGCCAGGATTCGAACCCCGGTCTCAGGCCATCGCCCGTGGTCTCCCCTCAGCGCCCCACCCCCCAGTATTCCCCCATTGAGCGGAGCAAGCCTGCTGCTGAAGGTCTCTTTATTTCCATCTTGGTCTCCAGCGCAAGCCCACCCCCAGGGCTCCAGGCCCCAAACTCAGCAGCAGACAGTTTATAAATAAATAAGTTAGAAAAGCGGGTGGGAGAGCGGCCCAGACAGCCCTCCCAGGCCAGGCGCTCAGTGCTCTGTGAGCGAGAGCCGCAGGATCCGCTGCAAGTCTTCCTCTTCCTGCTGCCCTCGCCGCTCACGCTCCTCCTGTTCCCGCGAGGACAACTCCAGGGCCAGGCGGAGCTGCTCCTCAAAGCTTGGGGGCGGCAGGGCAGAGGGCGTCCTATGAGGGGATCCCGGACCCCTGGGCTCTGTGGACATCCTCAGGCTTTCCTGGAGGGCCCTTCCAGGCAAGGCGTGAGAGGGAGAGCAGACCAGTGAGCACCAAGGCTCGGGGAGGAGGCCAAGGGCTGGGACATGGCTTCGGAGGACAAAGACAAAGACAGGGTGGCTGGAACCTGGGAGACCAGAGAGAAGGTAGGGCCCTGTCTCCCCATCCTGCATGCTGCCTTCAGTGGTGGGCAGAAATGCTGATGGAGAGTGACCCTGAAGAGGGCAGGGGTCCTGGGACCAGCACCTGCCTGCTACCCACCCTCACGAGCCGAGGACTGCTGGCTGGCAGGTCCCTGAGGCAGGGCAGGACTGAGACATGGACCCGATAGGTCCCAGAGGGCCTCACCGCTCCAGCTGACGCTGCTCCTCATACGCCGTGGCTTGGGGAGGAGGGTGGGCACCAGGCCGAGTGTTGGTCAGGGCTTCCCAGACAGTCACCTACGGCACCAGGAGCCCAGAGCTGTCACCTCTGCTGGCCCAGTGCCCAGCCAGGGCCTAGCCCTACGTGTGCCCACCTGCTCCGCCTCCGTGCCCGCCTCGAGCAGGCTCTGCTGGATGGCGAACTGCAGCAGGTCGTCGTCTTCGTCACGGAGGGGCTCACTGCGCTCCGCGCCCAGCACGCTGTACCCCTCAGGCACCTCGAACACAGCGGGGTCCACCTCACACGGGAAAGGGCTCCCTGGGTGGCAGAGGGGCCACACTCAGCCCCCAGGACCCAGAGGCCAGACGCCGTGCCACCCCCTCCCTCCCGCACTGCTACCTGGAGCTTCGACAGCAGAGCCAGGGGCCGGCACCCACACTGAGCTCAGCGGCTCGTCACAGCCACACAGGTTGCCGAAGGTGATGCGGGCGTTGAGCACGTGGAAAAGGGGAATCTCTGGGAGGGAAGCCAAGCCTGAGCTGCTGCAGCAGGGGCCCACCTGTGCCTGGCCCCCGCGGCCGCGCGTACCCCAGCCCCTGGGGCCGCCCTCTCACCAATCTTGACCGGGAAGCCGGGTGGGAGGCGCAAGGTGATGAAGTCTCGCAGCTTGGCAAAGTGAGCATTGCTGATGGCCATTAGGTCGATGATAGGTGTCACCTGGTCACCCAGGGACAGCGGGTGCTCCTCACTCAGCCACAGTGTTGCCTTGAACCTGCCCAGCCGACCGAGGACGTGGGCTGAGGAACCTCTGGTAGCCCCTCTGCTAAGGCCCATTCACTCTGGACAGCTGCCTTTACTCACGCCCTCCGCCTGGCCTGGGGCACCCTCCTCTCTGCTCAGCTGCTCCTGGCCGCCTCCCCGGGAGTGTGTGTCCTTCTGGCCCTTTGGCCTGAGCTGCCCCCAGACCCTGGGTCCAGACTAGAGCCTACAGTGGTTTGTGCCAGCTCAACCTGTCTAGACGAGGGTGGGGCTGGGCTGCCGGCTTCAGTCTGGGCCTCATCTGCAGCCCTGTTCTCAGCCCACAGCTGGCCAGCGCCTCACACTCTGCCATACTTTGGGTTCCAGCACAGACCAGGGGTCAGGACCGACGGGGTTCGAATCCACTGGGCGGCTGAGAAAGGCCACAGCAGGTCCCCAGGAAGGTGCTGGGCCCATCGTAAGCCGTGTCATGGGCCATCAGACCCTCACGGTACCCCTGTGGGGAGGCAGCCAGTGCGACTGTTCTCATTTACTGAGGAGACGCTCTTGCAGGGGGAGACGTTTCCACAGGCCGCAAAGCCAGGAGGTGGCAGAGCAGCGGCCCCTTCCCACTCTGCAAGCTGGCCCCCCGCAAGTATGCGTTACACTGAACAGAAAACGATACATGGGTGGTGCTGCCCACTCGTTCATTCACTCGTCAAAGAACAGCGACCAGTCCTCTGGGCCAAGCCCCGAGCTGGGTGCCCAGGACCATGGATAAGACGGACCCGGCTCCTGCCCCCAGGAAGTGGAGGAGGGAAACCAGCTGGGTGAGTGGGGCCCCCATTCCGGTGGGCCCCACGTGTGACAGGAGTCTGCTAGGGCTCAGAAGAAGCAAGCAGGGTCCCTGTCCTTGAGGGCAGTCTCCAGCCAGCCCCCTGACCTCACCTCTGTACTTTGCTGGACATCTCGATGGGGCGGCCGATGTTCCGCGACTCCAGGCTGAAGTTGGGGTCAAAGTATTCATCGGGGGAAATGGCTGTGGGGTTGGTGGGGCTGGCTGCCTGCTGCACGGGAGCCTGGGTAGGCCCCGGGACCTGGCTTAGCGCTCGGGATGGCGCCTGCCTGGCCCCGCCCAGTGGCCCCCAGCCCCTGACCCCCAGCCCTGGCTCACCCCGTTGTGGGAGGAGTGCTGCTGGGCCATCCCGAGGAAGGACTGGAATGGAGTCTTTCCCCCTAAGGAGAAGGGTGGGAGCCATGAGGGGGCTTTGGGCCACTGCCCCCAGACTGCCGCCCTCCACCCTGGGAGCCTCTTGTCGAGTGGGAGACGGAGCAGATAGCAATGAGGTGGCCTCCCAGCTTGCCCCAGATACTCTGGCCCGCCCAGACCAGGGCGACCCCACCGCATGGAGTAACTGGGCAGGAGGCAGGCGCACCTGGGTTTACCTTTGCTCCTCGACTTGTCCTGATCAGACAGGTGCTCTGTGCGTGTGCGTGTCACCAGCTCCACATTGGTGGCACTGTACACCTGGGGAGCAGGAGGAATACAAGGGGAGCTGGGGGCTCAGGGCCTGTTCCCCATACTCAGCCTCACCAGCACAGGACCCAAGTCCTCCTGTCCCCAGGAACAGATGACATCTCACTCCCCACAGTGGGGGTGGCAGGGTCTGAACCCCGGGGAGTCACTAATGAGAGGAAAATGGTCCTCGTTTCATCTTGGTGTCTTGGGCGGGGGCCCAGGCTGGGGGCCCGTGCTGTGGGTGATCCCTACGTGCTCGGCAGGGGCTGGGTGCTCAGGTCCCACTGAGTTCCCACGGCCGCGCAGGGCTTTCAGAGCCCACAGGCTACTCTGTCTCTCCCTCCACTTGGGTGGCTGTGGAGAAGGGGCGGAGTTCCTGGGCCTTGTCTCCTACCCAAGCCCCCACCACCAGCCTCTCCTGCCTTGGCCTCGTAGCCGCTAACGGTTTCCATCTTCTCAGACCGCCAGCCCCAGATACCACATTTGTTCCTGAAACAGACCAAACGGGAGCTGGTGAGGACCTACACCCCTCAATCCGGGCCAAAGCCTTCCCTTCTAAAGACCCCCTCTGATTAGCCTTCTCACTGTGAGGCACGCAGGGGCCTTGAAGAGGGTGCCTGGAGAGCTGGGACAGCTGGACATGAACTGGGGACTAGAGATTACTAGGGAATTACTGTTAATTTTGTTAGCTATGTTAATGGTGTTGGGGCTGGGTTTAAAAAACACCCTTATTTGGCTAGAGTCATGTGTGGAACCATTTAATGGTGAAATGATATGGTATCTGGGATGTGCTTTGAAACAGTCCAAGGCAAAAGAAAAAAAGATGAAGGATCAATTCAACAAGATTGGCAAGATGTTGATAAAGGCTGAAGTTGAGTGATGAGTACATTATACTTTTCTCTCTTCTTTCCATAATGAAAAGTTAAAAATAAAAGTATGTCTGACTCAACAATAATAGTTGGAGACGTCAATACCCTATTTTCAATAATGGATAGAAGATTAACAGTAGAAGATTAATAAGTAGACAGAAGATCAACAAGGAAACAGGACTTGAACAACACCATAAACTAGACTTAATAGACTTCCTTAAAACACTCCACCCAACAGTCACAGAATACACATTCTTCTCAAGTGCACATGGAACATTCATTCATCAGGACATAAAAGCCTCAGTAGAATTTAAAAGAAATCAAACAATGTATGTTCTCCGATCACAATGAAATGAAATTAGAAATCAATAACAGAAAAAAGATTTCGGAAATTCACAAATATGGGAAAGTAAACAACACACTCCCAAATAACCAAAGGATCGAAGAATAAATCAAAAAGGAAATTAAAACATACTTTGAAATGACTGGAAATGAAGATACAACATATCGAAACTTTTATGGGACACAGATAAAGCAGTGCTCAGAGAGAAAGTCATAGGTGTAAACAACAAGAAAGAAGAAAGATCTCAAATCGATAACCTTACTTTCTATATTAAGACATTTCTATATTAAGAGCACACTAAATCCACAGCAAGCAGAAAGAATAAATATTAGAGTGAAAAATTAATGAAATACAGAATGGAAAAACAATAAAAAAAAATCAATTAAACCAAAAGTTGGTTCTTTGACAAGATCAACAGAATTGGCAAACCTTTGGCTAGACTGGCCAAGAAAAGACATAACTCAAATTACTAGAATCAAAAACAAAAGAGAGAGCATTACTACTGACATTACAGAATAAAAAGGATCATAAAAGAATTCAACAAGCAATTGTGCCCAAATTAGATAATTTAGATTAAATGGACAAATCCAAAAGAGACAAAAACAAACAAAACGAACTCAAGAAGAAATAATCTAATAGACCTGTAACAAATAAAGAGATTAAAGTGGTAAAAAAAAAAAACTACCCATAAAGAAAAACCCAAGCCCAGATGGCTTCACCAATGAATCTCACCAAACATTTAAAGAAGAATTAATGTCAATTATTCACAAACTCTTGCAAAAAAGAGACAAGGGGGGTGATACTGCCTAACGCATTCTATGAGGCATTGCCCGGATACTACAACCAAAGACATCACAAAATAAATAAATAAATAAATAAATAAATAATAAAGAAAAAAAAACTACGGACCAATATTCCTCATGAATATGAACACAAAATACTAGCTAACCATATCTAGCTACATATGAAAAGAATTATACACCATGACCAAGTGGAATTTATCCCAAGAATACAAGGTTGGTTCAATTACTGAAAATCAATTGATGTAACACGTATCAATAGAATACAAATAAAAATCACAGGATCGTATCGATAGATGCAGAAAAAGCATGTGACAAAATTCAAATCCTTTCATGATAACAACACTCAACTTACTAGGAATAGTAGAGAACTTCTTCAATCTGATAAAGGGTACCCACAACTAACATCATACTTAATGGTGAAAGACTAAATGCTTTTCCCCTAAGGTCAGAAACAAGATAAAAATGTCTGCTCTTGCCACTTCCATTCAACATTCTACTGGAGGTTCTAGCTGAAATAATTAGACAAGAAAAAGAAATAAAAGGCATCTAGGTTGGAAAGAAAGAAGTAATACTATCTCTATTAAGAGATGACGTGATCTTACGTATAAAAAATAATAAGAAAGCCACTAAAAACCCATTAAAACAAAAAATGAGGTTTTTGAGTTTAGCAAGGTTGTAGGATATAAGATCAACATACAAAAATCAATTGTATTGTTATAGATTTGCAATGAACAATTCAAAAATGTAATAAAGAAATAATTCCATTTATGGTAGCATCAAAAAGAATAAAATACTTGGGATAAATTTATCAAAAGAAGTACAAACTTCTTTTGTACTTCTGTTGTTCAAGTTGACCCTTGAACAACACGGTGGGGTGGTGGTCCAATCCCCATGCAACTGAAAATCCATATAACTGTCGACTCCCTCAAAACTTTACTGCAGTCTACTCTTCGCATCCTCAGTTGGATGCAACCACCTGAGGTTAGGAATCTGTAGTGGGGAAACCACAGTTGGGAATTAGAATCAGAATCCCACTTGACTTCTTTGTAGAAATTAACAAGCTAAATCAGGAATTCATATGAAATTACAGGACCCAGAATACCCAAAATAATCCTGAGAAAGATGAACAAAGTCAGAAGACTCACACTTTTCCAATTTCAAAACTTACTACAAAACAATACCAATTAAGATCGTGTGGTACTGGTACAAAGATAGACATATAGATCGATGAAATAAAACTGAGAGTCCAGAAATAAACCCATACATCCATGGTCAATCGATTTTCCACAAGGATGCCACAACCATTCAATGGGAAAACAACAATCTTTTTTAACAAATCGTGCTCAGACAATTAGATAGTCACATGTAAAAGAATTTATAAATTCCCGCCATGTATAAATATTAACTCAAAGGGGATCAACGACCTGAATGTAAGAGCTAAAAGTATAAAACTTTCAGAAGAAAACAAAGAAGAAAATCTTCATGACTTTGGATTTGGCAAAGTATTGTTAGATGTAAAACTAAAAGCACAAACAACAAAAGAAAAAACAGATAAACTGAACTTCATAAAAATTAGAAACTTTTGTGCTTCAAAGGACACCATCAAGAAAGTGAAAGACAACTCACAGAATGGGAGAAAGTATTTGCGAATCGTACATCTGATAAGGGATTTATATCTAGAATTAATAAAGAACTCTTACAACCCAATAATAAGAGATAACTCGATTTTTTAAATGGGCAAAGGGTCCAAATAGACACTTCTCCAAAGAAGATATACAAATGGCTAATAAGCACACGAAAAGGTGTTCGACATCATTTGCATTTTGAAAATGCAAATCAAAACCACAATGAGATAGCACTTCACACTTGATAGAACAGTTCTAATCCAAAAATAAGTAAATAAGCGAACAATAAGTGTTGGTGAGGATGTGGAGAAACTAGAACCCTCAGACACTGCAGGTGGGACTATGAAATACTACAGCCCCTTTGGTAAACGGCCTGACAGTTCTTCAAACAATTAAACATCCAGTTAGCACATGACCCAGCAACTTCACTCCTAAGTAGATACCCAGGAGAAACAAAAACAGGTGTTCACACAAAAATTTGTACACTAATGTATATGGCAGCATTATTCATAATGGTTGAAAGGTGGAAATAATCCTGATTTCTGTTGATGGATGACCGAGCAAAATGTGGTATATTCAGCCACAAAAGGAAACAAAATAGTTATATGCCACATTTTGGTTGAACTTTGAAAACAGTCATGCTAAGTAAAAGAAGCTAGTTACAAAAGATCACTTATTATATGATTCTATTTATAGGAAACGTACAGAATAGAAAAATCTAGAGACAGAAAGTAGATTAGTAGTTGCTGAGGGCTGAGGGAGGGGATGAGGGGATGGGAGTGGTAGCTAAAGGATACAAGGTTTCTTTTTTGAGGTGATGAAATAGTCTAAAACTGACTGTGGTGATGGCTGTAGATCTGTGAATGTACTAAAAACCACTGAATTGTACACTTTAAATAGGTGAACTGTACAGTATATGAAAATTATCTCAACCAAACTGTTTTTTTCTTTTTAAGGGTTTCCGGAGCCTGTTTTTGGAACTGGGGCACATGTTGTCACAGAAATGATGGTCTGGCTGGAAGGGTCAGGTTCCTGCGCTACCAAAGGACCCTGGCCTGACACAGCCGTACGACTGAGAGAACTGCGGTGCAAAGGGCTGCCCTGAACCACAGCCTAAAGCATTTTTACGAGAAAACATGTAAGGTCAGGTGTCAAGGAACTGGGGACACTCTGACCTAGCCTCCTCCCCAGGAAGACAGCTGCCAGGACAGACAGGCACGCGGGGACTCAGAGGTTGCCAGAGGATGTGCGGGCAGTCTGGGCGAGGCACTGGGCCTGCAGTGACCCGCTCCCTGATCTGAGTGGCCTCTGCGAGTGGCTCAGCCTCCCAGAGGCCTGAACCAGGAGCCTCAAGGGCACCGCCAGCAGTGTGGCCAGGCCCCAACTAACCTCTCGAAGGCCACGTTGCGAGTGTCCAGGTGAGTGGAGACGATAGGAGAGGTGAGGCGGCTGGCCACATGCTCCTCACTGGGCCGCATGGCGGCCAGCAGCGCTTCTGGCTCATGCACGGCGAGCCCCAGCGTCTCCGTGTGCACCACCTGCCGGTCGTGGTCCACTTCCATCACCAGGGCTCCTGCCTCTGCCAGGTGGGTGGATGCGGACAAGTCAGTGCTAGGCACCAAGCAGCAGGTGGGAGGCCATCATGCTGCCTCAGCCCCCTGCTGCTCAGAGGGTGCGGCCTCAGCCCTGGGTCCCCTCCACCCCAACCTTGTTTCCATATCTGGAGAGTGGACAGAAAGGACAGCGTCACCTCGTAAGCCCCAGGAGAGACTTGGAAGCCACAGCGAGCCCCCGCTGAGCTCACCCTGGCCCTTGAAAATGAAGCTCCTCCGGCCACGCTGCCAGGTCATGTGCTCAAAGCCCAGGAGACTGGTGTCCACGCGCAGGCTCTCGCCCCGCTTCCACACACGGTACACGTCACTTGGGCACATCTTGGACACCAGGGGCACTGCGGAGGGCACAGAGGTCACTGAGGTTCTCACCCAAAGGCCCTCCCCCAGGCCGAGCAGCCCCCACTCACCCCAGCTGGTGAACTCCCACTTCATCTCCACGTAGAAGTCGGGAGCCTGAGATAGACCAGAGGGCCTGTCAGGGCCCTGACGGGTGCCGGGGGCCAGTGGGCCGGGGGCTCCTTGTCCACAGGTCCTCTTCTGGGAGCCCACCCTTCGGCAAGTCCTGACGCACTTCCATGGCTCTGCCGTAGCCCCACCCCCACCAAACCCCACTCAGGAAAGGGTGGGCCACGTGGGGCCCTAAAAAGTCTTCAGGCAATCAGGCTGTAGGCATCTGGAGGCCTGGGGGCCAGTCTCCACCTGGCCACTAGCCCTCTGGGGGGCCCTGGGGGAGCACCTGTCTGCTCATCTGTAAAGAGGGCACAGGGGCCCCTTGAGGGCCTGCCCCTGGGGGGGAGCAGGAGATAGTGTGCTCTCTCAGCTCACCTCTGCCCCGCCCCCCAAAGTTTGAAAAGCGGGGACAGATAATCCAGGAATCCAGGCCACGTCAGTGAAGTCGGGTGAAACCCTCCCTCCAGAAAATCTGCATTCACCAGGGGGCCCGTGGTGTAAAGCTCTGTTGAGATTTCTGGCACTAGGGGACCCTCAAGGCCAGCTGAGGGTCTCCTCCCAAAGGTCCCACTTTCATCTGCGTGGCCCTGGGCTGAGGTCAAAAGAGAGGGACCTCGCTGAGAGTGTCAGGAAAGCATGCTGCACAGGCTGGGTGCCCTTCCAAGGCCAGGCCTGTCACGAGTGACGAGGGTGACCCCCATGCAGTCTGTCACTGCCCCCTGCCATGGCACGCCACCCCTCTTCCTGGCCACACTCCTCTGCCCTGCTGCACCTGGCGGAGTTTGTTGAGCAGTTCCGGAATGCCAGCCAGCCTCTGTGTGGCCCTCTGGTAGTCCCGGTACTGGAGCACCAGCTGCACCATCTCAGGGTCCCCAGTACTGACCGCCTCCTGCAGGACTGGGGGCACCGGGCTGCTGAGGGGTGCTCTCTGAAAGTCCCCGGGAATGGCCACTCGCCAACCCCGCTGCTAGCCTCAAGAGAGCCCCTTTGCCCTCTGCAGTACCTGCCCAGCCCTGGCAGCTCTCTTTGCCCACGTTGGCATTGTGTCGAAGGAGGACTCTCACAGACTCCAGGTTCCCCAAGGACACGGCCAGCTCCAGGGGAGTGCGCCCCCGGGGGTCCTCCTGTTCAATGTCGTGCTGGGGGAGATGCGACACTCAGCACAGGGCAAGTAAGGAGAGGCAGAGACAAGACCACTGGGCTGAACAGGGTTGGGAGTCACTGCGCGAAGTAAGGCAGACAGGCAGTGGAAATGGCAGGGGGTGGCCTACTTGTCCCCGCAGGGATGGGGAGGGGGCAGGTGGGAAGGGCCTGTCCACCTCTCCTGTGCTCTGTCAGGGTCAGAGCTAGGGGTCCGGTAGAGGGGCCTGGTCAGGCAGAGGCGGAGCTGCGATGTCAAGAGTTTGGACCGGCCTGGGGACCAGGTCTGCGCTGCTCCTTCTCAGCCTGGCTCAGGGGTGCTGCGGCGCGAGGTCAGGGGCTGGATGCAGTGCGCAGCGAGGAGATGGGCGAGGCCCAGCGCTGGGGGGCGAGGCCGGAGGCTCAAGCACAGGGGGAGGTCACCTAGGCTTCGGATTGGGCCGGGGAGGGTGCGCTGGGAATCGCTGCGGCGCCGAGCAGGGGCGGGAGGCCTTCAGGATGGAGGCCACAGCTTTGGGTAGGGGACGCGGAGGACGGCCCGGGTGCCCGGCGGGCCTCACCTGGCGGCTGTGCAGGGCGGCCTCCAGTTCGC
>NW_006435764.1:4347585-4351678 GCF_000325575.1 Pteropus alecto
GGGGGCGCTGCCCAGCCGCTATGGCAACCAGGCGCGCCGCGGACAAGCCAGGACCCGGTCTCCGCCAGGCCTCCGCCGGGCGAGGACCTGCTAGGGGCGGTACGGGGGGCGGGGCCTGGCTACGGATTCGTCCGCGACCTGCAGGGGGCGCCCCAGGCCCAGCGCCGACCCTTCTTCGAGGGTCTCGCAGGGTTGGGAGAGGGTCGTGGGTCAGTGCCGCTCGGCGAGGGGCGGGGACTGGGCCCCCGGGACATGAGCGCAGCGGGCCGCCGTTCTGTTGCCCTGGATTATGGTGTTTCCCCAGCAGTCCTGCCCCGTTCCCTGGTCTTCCTACCGCAGGCCCCATAGGTCCCGACTATGCGTGTGTGTGCGGGTGAGGTGGGAAGTGCTGGCTCCCCTCCCTATCACCTCCAAGTTTAGCATGGAGCAACCTCCCCAGGGACCTGAGCTGGTGGTGTCTGGTGGTGGCCGGCACCACGGGGCTGGGCCCAGCCTTGCAGGGAGGCAGCACCCCCAGGGCCCTGGAGTCAGGGACAGGAGTACTGGGACGTGCGCGGAGTAGGCCTGGCTAGCTGTCGACCTCTCCCGGTGGAGCACTCCACCGTAAACGATTTTCACCCACCACACGGATCTCTTGCAGAGGATGCACTTCGCTGCCAGAGTCAAGAGAGGAAGGAGAGTTTCGAAATCAGAGCCGGCCCCTCCACCCACACCGGAACCAGGGTGCAGGCCTCATAGGCTGAGTACTGACGCTGTTACCCTGGCCTTAGCCTGGGGTCTGGTCCTGGTCTTGTTGGGTGTTGAAGCAGCTGCCAGGCTTGACCAAGGCTGACCCTCTGGTCTCAGTCTCATTTGTAAAATCACTATAGTTTGACCTAGAAGTTTGAGCTGACTCTCTGGGCTGGGAGGCTGGTTACCATTTTCACTCTGCCCTCTCGCTGTGGCCAGATAGCACCTGTGCTAATCTGGGATCACTTTGTCACCCCACCCTGTAGTCTTATCAGGTTATTGTAATGTCCTTGGGTCTACTGGCAGCTCAAAGGCCTCTGAATATCCGGAATTCTACAGTCAGGCCCTACTGGCTGCCGCTGCTGCAGCCCTCAATAGCCTTCACCTTTCTTAGAAGGGGTACCCCTTCCCCAAGCCCTCTTCACCCCTAACAGGACTCTCAGGCCCGGCCTCTCCTGATTTCTGCAGTTGTGAACACAACTCCCCACTGGCCCTGATTTCTAATTCCATTGTCTTCTCTATGCTTTTCCAGGGACTCTCCCCTCCCTGATCTCCACGTCAAGCTTCTTCCTGGCCTAAAGCCTGTCTGTTCCCACTGTCACCCCGATGCCACCCCCACAATAGCATTTCAGCTCCCTCTGGGACATCTCTGGGCCCAGTGTCCCATGCTACCCCAAAAGCATGTCCGAAAACAGATCCGGCCACATTCACCCTCTTCCCCTCAGGCCAGCTCTGCTCCCTGGCTGTCGTGACTCAGAATGGTACTGCCGACCTCCCCGGGTGCCATCTTGGATTCCTACCTCTCTCATCCCCAAGTCCCGCCCATTTCTGGTGGGCTGTTTTTCTTATCGGGCTTCTTCGCATCTCTTCCTCTACCACCACCTTCGTTATGACATTTCTTCCCTAGACAGAAGCAGTGGCCCCTAAGCTGTCTGCCTGTCTCCTACCCTCCAGCTCCCTCCACGCATCCTGCAAACAGTAACCAGCAACTTTTTCTACAGCCAGGTCCCAGCACCCACCCCAGCCTGTGTCCAAAGCCTTCAAGGACTTCCCCAGAGCCTACTCAAGTTCAGACTCCACGTCCATTCCCGTCTCCGTCCTGAAGTTACTAAGTGTGCACTGGGCTTTGGGCCAAGTTGGGCCTGGCGTTCCGGGCCTCCCCGGCCTGCCTCCTTTCCACAGTGCTCCTGCCAACGCAAGCCACTCCTGACTGCTCGGCCCTTCCCTGCATCAGGAACATCCCCCGACTTCCCTACCCTGATGCTGGAGGCCCGGTTCAAGGCCTTTTACTCTACCTGCAGAAACCCTCTCTCTCTGCCTGCCATGCTGTGCTTTGGCCATGGGCCCCTCCGCCCTGCCCAGCAGAACCCAACATGGGGTGGGCAGCAACAGATGTCACCCTTGGGGGCCTGCAGGGCAGAGATGAGGAGAAAAGGAAGTTGACCAGAGCATGCAGGTAAATGAGAGGCCTGAAGCTGGGGGATCCCTCACGCCCCAAAGGCTCCTATGAGAGGCGCACAGCAAGGGGAGGCCAAAGCCGGAGAGGGCAGAGGTGTTGGTTTGACTGTCCACGGCAGTGTCCTCAGCACTGGCGAGCCGGGGCGCCTGGTCAGTCCAAATGTGACACTAAGTACCGAACTGCAGGCACCTCCTGCTTCCTGGGCAGTAGGCAGAAGACTCACTCTGCTCCCCCAGAGTGGGAAAAAGTGGGAGTCTTCCCCCCGCCTCCCTGGAGATGGCTTGGGCCTGGGCAGGCTGGCCCTGAACACCTGCTGTATTGATAGAGGGGACCTGGTGCCACCAAGACCCTGACCCCTCAGCACCCAGCTCAATAGTAGCTGAAAATGGTCACTGGGCACAAAAGAGTCTGACAGCCAAGGAGTCAGGCACCATTTTTTTATAAAAACGCATAGTCTCATTTTTCACTCTTTAAAATCACATTCAAAAATCGGCAAAGAAACGCCCAGGGGAGCGAGTAGATGGGAGGGGGGCCACGCCAACCCAGCCCCGGGGGGAGAGGGCGCGATACCACACACGGCAGCGCGACTGGCACGAGGGGACATGCGGTGGGCGAGGTGGCACCCTGTGGGTGGTGGCACTGACGAAATGTGAGGCTGGGGCTGGTCAGCCCAGGGGGCGCAGCAACTGGCCTGGGGCGGTGAGGACTAGCCCCGCCGGCCCCTCTCACTGCGCTGTGGTCCTGGGCAGATGAGGCCTCACCCAGTCCGGGGGCAGGGGGACCTCAGGGCAGGCTGGCCAGTGTGGAACAAGGCGCAGTTGCCTTTCTGTGGTCCCTGAGCCCGGCGCTTGGGGTGGGAGGAAGAGGGGGTGCTGCAGTGACGGCCAATGCCACCCTCCTGGCCCAGCCCCAGTGTCCAAGGAAGGTGGGAATGGAGGCAGCCAGTGACACAGGGACTCTCCGAGTGAGGGAGCAGGAGGCCAAGTCACTGGGGTCAGGGAGACAACGGGGTCCTCCTCCACCAACCGATGGAGGCAGGACAGTGCAGGGCTAGGGCCCTGTCGCAGGAGGGGCCGCGATGGGGAAATTCAGGCAGTTTTCCTGTGCTGCGGGCCCCCCCGGGTGTGGGGTGTGAAGCCACCCAGCTGTGCTGTGGGCCCAGAGCATGGCCCACAGAGCCTGAGGTGGCACCATCACCAGGAAGGGACGGGGTGGGGGGCTGCAGCTCTTCCCCCACGGGAAGACACTGGGAGTGGGTGACCCCTGGGGGAGGTCAGGGCTGAGGGTAGTTGGGCAGTGGCTGGGTTGGTGGCAGCAGGAGCCAAGGCAAGCGGGCCCCTCCCTGGGGGCTGGGGCCACAGAAAATCACAATAATTACAAAATAAAACCTTTTCCGCTTTGCGGGAAAACAAATAATAAAAATTCGACAAAATAAATTAGAGGTTTATAAAAGGCGGGCGGGCGGGGGAGGGGCGTCAGAGGCCGTTGGCGCTGCCGCGCTGGACCAGCGGCACCTTGCTCAGCTCCACCACGGGCGAGCGCGCCTTGTTCTTCATCTTGGGCACCCGCTGCACCAGCTGCTGGGCCTCGCGGTAGGCGTCGCGCAGCTCCTTCTTCCACTGCACCAGCTCCGGGTCGCTCTGCACACGCCCCGGGCTCTGTCAGGCGCGGTCTGGGCGCCCTGGAGGCCACTGTCCCCATGCCACCACTGCCCACCGGTCCCCCCCACCCCGTCCCCACTCACGTCGCACTGAAGGACGAACTGTTTACCACCACGGATCTTGAGAAGGAGGCACTTTCGCTCCTTGATCTGTGTCTCCTCCACCGACTGGATCTCCTCCATGGTCAGCAGGCTCTGCTGCAGGCGGGGAGGGCGGGCGGGGCCGTGAGGAGGGCGGGGCAGGC
>NW_006435764.1:4352914-4358466 GCF_000325575.1 Pteropus alecto
CACTCCGGCCCTGCCCCGGCCCCGCGGGTCCTTACCGGGGCCTCGCCCTCGCCCCGCCACTCGAGCCGGTTGGGGAACAGGTAGAAGTACCGCCGCTGCCACTGGGTCAGGAAGGGGTTGCCCATCTTGGACATGTAGCCGTGCATGATGCAGTCCTTGCCCAGGGCGTAGTCTGCGCGAGAGAGCGAGAGAGGCCCCGCCCCGGTGTGAATCCCGGTTCGCTGCTCTCGTTCGGCTGCTCTCGGGTCCCTGAGACAAGAGCCTGTTTCTCATCTTTAAAGCAGGCGGTGGGCGCCCACGGCAGCTGAGGACCCTCACCTTCCTCATGGCCCAGCTGCTTGTTTTTGGTTTTCTTGCGGGTCTCTAGTCGGTCCGTCTCGGCATTGATGGTGTCGAAGACGGTCTCTGCCACCTCCTGCTGCCACCGCTCGGAGATGGTGAGGGGGAAGTTGCGGTAGAGCTCCTGGTCGCTGTCCAGTAACTGCACCGTGGGGGTGGGGCAGGGCCATCCATCACCACAGGCCTGCCCAGCCCCAGGGCTAGGGCAAGGTGGTTTGGTCTAACCCTCCCCCTCGCCCCCGCCCTGGGATGTTTGGGGAGGAGGAGCGGACAGGGCTGGTGCAGGGTCTCACAGAGGCAGAGAAGGGACAAGGATGCCCCCTGGGCGGGGCTCAGGTGAGGGAGGCCAGGCCCAGTACCTTGATTCCTTTCGTGTCCTCCTCATCAAAGGAGCCAATGTCGAAAGCATCGGCGGCGTTCACCTCCCCTCGTGGGGGGATCAGCGGCGGAGGGTACTGCGGCAGAACGGGGGCTGGGCATCAGAATGGTGCAGGGGCTGCAGGGCGCCCAGCCGGCCCCGGCCTCCACCGTTACCTTCTGCAAGAAGACCATCTGCCAGTCCAGGGAGTGGAAGAAGGGGCTCTCCTTCACCTCCTGGGCCCTGTGGGGAGATGCGGGTCATCCGGGCTGGGGCTAAGTCTGGGCCATGGGGCAGGTGGCCCAAGCTAACTCCTGCTTCAGTCACTTTCTGGCTCTGTGACCTTGGGCAAGTTCCTTAAAGCTGAGCCCATTTCCTCCTCTCTAAAATGGGGATCACAGCAGCTCCCACGCTGTAGAGCTGTTGTTTTAACACGGTAACTCTTGCAGCATTGTGCCTGGCACTTGGTAAATGTTTGATAAACATAAAATACTGCTGTCGTCATCATTATCATCACATACCATCTTTGTTACAAGGGCCCCTCCAGAAGCCAGTCCCTGGCCAGCTCCAACAACTGCACCCTGAGGACAATGGACGGGGCTGGCTGTGCCCAATCTCAGAGGAGGCTGGGATCATGGAGGGGGTTCTAGTAATGGGACAGCCCTTGTCCTCAGAGAGGTGCAGGCAGAGCCCCAGGCATGCTGGCCCAGCGGGCCACTGCAGAGGCCTGGACACCGCAGCATGCCCGAGTGCCCAGGGCCCGGGTGGGAGGCAAAGCCTTGGACAGTGGCCCTGGTCCTGGGCACTCACCCTCGGCCCAAGCAGCCCAGTCTCCGGTTGACATCCCTCT
The DNA here is from genome assembly GCF_000325575.1 of Pteropus alecto. NCBI lineage: Eukaryota > Metazoa > Chordata > Mammalia > Chiroptera > Pteropodidae > Pteropus > Pteropus alecto. The sequence goes on from NW_006435764.1 coordinate 4,354,462, forward strand.
GCAGCAGCCCCTCCAATAAGGAACGGAGCTCGGGGGAGAAGGAGTCGGGCAGCTCCACGGCCTGCGGGAAGGAGTGAGACAGTGGCAGGGGCCAAAGAAGGACCCCTGGCTCTGGGGATCCTGAGACTGCTCGAAGTGGGGGGAGGGGGTCTCCGGGCCCCTGGCAAAGGGAGACACAGGGCCCAGATTCCTGGCAGGGGCCAAAGAAGGACCCCTGGCCCCAACACAGCTCTGGGGATCCTGAGACTGCTCGAAGTGGGGGCAGGGGGTCTCTGGGCCCCTGGCAAAGGGAGACACAGGGCCCAGATTCCTAGCTCCCCCGCAGCAAGCATGTATGCTGACAACACAGGTAGGGAACCTATGGGACAGGAGACCAAAGTAGGGATGAGCCACCCGAGGTCACTGCTTGGTTGGTAAGAACCAAGAGTCTGTGACCCTGATGCCCACGGGAGACTCCAGCCTCACCGTGGCCCCCTAGGCTCCGCCCAGCATCCCTAGGCTGGAACCCTGCACTCACCATGGTCAACGTCATGCGGTCGATCTCATGCTTGTCTTTGGTCTTGTGCTGCCGGAAGGGGCTGTGCCTAGGCAAGAGAGGTCAAAGCCAAAGATCAGAGGACAGGAATGGGGAAACTGAGGCAGGTAGCATCAATGATCCTTGTCCCAAGCTAGTGACTGTGCCACTCCTAATGCCCAGGCAGCTGTGGGTTCCTGCACCAGCCTCCAATCTAGACCCAGGAAGAGCTGCTCTGCTCTGGCCACCTGCCCGCTTGAAACGGCCCACTCACCCCCGCAGCAGCTTAAAGAGCATGCAGCCCAGGGAGAACCAGTCGGCGCTGCTGTCATAGGCCACACCCTTCTGCAGGACCTCAGGGGCCATGTACCCATGGGTGCCCCTGTGGAAACAAGGAGGCCATGAGCAGGTTTGGCAGAGGGTTTAGGAAGGAAGGGTGGGGGCTGGGGCACTCACACGCTGGCGTGGGGCTTCTTCTTGGAGAAGTCGCAGGCCAGGCCCAGGTCTGAGATGCGCACGTGGCCATGCTCGTCCAGGAGGATGTTGGCCGGCTGTGGAGGAAGCCCAATGAGCTGGCCCCGGGGTGACTCAGGATAGGGACCAGCCAGGCAAGATGCCAGCTAGGTTGCTGCCTTCACTCTAGAGGGTGATGGGTATCCAGGGACAAGGCCCCAAGCGGGGCCTTCATCACCTCCCCCGAGTCACAGCCAGATTCCAGAAAATGTCTGGGTAGGAGGGAGGGTGCAGCGAGAGCCAGCCAGCCCCGTCCTGGGGACACCGATCCCGTGGGCCTGCAGGGCCAGGTGCGCTGAGAGAAGAGACAGGCTGTTGGGCCTCACCTTCAGGTCCCTGTAGACGACGAAGCGGCTGTGCATGTGCTCTAGGCCCAAGATGATCTCGGCTGCGTAGAAGCGCATATCGGCTTCGGAAAAGACCCCGTGCTGGGACAGGTGGTAGTGCAGGTCCCCTCCTGAGGGAAGCAGCCCCACGGGACGCTCAGCTCTCTGCCCCGACCCCGCACCCAGCCCCGAGGTCCAGCTGGGGCCGGGCCACACACCCACCGTTCATGAGATCGAGGATAAAGCTGAGCTTGTCTGGCGTGTGGAAGGCGTATGACATACAGACGATGAACGGGCAGTCCTAGGGAGGGGTGGGGGGCGGTCAGGAGAGGCTGCCCAAGGTTCCAGAGCCCGAGGCTGCTCCAGTGGTCAGCCACTCCACCCGGCCGCCGCACCCAGCTCACCCCGGTGCTGACGAGTGACAGCATGATGCGCTCATTGAGGGCCAGGGTCTCCCCCTGCTTCATCTTGATGCGCTTCTTGTCCAGACACTTCATGGCGTACCTGGGGAAGTCGGTCCGTCAGTCCACAGGCACCTGCAGTGCAGAGCCCAGGGCTGCTCGGGGGCCCTGGGTCGGGGGTAGGGGGAGCTCCCTTTTGGGGGAAAACTAGACACCATGACAAGCTTACGATGCTGAGACAGAGAAAGGGCAGGAGAAAGTGCAGGTGGGTTGGGGCCTCTAATGAACAAACGGCAGGCATGATGCTGAGACAGAGAAAGGGCATACAGACGATGTATGCTGGTGGGTTGGGGCCTCTAATGAACAAACGGCAGGCACGCGGCCCTCTGCAGAGACCTGCCATTCAGGGCCCTGCCGCCTGGCTCCTGGGGCCCCGACCCCCTCACAGCTCTCCCAGGGACGCCCAGGCCTTCAGGGCACCTCCGGGGCCCTCCCTTCCCTCAGGAATCCCAGGCGATGCCCGCTGAGCAGGCGCTCACATCTTGCCCGTGTCGGCCTTCCGGCACCCATACACCTCGCCGAAGCCCCCTCGCCCAATGATGCGGTGCACGCTGAAGTCGTTCATGGTCAGCTACAGGGGCAGCAACACAGGGAGTCACCACAGGTGGCCTGGGTCCCTTACCCATGGCTGCCCTCGCCACGTGCTTACTCGCCTTGAGCCACCCCCAAGGAGATCCTGACACTGACCCCATAGCCATTGTGCTGAGGGTTGGGGGCAGACTCCCCTGACCTCCCTGGCCCTGGCCAAGCCCAAGGTCCAGCTCCCTGGGGAGCAGCAGCAGGGAGCATAGCTCCCCATTCCCACCCAGCCCACTCACGTGGATGTTGAGCTCCACATTCTTCCACTGGCAAAATCGTGTGAATTTATCACTGTAAGAGAAGAATCTGGGCTCAGACGAGTCTCAGAAAGTGTGATGATGCTGGCAGAAGTCTGCCCCACCCCACGGCCACTTCCCGGAGTCCCAAGCCTCAGTGTCCTCCTCCGGGACCATCCAGGAATAGTACCGTCCTGAGTGGGGCCCCTACCCCAAATGCAGGCCCGAGCAGAGCCTGGCAGTTTGTCTTTGGGTTCCTGCTACAATCAGATAAGCTTAGAAAGGAGGTTCTCCAGCCTGACCTAGATATCCTGCTACCGTATCCTGACGATGCCCGTCGCGCTGCCGCCTGCACACTGCCAGTGACGCAGCAGTCACTCGCCACGAGGCCCCCACTCCGCGGCTAAAGAGCTGGGACCCTAAGAAAGCTGTCCTTTGCATCAAACAACCCCCGAGGTGGGCTCTGGCGGTGAGGGGCGGGGGACAGTGTGTCCTCTTGTGAACTCCCCTACCACCACCCCGATGCTTCTCACCCCATATGGGCCCAGCAAGGCGCTTGACAGTCCATGAGCGGGAAAGGCGCACAGGCGGACCCTTGCTCCCTGGACAATCGCCCCGGACAGGCTTGGAGGTGCCCAGCGCTGGGAAGGGCGGGGCAGGCGCACAGAGGCGGCGGTGACTGAGCTTGCTCAAGCTTTCAAGAGTTCCCGCACTGAGGCGTTGACGGGTACAGGTGCCCCCTGCCTGGGGCCTAATACGGGGTGGCTTCCCTCCTCCACGCCATCCACACCCCTCCTCAGGGCAGCCTCCCCCTCCCCCTCCTCTCCCACATGCACCCAGCTCTCACCTCTCGATGAATTTCTGGAACACATCTCCTCGGAGGTTCTGACAGATCTCTTCGATGTATGGCTAAGGGAGGAAGATGGGGGTCGGTCACCGCGCCAGAGTGCGAGCTGACCAGGCTCCCTGACTCGGCCGGAGGTGACCCTGGCTGGGCTGGAAGGCCTTGGGGACTAAGCTTAGCACACACCTGGAAGAGATCCGGAGGCACCTGCCTCTTCGTCAGGTGGCCCTGGACATGCTCAGTGGCACTTTTCGAGAAGGGCTGGGGAAGACAGAGGTGGCTGTGAACTCTCCACAGGGTCCTTTCGTCCCTTCCCCACGCCCAGGCGGCCCTGGGCCAGCAGGCGGGTCCGGGGCACTCACGTGTGAGCAGGCCAGCAGCTCCTTCATGATGTAGGTGTCGAAGATCTCCCGGCTACAGGCCAGGCGCTCCTCCTCCGTCTCCAGCTTCTCATATTTCTTGATCTAGGGGACGAGACCCCATGGGTGACCTTCGGCCCAGGAGGGCTGGGGGCGCCAACACCAGGTGTCTC
>NW_006435764.1:4358580-4364122 GCF_000325575.1 Pteropus alecto
AAGAGCAGGTACCCTGAAAACAAGCGTCGGGTGACCCTGAGCCGCAAACCCTCGGAAGATCTTCTCAAAGGTCACCTCACCCCTATCAAGGTGGGCAGTGTGGGCTCGGGGCTTCCAGGGCAGAACTGGCCAAGGAGGTGGCAGAGGGGGGGTCTCTCTGCCTCAAGCGGGGACTGGGCAAGTGGCCTCGAAGGCTGCCACCAACGGAAGATTCTTGAATTCTGGGTCTGGGCCCCTACGTTTCTACTCGTCCCAGAATCTGCTTCCTCAGAGGGTGGCTGGAAAGTGACACCCAGGGCTCCCACCCTGTCACTGCAGAGGGCCCTGCACCTCCTCTGGGAGGGTGACGCCCCCATGGGGTAGGCCGTGCGGGAACAGAGATATCCAACTGGGCCAGGCTCGAAATGCAGCACGCGGGAGGAAGGCAGCCTCTGAGGAGGCCATGCCTCCCTCTCCCTGGACTTTATTTTATTTTATGTTTTAGGCCTACAGCACCTGGTCTTCCTAGATGGTCTCCCATCCAAGTACTAACCAGACCCAACCCTGCTTAGCTTCCGAGATCAGACGGGATCGGGCGTGTTCAGGGTGGCATGGCCGTAGTCCCTGGACCTTACGACCCCCTCCGTCATCTGGCTGATTCTCTCAGCAGCCCTGAGAAACGGGCAGATAGGGAGGGCAGGTCCTGTTGGGGAAACTGAGGCTCAGGGAGGCCTGCCAGGCAGGCAGTATGTGGCAGGCATGAGAACCTGGGGCTCCTCTACCCAGTGGCAGGTCCTGGGAAGGACAGGCCAGGGAGTGGGGCCTCGAAGGGCATGGGCTGTCGAGGGAGGGAAGAGGTGAGCCGGGCTGTGGAAAGGGCTCACAGGAGACCCAGGCCAGGCCAGGCCTCCTCCCTCCTGCGGGGTGGGGGCCTGAGGCCTGGCCCAGAGCAGCCTTGGGAAGCAAAGCATTAGGAAGGGCGGTCCTTGAGCCTCCAGCCCAACCCGGGTGACTGGCTTTTTGTTGGATAGCTTTCCATGCCCCCTCGAGGGCACTGTCCCTGCTGCCTGGGCACCTCTGCCAGAGCTCGCAGACATCATTTCTGGTAATATCGTGCCTTTGAGTAACTCGTGACCAGGGTTTCCCAGTGGGCAGGAGGCTTTCACTGGTCCTCCAGCCGGCCTGAGTCCTAGTTCCCAGGTGAGGACACCAGCAGGCTCAGAGAGGTAAAGCAACATGCCCAAGGTCACATAGCACAGGCAAGGGACCCAAACCTTGTGCTTCTTGACTCACTGACTCCGCAAGCCTGACCTCCAAAACCTGATCCCACCGGGCCAGGCCACTCCCGGTTCAGAGCTGATATCCGGCCCAAATCAGAGCCACGTGTGGCTAGAGGCTGCTTCCCTGAGACCCTGCCCTATGGGCCAAGTCCCCGCTCTAAGACACAGGGCACTGGGGGAGAAAGAATGGAGGCCCAGGCCTGCCTGAGGCAGGTTGCTCACAGAGGGCCGGTGGGGGCGGGGGCGGAGGCCACAGCACAGCAGGCGCCACAGGAAGGGCCCCGCCCCTTCCTGTCAGCTCTACCAACGGCCCAGAGCAGCTGTGCCTGCGCCAAGGGGAAGCTGCAATTCTCAAAAACAAAAACCCCAAAGGAGGAACTTCCCCAGTGGCCCTGGAAGGCTGCTGGGCCCCCACCCCCTCCACAGGGCAACCTGGGCGGACAGCCAGGCTGCTGGGAGGCACGACAGGTCACTGCCCTGCTGCCACCCAGGGGCTTGTGGGCTGCCCTGTTCCAGTGGATGGGAAGCCAAACCTCCTGGGATCCAGCTGGGGTAGGGGCAGGAAGACGGCCTCAGGGTCCCCCTGCCCCCATGCCCTGGACCTGGGCAGCTGGACACGTGGTGGGAAGTCCATGGAGGCCCCATTGTACTCACCCAGCTTCTGGGAGAAGATCTTCTCAAAGGTCACCTCACCCCGGTCCTCCAGGTACTTCTGCATGACACTGCGGATGCTGAAAGACAGAGGGGACACAGTGACCCGGAGTTCCCGTGGCACCTGTTAGGCCTCCTGGCCCTTCCCTGGACGGCCACTGTCTCCTCTCCCAGAATCCAGAGTGTGGGGCACTGCTGGTGGGTGTCATTGCTCCTTCCAGGAAGGCAGCCACCCATCGGACCTGATCACAGGTCACACCGGAGGGACCCGGGGCAGCTGGTGCCTTCCCCCCAAGGCTCTGTGCCCCAAAGCTAGGCTGGCCAGCAGGTGGCTGCTCAGAAGTGTGGTCCCAGTGCTGCCCTGTACTGCCTTTGGGAACTTGGCCAAACCTCAAAAACCAGGCCTCAGCCACCAGCAGATGACAGATAACCAGAATGTGCCCTGTCCTTACGACGGAATACTGCCCGGCCATAACATGGAACGCAGCAATGACATACATGTACGTGACAACACGGATGAACCTCGAATGCATTCTGCTAAGAGAGAAAAGAATCGCAGAAGACCACATGTTATGTGATTTCGTTTACATGACGTGTCCAGAACAGGCAAACCTGCAGAGACAGAAAGCAGATCGGCAGCGGCCAGGGGCTGGGGGAGGAAAGCGGAGTGACTGCTAAGGGGTACGAGGTTTCTTTCGGGGTGCCGGAAGTGTTCTGGAATTAGGTAGCAGTGAGGCTCGCACGACACAGTGAATGTACCAAAGCCCATTGGACTATAAAATGATGGATTTAATGTTATGTGAATTACATCTCAATTTTTAAAAATAGTTAAAAAAAAAAAAAAAAAAGAGCCAAGCCTCAGTTCCCGTGTCCCTAACAGCTGTCCCTGGGCTGCGTGGGAGGGCAGTAAGGGAGGGGCTGGCCACTCTGACACGGAAGCCTAGCCCCACGCTCCCAGCCCTGATCTCGCCCTCGACGCCGGGCGCCGTCTGGGAAAGCGACACCATACCACACTTCGTGCCTCAGACGCACCTTTCTGTCCCCTCCTCCCCTCTCCTGGGCCACCTGCTGGCCTGCCTGTCATGACGGCCAGCTGAGGTCATGTCTGGCCCTCAGCGGCCGCCCGGGATCCTGAAAGACACTGTGCTGGGCAGTCACACCTGAGCCCACGCAATGCGCATATGGCCGTTAGAATATGGGGGGCCACCAGTCGGCCAATGAAGACTATAGCCGGTGAGGACCCGGATCAGAAAGTCCGGGCTCTGTGCCCTCACCTCTCTGTGTCCCTGCACCCCCTCTTAGACCCCAGCATGGGGCCCTGGTCACCGAGGCCTCCTGCACATCACCTGCTGGAAGGTACCATGCACCCCTGGTCTCCAGGCAGGGCTTCCCAGGGCACAAGTCATGGTCCTGTGACATTAGATAGCACATGACAAAGCCTGAGTGGGAAACCGTCAGTTCGAGGAGACACGGGAAGGGAAGTGTTCTGGGCCATCAGGAGAGGCCGTGTGGGGAAGGCGGAACTTCACTGGGTTCAAGTGCAAACAGGAGGTCAACAGGTGGTGAAGCCCAGGGCAGGTGAATGGACGTAGGGACAGGTAGGGGAAGGCCTGGCCAGGGATAAGCAAGAAGCCATCAGGTGAGGAGGGGGTTGGTGGAGGACACAGGAAGCTTGGTCCAGGGCAGGGAGTGGCTGGACAGACCCCACTGGATGAGGTCCAGGTATCTGAAGACACCCGGCCAAGAAGGAGGGAAAGAAACAGGGTGGGTAGGAGATGGTTCAGGCTGACGGATGGAGGAGCCGACGGGGCCTGATGGAGGGCAGGCAAGCCTGCAAGGGTTTTGAGGCTTTGGGCTGTCAGAGGGGCCTGAGGGGAGAAGGCTCCGGGCAGGGCCAGCACCTCCCTGGACCCTGTCCAGCCTCTGGGCCAGGGCTCGAAGAAAGGGGACTCCTGCCTTTTCCCGCTCAGCACCGTCCTTCTGAGACTGTCCAGGAGGGAGCCAAGACCCCAGGCCTTTGCCCATGTTCAAGTCACGCAAGGAAAAGCCCCGTGAGAACACGGGAACACACGGAGCTGTTGTACGCAGGATGCTGAAGCCACGACCTCTCTCCTGCTTCCCCACCCTTGGATGCTAGGAGATCTCCAGTGATAACTGTCTCCAGTAGGAAGAAGGGTGTTGATGACAAGGATTGACCTTCCGTGTCCCCATCCTGTGACCCCAGCAGACAAGAGTCCCCAGCTGAGGGCCAGTGGTCTGGTGGCCCCGAACTATCACTCTGGGGAAGCAAGGGTACCCTCTGCAGCCAGCAGGCACATTCCCCCCTCCTTGATGGGGGCCACACACCAGCCATCATCAAGGACACATCTCCCAGGCCCCATGGGACTCATAGGGACTCAGGAGGCAAGGCCAGAGTCAGTGAGCTTCAATCATAGCAGGAGCTTGAAAAATCTGTGAAACTAAGACACAGGTCTGTCCCGGGGCCTGCGGATGGCAGCCCCGGGAGGCCATGGGGCACAGTCAGCGCCAAGCTCCCAGGGCTCCCAGTTCTGCGAGAGACAGCTTGGGACTTCTTGTTCGGACATCAGGACAGGCTGGCCTGTGTTGGGGCAGAGCACAGCGGGAAGGGCCCAGTCCAAAGGATCGGCAGGGTGGTGAGACCAGGCATCCGGGAGTTGGGGGCATGGAGTCCGCAAGGGCCAGGTGGCTGAACTTCTCCCAGGAGGGGGACCAGGAAGATGGGGCCCTCCCCACCCCCTGGCTCAGCTCTGGGCTCTCACATCTGCACCCGATTCCCATGGAAGGGGATGAGACAAAGCAATCGAGAGAAAATGTCACAAAATGTCCATCCTCCATGGTGGTCAGGTGTGGCCAGGTGAACTATCCAGACAGGTAACACAGACGGCAAGCAGGCGACCCTAGCACAGCCCTGGAAATAGTCACTGGGAAGCCTTCCTGAGCCCCAAACGTGCTTCCCCGGGACCGGCGACACTGGCGCCAGCTCAGCAGAGGCGATGCGGTGGGGACGCCCAGTGCCAGCCCGGCGCAGTGCGTACTTCCGGCCACGTGACCCGGGGGCCCCGCAGAGAAGCAGAGACCTGGACACGCCAAGCTCCCCTCTGGGAATCGGGCTAAGAGGGCCTGCCCACCGGAGAGGGCAGGCTGCAGGCAACAGAGCCTTCGCGGTGGCTCTGCTGTCGCCCCAGCCCAGGGACAGCGGAAAGCGGACCAGCTCCAAGCTGCCTCGGTGGCCAGACCCCGCCCCCCAGAAGTCTGCATGGGACGGCCACAGCATTCTTCCCAGCACACAGCACTTCATTTTCTTCCTTAAAAAGAAAAAAATGTTTTCTAAATAAATAAACACAGCCCCCCCCACCACCCCACGAAACACAAGGTCAGACTGGAGCAGAGGCCTCGAATGGAAGGCCCCGAAAGCAGCAGCATGAGGGCTTCCTGTCCACCCCACGGCGCTGGGGGCCGAGGGAGCTGGCGGGTCAGGAAAACGTGTTGTGGGGGACGCTCCTGCCAGGGTGGCAAGTACAGGCTGGCACGGGAGGCGGTGGCAGCCTCCCGGGCTGGGTCACCTTCGTCTCCTACACCCGCTCTCTGATACTGGCGGAGTCTGGAGTGGC
>NW_006435764.1:4364192-4370719 GCF_000325575.1 Pteropus alecto
CACCCCCACATCCAGGAGCCTGTGGCTCCCAGATCAACTCTGGTCGTCAGGAGAGCCCAGTGCCTGCACCTTCCCTGCCAGGAGGACCCTAAGGCTCCCAGTCCCTCTGGGGAAGGGCCTAGGGTCTGCCCTTGTTGTCGTGGTTGTGGGGGACCGGGGGCGCCCAGGCCTAGGTTCTGTACTGCTCTCCCTCTTCCCTCACCCCCTCCCTAGAGGCCATGCCAAGTCAACAACTTTAAATGCCCAGTTTCCTCATTTGTAAAACGAGGATGTCAACAAAGTGCTGAATTGTCACCATGGCGCTGGCCATTTAAAAAGCCAGAGAGGACACAGCAAAAGGAGATCTCTCCTAAGATGCCAGACTCACTATGAGGGCGTCAGCTCACATCCCCCTCCTACAGGAAGCCTGTCTCATCCCCTTCCAGAATGTGACTGCAAGCTACACAGCCTTGTCTGGGTCTTGGTTCCACACCTGCCATGTCATTGGAGAGTGGGGCCTATGGCCGGGCAGCCTCCTGACAGGTGAGCCCTGAGCAGGGCCAGGCCAGGAGTGCTGCCACAGCCTGAGTGGCTGTGACGCCACTCTGCTCACAGACAAGCCTCACACTCGTGCTGCTCAGCCTGGGGGCCCTGGTAGGCAGAGCCCACTACCTGCTCTGCCCCACCGCAGCAGGGAGGTGTCCGTCCCCACTGTCTGGCACTGCCACCTGCAGCCAGGGCTCCTGCCACCTGCAGCCAGGGCTGCTCGCACCAGCTCCAGCTGCTCCGAGGAGCCGGCCCAGCCTGACGCGAGGGGGAGGGAACGGGGAGAGCATTTCCTCCCTCTCGGCCCAGAGAGCAGGCTGGGGTGACAGGACGGCAGGCGAGGAAGGGGCGAGGGCTACGGGGGTAAACTTCCGGTACCTTCTGGCACCACGTGGTTCAGAGGAAAAGCAAAGTCCCTTGCACTGTGGCGCAGTGGCCTCGCGGGCTAGTGTGGTGACTCCCACTCAGGGTCGCAGACCGCAGCTTATGCTGGGGCCAGAGGCAAACACGCTCGTTTTGATGGCGAGGAAAGCAAGGCTGGAAGCTGAGCAGCTCGTGGCAGGAAAAGGTCCGACCCTCCTGATAAGGGGCCTCCCACCAGGCAGGGGCTCCCCTTAACCTCTGTGGGAGAGTGGAGTTCGGGGTCTCAGGGGACCCGGCTCGTGCCCTGGCTGCCCTCCCCTCCACCCTCTGCTGGTGGCTGTAGGCAGCAGGCGGCATCTCTCTTGGGAGCCCATCAGGCTAGGGGCAGCTTCGGCGGGCATCTGGCAGGCCAGGGGCCACGGATCCTGTGACAGGGATGTCAGAGCCATGACATCGCAGGACAGTGCAAGCTGGCACAGGGGCTATGGTCTGGTGGGTCTGGTGCGGTCACGCCGGAACTGCCATGCTCTGGGAGGTGACGGTTAACAAGCCAGTAGAGTAGCAGCTGCGGCCACAGCTAACGCACTCCTCTGTGGCATTTCTGCCACTAAGGTAGCAGCGGTAGGAGGAGGTCCCCTGGGGCTTCTTATTAATTTTCTCGGTGACTCTCTGGGGCTGACAATGTCCTCAGTGCTCAAAGATGGGGCCATATACCAAATGGAAAAGACCCGCCCAAAGAGCCAACTCCGGAGCGAGCCAGGCCCAGGAGGAGAGAATGGCGCCAGCAGGCACTGCACGCACAGGCCCACCCAGAATGTCCACAGCGAGCCAGGTTCCCAAGGGCCCCTTGCTGGACGTGCTGGGAAGAGGTACTCTGATGGCCTTGTCAAACGTCGTGGCATCTACACGAATATGACACAAGCACTACATCCTGCAATTCACTGCCATGACGTTAGAATCATCCAGGAGCAACTTCCAGGGCTCTGTGCCCTGCAGGTCCCAGGAGGGGACTGTCCCCCACCCCAAACCCAGGATGGCTCCCAGAGTCAGAGAATGCCCCCTTCAGAGGACAGGGCTACTAATGCGGTAAGACAAGGAAACTCGCTCAAAACTCTCTCTAACGCCTGTGTCGACGCACCCCCCTTCCCCCTGCCCCGCCCCCCCCCATGGTGAGCAGTGATGCTCAAAAGGCACGTTATTGCATTAGAAAAGGCTGCCGCCCAGCACCTCATTTTCAGCATCTCTTATTTGAAACAGCTTAGTGATAACTCGAGTATAATTCTGTCTTAATGTGACCAGCAGAGGACATGGGCCCCTCTGGGCACAGGAGAGTGGGGAGGGGCTACAGGAAGAAAGAGCAGGTGTGATGGAGGTCGAGCGTTCCCTCGAGACACACTCGTGGTTTCTGTTGGTTCTGAGGTGGGAGCATCAGGTCCTGGAAGCGCCAGCCCTGTGCACGCAGCCCGAAGCCCCCGGCCCCCAAGCTCGCGTCTCCTCTGCAGAGCCGACCTGGGCGCCTGCGGGGCGGGGAGGAAACGCGGGCTGCAGAGTGTGCCTACACCTGACGTCACCGGGAATTTACTACTAGGAATGGATCGTGCATTAATAGGACACATTATTCCTAGGCTGACAGAGCCCAGATTCCCCTGCATGGATTCCAGCCTGTGATGCTCACGCTCTCTCGAAGCCCCCGGCAAACGGGCGGGTGAGCCACTTCATGGCAAAAATGTGAAGCCCGGTGCTTGGGAAAGAACAGATGGGAAAAGGCGTCCTAGAGACCCATTCCTGGGGAGCGCGGGGGCCTCCAAGGCCCAGAGGGGAAGACTGCTGAGCTGACCGTCTTGTTTTCAGGGCAGGAGCGGGTACGACATTGCCACTGGAGTGGAAAGTTCTGGGTAGGGGATGAGGCTGGCGATGGAAACGCGGAGGGAGGCAGAGGGAGAGCACCTTCCCCTGCACTCCTTGGCCCCGCAGATCAAGGGCAGGAAGTCCTGGAGGTGAAGAGTTAACAGGAACGAAGAAGCTGAAGCAGCAGTGGCAGAGGAACAGTGGCGGTCTGGGAGTCGGAAGCCAGCAGAGGGCAGGAAGAAGGAAATCTACCGTGGGGGAGGGACCAGGGACGAGCCGAGAAGACGAGAAGACGAGAAGACGGGAGGCTGCAAGAGGCACCCGGCTCTCAGGCTCCCATCGTCTGCTGCTGGGGCTGCCACTGTCACCAGGGAGGGCAGGGGCACCTCTTGGGAGCGCCCGAACCAGGCTCCTCAGCCAGGAGCCCAGAGATTAATTACGTGAGGCCTCCATGGTCATATTAAGCAAATGACAATAATTACAGGACTGCTGCTACTGCTGGAAGAGGAAACAGCAGCTCCTTCGGAGAGAGTCACAGACCACGGACCCCGAGAGGTCACCGGGCACGGGGCAGCCCGCTCAGTTTACTGCGGTGGAGGCTGAGGCCGGCTCGGCCAGGATGAGGGACGTGCCTGGCTCCTACGTGAGCTGGTATCGCTGCAGGACTAGAAGCCAAGTCTCCTGTCTTCCAGCTACACACCGCTGTTTCCTTCCATAAGAAGGTGGAGAAGTGCTTCCTCAGATTCTATAGGGTGACGGGAGGGGAGGACATGTGCCAACTCAAAGTGGCCCTGTGCCCAGTAGCTCCTGTTCCCCAGCCCTGAGAAATCAGAGCTGTGAGGCCAGCCCCAGGACCCGGCCAAGGCACAACCCGGGCACTAACCACAGAGGGGCTGCCAAGATGGACCACCCCAAGGTGGGAGCAACTCCAAGTGGCACCTTATCATGGACAAACCGCAGCCTTTCTCCCTGACCCTGACCTTGCGGGTGAGGGGACGATGTGACCTCAGGTGTGGAGATGCCCCCTCTAAGCACTACCTTGCCAGGGCTGTCCCAGCTGATGAGGACGGGGCTGGGCCCTGTAAACCAGGACAGCTGACGGTGCTGGGGGCTGCCCTGCTGCTCCTGGGCCACCTCCAGGACGGCTGCCCAGAGGACGGGTGCTAGCTGGCACATTCCGTAAAACATGGACGGGGTGAGAGCAAAGGCGTAGAGGGGTGTGCGGAGGTCACGAAGCACCTGCGAATCCAGGGACCTTAGTTCCAACTCCAGCTTCCCTCTGCAACCAGGTCTCCTCCCCTCTCTGAGCCTCGGTTGCTTCAACCATTAAATGGGAGAATACCACCTGCTGTGCCTGCTTTTCCCCACAGTTATGTAAAGGATAAAGTGGAGTAAAAAGCACATTGCAAACTGGGAAGTGCCGAGCAAATAAATGTAAGATACAGTCATAACGACTTTCCAGGGCTGGAGGCATCTGACCACCGGGTGTGCGAAGCACAGAGTGAAGGCTGGTGTGTCCTTAGACACAGGAGGCCCGGACTCCTTGGAGCAGCCCGAGCCTGCCGCGCTGAGCAGCTCTGGCCCATCTCTGGCCTCAGCTCTCTGATGGTCACTGCCTCTAGTCTATCTCACAGATGCGGGTAACTGCCCAATGTTGTGCCCCCAAATGGTGCCCTGGCTCTCACTCTCCTGCTCTTCCCCTGAACTCACCGCCTGCCTGGTTTCAGACATCGCACAGCCTGACAGTTCTTGAGCAACTACTACATGCAAGGCATGGCCTTGCCAACTTCACAGGTTGCTTTTTGGATCAACTGAGATGACAGGTGCCCAAATAAATAATAATTATAAGTTCCACCATTACTTATATCACCACCACCATCATCACCACAGATAGCAAAGGAGACATGAAAAGAGGGACATCTCGTTTCTCGAGGTGTTGACACCTGCAGAGCCAGGCCAAGGCGGGGCCCCATCAGGAGCAATGCATTCTGGGGAGCGATTACCAAAACTCAGAGGGTTCCAGAAAAGGCCCCGCCTCAACCTTTGCAGAACTCCAACCTGCAGGAGGGTCTCGAGGTCTTGGCCACCAAGGAGGGCCGTTGCAAGCCCCGGAGGCTGACTCCCCCGTTTCCTCCCTCGTGGCTTTGTCATTTCTGAACTCGGTTTTGTTCTGTCACTGTTCCCTGGACAGCCCCCAGCTAGACGGTTAGTCTGGTTCCTGTTTTGAGAAATCTGATTGCAAACTGTCTTAGAAAAAAAGGGCCCTAACGGCCTTTTCAAAACGCAGACCCATTTTCCTCCCCCAGGCCTGGTGTTCAGTCAATCCGAAACCCAGGGAACAGGCCCCGGAGACAACTGCATGGCACCCCTTGAAGCTCTGGGCCCTGCTTCAAAGACCTGGGACACCGAATAGTCAGTCATAGCCTATTTCGCACCATTCACATTTCACAGATGAGAAAACAGAGGCCCAGAAACGGCAAGGGACTTGCCCAAAGTCACATGATGAGACCATAACAGCTAGGACAGGCCCAGGCTCCCGGGCTGGCCCGGAACCAGCATGCCAACTCTCAGGCAGATATGGAGGAGTTGCTGGGACTGGTCTTACCACGTGACATAAGGAATCATAGTGGGCACACAGCTCAGAACGGCCAGGCCCTGGCTCAGGCCAGAGTGGTGGACACAGTGTGGAACTAGAAGCCAGAAGCCCTGATCTGGTGGCCAGGCACCACTCTGGAGTTATCTGTGACACCGGACAGGCCACTCACCTCTGGAGCTTCAGCTTCCCCACCTGTTCCACGGGGACAAAACCACACCTGTCCTACCTGCCCATGGGCTCAAACAATGGGAAAATACAATGCTGGGCAAACCTCAGCTATCATCCGTACCTTGTACACTTCTGTGCCTACATCCTGTATGCAGTTTAAACTTTGATACCAGGTGCAGTGACATCGGCTGTCTCACAGAGAGGTGGCAGCCGTGGTCCAGCTGCGGCAGGGTGCTGGGATGTCCCCCAGCAAATAGCACCTGCAGGGCACCATCTATAGGGCCTGTCAGGGGAGGAATGCCTGGGGAGGGCAACCGTGGGTGTCTCCCACGCTGGGATGGGGCACACACCACACCCTGCTCCCCACCACTGCTATGACCCCCGAAGCACTCTCAAACCCACCCCAAGCCAGTGACCCACTGGCTTGTTGTCTCCTCCAAACCTTACACAAGTGTCTACCAGAGGGGTCCGGGGGTGGAGGCAGTGGAACCCCAAGGCAGGGTGGACTGGGCGTAGGGGCAGCAAAAGGATGGCCGATGATACAGCCAGGCCAGGTCGATGCTCGGAGGCAGAGGAGGGGGACCCGACGGGGGACGGTGGAGGAGACCAAAGGCTGCCCGGAGAATGAGGAAGGGGCAATGGAGCCCGTGCGGGAGAAGACGGAGTGCGTGAAGGGAACCGGAGGCCGAGCGGGGCAGGGGGCACCGAGCCGGCTGGGGAGCCAGCGGGGCTGGGAAGCCCTGGCCTTGGGGCGCTCCGGGTTCAGGTGCACAGGGCCTGGCGCGTAAGGGTCGGGTCAGGGCTGCCGGACCCCGAGCGGTGGCTGGGGCAGAAGGGGTCACGGGGCAGTGCCCGGCCGGTCCGGGCTGCGGGGTCCGGGCGCCCGGCAGAGAGCGGCGCCGAGGGGCCGGCGGCTGCCTCACCTGGGCTCGGGCAGCAGGATCTTCTTGCTGGCGCGCGCGGCCGGCGTGGCCTTGCTCTTCTCCATGGCCATCAGGTAGCTCACGTCGGCCAGCACCGCCTCCAG
>NW_006435764.1:4370980-4372520 GCF_000325575.1 Pteropus alecto
GCGGCGGCGCCCCCTGGAGGCCGCGCGGGCCGGACTCGGCCTGACCCTATGTGAGAGCCATCGCGCACCCAGACCCAGGGCCTGGGCCACCACCCTGACCCCAGACCTGGAACGTGACAGGGAGCTGCGGAAGAAGACGCTAGACCCAGACCTTGACCCAACCCACATCACAACTCGGATCCCGGACTCCGCAATAGACCAGGTCCCTGAGCCCAGACTGACGCTTCCAAACATGGTCCTAGGGACTTGGGTCCCAGACCCTGACTATAACCTCGAACTCTCTGACCTTAGATGCAGTCCACGACCTGACAACAGATCTGGATGACATTCCTGACCCCAGACTCCAGACAGGACCCTAGACCCAGACCTTGGACCACCACCTCAGACTCTGACTATGACCCTGAATCACAACCGTGGGTCCCCAACTCCACACTCAGACCTTGACACTGAGACCCAGACCCTCAGTAGGACCCCACATCCAGATTTTGGATCATGACCTCAAACACTGATTATAACCTTGATCCCATCCTGGTTACTGATCCCCAACCTTGATTTTAACCCCAGACCCAGACCACTATCCTGACCCTAAACCCTGGACTTAGGGGCAGGGCCTAGATCTGGTCTTGGAGTGTCAACCCCACTCCAGGGTCCTAGACCCAACATCAAGAAGTCTGGACATGGACCCAAGACCAAGACATCTAACTGGGACCCAGACTGGAACTAGAATCCTTAGCAGGGCACCAGGAACCTGGACCTGAAAACTGCAGTCAGGTTCTAGGCTTACCCCAGCCCCAACCCTACCCCTCTTGCTCCAGCTCCAACCCTGGCCCCAGGACCAAGGACCCTGCACGAAGCTCTGTCCTCCCTGGACCAGCCTATAGACCCAGGACCCTTTATTAA
The DNA here is from genome assembly GCF_000325575.1 of Pteropus alecto. Classification (NCBI taxonomy): domain Eukaryota; kingdom Metazoa; phylum Chordata; class Mammalia; order Chiroptera; family Pteropodidae; genus Pteropus; species Pteropus alecto. The sequence continues at coordinate 4,371,881 of NW_006435764.1, forward strand.
ATGTCTGCATCAATTGGAAGATATTTCCTGATGTTGGAAGTCCTAGTTATGAAATTAAAAAAAAAGATATATACCATTTCCAACTGTAACTTATGCCCCCAGTGCCCACCACAGGACCTGATCCAAAAAGGCCCAGTCGATTTTGATGAATAAATGAGTTCCTCAGCCCCAGGTGGCACATGGAGTTTGGAGCAGAACAGGGTCAGAGGCACACAGGATGCCACAGCAGGAGGCCTCTAACCTCCCCTTTTCCCACTCCTCCCCAACTCTTTGGGGCTCTGACCACAGCCACACGCTGACCTGGGTTTTCTGGAGCAGCCCCGATTTAAAACATTCTTCCTGATGAACTTGTCAGACTAGAGTCCCTGTGGGTTCTTAAATGCCAGACATCCTGCTCCAAGAGATGGCACTCCCCACCCCCGACCTGGAAACCCAAACTGCCCCTCCCACCCATAGCCCAATCTGCAGCCCTAAAGAGGGAGTTATGAAAGAGAGATCAGGAGAGAGAAGTGGGGGCAGAGCACGCGTCCCAATCTCCAGGGTGCCCTTTCATTGATTCCTGGGCCCTGGAAAGGCACTCCTGGAAGTCTTGGCTGGGAAGAGATTGGTGTGAGTTCCTGGTCTGGGGGAGGCTGGTTTT
>NW_006435764.1:4372740-4374785 GCF_000325575.1 Pteropus alecto
TTAAATGGTGCTGCCCTCTAGTGGTTGAGGGGAGGTCGACGGTAAACTTGGCTTCAGTCATTCCTTCTCTCAACAAACCTTTGTCCAGTGCCCAGACTAGGCCAGCCTCCGGCTGGGATGCTAGCAGTGAAAGAGGAGTGGAACCCCAACTCTGTCCAGCTGGCAGACTCACAGACTCATTACCTGACATCTTCCCCAGATGACTAATAGATGTTGCAAACTTAAAGCGTCCGACGCTGAACTCTTGCTCCCATCACACAGCCCCTGTTCAACCTGCTTCTCTTCTGCCTCCCCATCCCAGCCGTGGCTCCTCCATCTCTCAAAACCCTAGGAGTCATCCTTCATTTCTCTCTTCCCTCACCTGCCCCCGCCTCCACATATAACACATGCTGTCATCCAGCCTGTCCTGTGGACTACCTGGTGTGTCTGTCTCCAAAGGGTACCCCGGATCCTTCAACTGTGCCCTGCTGAGCCCAACCCAAGTCCCATCACCTCCCATCTGATGCTGTCGCCTGCATCAGGCTCCTCGCAGGGATCCCTGCCTCTCCTCTAGCCGAGTTTTTACAGGCCTAAATCAAACCTCACCACCCAAGACTGCCAATGATGGCCCCTGCACCGTCTGGCCCTCGCCTAATTCATCTCTATCCCCCTTCCTCATGCCCCTTAGTCTCCAGTCTCTCTGGTCTTCCTTCTGTCACTACAAAAAGCCAAGTTCACTTCTATTTCAGGGGTCTTTATAATCTCCCTTTGCCTGAAATGTCCTTCTCCACCTTCCTGGCAAGCCAGGCTCCTGTTCGCCCTGCATCTTCTGGGCTGAAAGGTCCTTGCTCAGGGGAGTGTCTCTTGGTGCCTTGTCTGTCATGGTCACTGCTGCATGTCTCTTCATGTCTCTCAGCACAAAGAAAAAGAAGATTCAACAATGGGCCAGTCCGGTGGGGAAGGAAACCCCTAAATGTGTATCTCCAATGAACCCGGCAAAAGCTATAATGCAAAGAGGTGGGGTGCTGAGGAGGGTCAGTGGAAGGGTTAAGGAGGGCAGGAGGATGGGGAAGGTCTTGAACTTGACACTGTATGCAAGTGAATGTGAATGAGGTTGAGGGTGAGGACTGGCACACGCAAGTTCCCTCCTGCCGGGCCTCACCTCTCCGCCTCCTTTCTGGGCTTTGAAGATCCAGAACGAGCTTGGCTGCCTCCCTGAGTTCACTGGAAGTGTGCAGATTATGGGGAGAACCTCCTGCCCAACACGGACAGCCACCTCTCTGATGTCCTGGGCCCAGACAGTGCCAGGCTCTGGCTGGGATGCTGGGAGTTCATTCACTTACTCACTCACGCACTCACTCACTCACTCACTCATCTGACAATATTTGTTGAGCTTCAACATGCCAGACACTGGTGCTTGCCTTTGAGGATCCAACATAGGGAGAGAGACTGAACTTACGGGTAACCTATACATAATAATAATAACCATAGACATTCATTGGGTTCTCACTGTGTCCAGGGCACTATTCTTAGAGCCCAGATGATCTCATTTAATGCTGAAAACATTCTCATGAGGCAGATGATAAGTTACTATGAGAGCCAGGAGCCTCTTCGAGCGAAGTCAGAGAAATCTCTGAGGGAAGGTTCCCCGCCCAACCCCGCGAGCCAGAAGGATGGGAGGGAAGCAGTCTTGCTAGGGGCAGGGAAGAGCTTTCCAGGCATGTGGAACAGCAAGTGCGAGGCCTTGCTTATCGCGGAGGCTCCCACATCTCCAGGACTCCCTCCCGCACAGTCCAAGAACCTTCGGGGGCCCCTCGGCACGCAGCCGCGGACTTGCAACCCTGGGTCGGGTTTCCAGACCGCTGGCTCCGCCCAATCTGCTCCTGGAACCCTCCAGAAGTTCCATAGTCCCTGCACTGCCCCGGCCGCAATCTCTTTTTTCTCCGGGATCCTTATCCCGGACGTAGCCCCGGACTGTAGCCAGCTCCTCCCAAGCTATGGCCCTGTCCCCAACCCGGCCTCCCGCCCTGCCCAGGTCCCGGCCCCCGCCCTTCCCCGCCCCTGCC
>NW_006435764.1:4374878-4378576 GCF_000325575.1 Pteropus alecto
GCCTCTGCAGCGCCCCGCCCCGCAGCGCCCGCGGAGTTCCGTCCCCAGAGCGCATGCGCCGCACCGCCCTCAACTCAGCCCGGCGCTGGAACTGTGTTTGCCTCTGGCGCGTTTGTGTTTTGACCCTCTCATGCGGCCTGTGAGTGTCCGAGGCATGGTTGCCCCATACTGTGGCCACTGGTACTCGCCGTGTCTTGGGGGGCGGAGGGTGTGTGTGGAGAAGACCCGGGGCCAAATGCTAGTTCCACCTTCTGTTGCCCCCGCCGATGCCTTAGGCAAGTTACTTATCTGAGCCTGGCCTTTCTCACGGGAGCCTCCGGCCTGGCCTCACTGGATTGTTCTGAGGATGAACGGAAATGGGTGTGCAGTGTTGGGCTGGGGGAGGTGGCTTGCTCAGTGGCCACTGTCACGTGGAGTATCTTGGGCCTCCCTAGTGTCTCCCTCTAGGCGTCCTCCATGGTTTCTATTTTTCTATTCCCCTCCCCCTTTCTCTACTTTTTTGTCTTGTCTTGTTTTTTTTTCAGGGTGTTTTCTCTCAGTGCGTCAGTGTCTCTACTTCTGTCCCTCTGTCCGGCCTCACTAGCGCTCCATGGCACACTCTAGGAGGATAGCAGCTGGACTTTCCTGCTCCCTATAGCTCTCTCGAGTGGGACAGGTGGCGGAGGCAGAAGCCGAGTGACAGCGCTGGGCTGAGAGCAGACCAGGTGCTTCTGGACCTCCATGACTGCTCTTACTGTTTCCTGCCCACACGTGGGTGTCCAGTGCTAAAGTTCCCTTCTGGGCCTGGGCACCTGGGAAAGACAGTAGTAGGACAGGTCTCCTCAGCCAGGAAGTGCCAGGCCTGCCCTACTGCTGCTGGCTACCCAAATGGCACTTAGCACAAGCTGTCCTGGGAGGGCAGAGGTGAGCTGGGGTTATCCCTCTGCGCAGGACTGGCCGCATCATTTGCAGGGCCCACTGCAAATGAAACGGGCTCCGTGTTAAAAAATTAAGAAATTTCAAGACGGCAACAGCAGAGCATTAAACCGAATGCGGGGTCGTGAGTGCAGGGCCCTGCGTGGGTCACTCACCAGTGCAGCTGATCCTGCCTCCCTCTCCTTTACACCTGTCTTTCATTATGCTCAGTAAATCTTGTCCCCCACTCCTGGGACAGATGAGGGGGGAGGTAGAGCTAGCTAGGGCTAGCCCCACCTTCAGGGAGTTCGAAGTGCCATGTGTGAGGGGTGTGGGCACATACTCAGCCTGGATGCTCAGCAGGGCACAAGAGCTGGGATAAATGCTTGAGTTCTAGAGTCCCAGGCCCAGGGTTCACATTATGTCCTAGCTCTGCCACTGACTCTAGGGCCATCAGTTCCCTTCTCTGAGCCTTGGCTTGTCATCTGTAGCATGAAGACACCTGCCGGGGGTGAGGGGGGGGGCGTTGTGTGAAATGCGATCACGTGTACACAGAGAGGCTAGGGAGCTGGTGGATAGGACCAGCGCTTGAGCCAGAGTCTTCAAGTTTTACTAGCCAAGACACTTTGGGCACATGTTCAAGACCATGACTCAGTTTCTCACCATTAAAATGAGGATAATAGTAGAGTTTGCTGTGAGGATTTTACAAATTACTACATGAAAGTGCTTAGAATAGTGGCCAACACACAGTAAGGCCCATTAGATAGATGCCAGCTGTTTTCAGTATGTCGTTGCCTAGGAAAGGCACAGAATGTCCAGGTTAGTCCTTACTGGTTGGAGGGGAAACAGAAAAGGCTTCTGGAGGAAGTGTTTGAAGGAAGGATAGATTTTCAGAGTCGTGGTGAGGATGGCGCACCACACCCTAAATACAGCAAGTCTGGGGTCTAGAGGCATCTAGTTTAGCCAGTTAGGCAGATGAACCTACATGTGCCAACTGTGGTGCTTCCCATTTTACAGGTGCCAGCGGCAGAATGAGAGATACTGTTTAGATATGACCCTGAAGGGGTACTGAGTTTTTGTGTGCCTTAGACAGATTGAATACAGATTAGATAGGAAATAGACCAAAAGAAAAAAAAAAAAAAGGGCTGGTAGCATTAGCACAAGAAAGGAGGGGGTTAGATGTATGAAGTAGTAGAAAAAGTGAATTTAGAGAATGTGGCAACAGATTGGCTGCATCGGGGAGGGATGGGTCTCTGGGTATCCGAGCTATTGGGAATACTCACTCAGCAGTATTTCTTAGGCATCTGTTATGTGCTGAGCTCTGTGCCGGCTGCTGGGGATGACAATGATGAGCAACACAGACTGACCTTTGTCCTTGTAGAGCTTCCTGGCTAACTAGGAGACTGATGAAAGTAGTCCTGGAAACCAGTAGGGTACTCTGGGAACATGTGATCCAGTCTTGAGCGGGGCGGGAGATGGCTTCCTGGAGGAAGCCACATGTAAACTGAGGAAGGTGTACCGGCGGAGGGAGCAGCACGCGTGAGAGCCCGGAGGTGGTGGAACTGAAAAAAGTTGAACTATGGGTAGAGAGGAGTCACAGGGACGAATGGTGCAGAAGTTTGAGGGCTCTCTCTTTAGACAACCACACTGATGGGTTAAGCAGAACAACAATGAAATTTATCTTTTAAGAGAAATGTTCTGGCTGCCAGCACAGGACGGCAGGTTGGCCTGGAGGCTGGGAGGCCTCAGGGCTCTCGCTGTGGTCAAGTTTCTAGACAATGGTGGCGTCCACTGAGGTGGCAGGGATGAGATTATGGAGAGACGCATGGTCTCTGAGATATTTAGGAGGCAAACTGATACTCTTCCTTTCCCGGCAATATCCAAACATGGCCACATCCATATCCATCCTCAGGAAACCAGCATGAAACCAGCCCATTGTCCAAGCCCATCCTCTTCTAGCATGTGTATTACTGGAGATGGTCCTTAACAGTCAGCTTGGGGGGTAGGTGGGCAGGAATCTGCCAGCTCCCGAGGGTAGTGCTGAAAGCCTATTCAGGACCTCCCAGCTCTCGAGACATTGCAGTTGGAGGGTGAGGTGACAGCCTTCTGTCAGTACCTAGCACACTCTTCTAACAAGCCAAGTAATGAGAACCAGAGGAATGTGGTGGGACAAATGCCAACTGGGGCCTATCTGACCCAGACCAGTGACCTCCAGCAGGCACTGTCCTCAGGGGGCCTGTTCTGTAGCTCTCCAGGCTGGAGGTTGGCCTTGGCTACAGGCTCTCCAGGGGGGGATTAAAAATCCTGTTTCCGTTCTCAGGAGCACCATGGGGACCCTTCCCCGCCCTCTGCTCCAAGCACTGCCTTGGTGGTGGGGGCAGGGGAGACAGGTATTCTCATACTTAACATTTCACATCCACTAAATTAAAAGTTCCATGAAGTAAAATGTGGTGTTTCTAGAAGCTGCTTCTGCTTAAAGGGGTGAAGCAGGCAACCCCTGGCCTTGGCCTCCAGCATGACCTTCTGGCTCATTTTCTCTCATGCACACACACAGACACACACACACACACACACACACACCAAGGCAGAAAAGGTTGTGCTGTTTTTAAAGCCTTTTATTAAAAAAAAAAAACAAAAAAAAAACCCAAACCCCAAAAAAACAAAACCCAAAATATTTCCCATTGGAGGCTATTTCTTTTTTTGTCTTTTAAAAATTTTATTGCACAAATATCTCCCATTCCCATGTGTCAGAGGAAAGATGTCCTTGCTCTTTCTAAAACCAATAGTGGAAAATATTTAGAAAA
>NW_006435764.1:4378842-4384398 GCF_000325575.1 Pteropus alecto
ATAAATTTTCTTCCTTTCCTTTGTGGTTTTTCGCCCCGGTGCTTGGAAAGATGGAGGCAGGGTGTCTGGTCCTGCGGTCTGAGGGCAGGCTCTCCTGGCAAGGCCGGATCTAAGAGCAGATTGCAGGACATGCGATGGAATGCCCGGGTTCCTCTGTCCCCAGAGACATTTCTTTCCTCCACATGGACCAACCCTCACCTCTAAAAACCATTTTCCCCCTCACAGTCCCAGAGAAAAGGAAAACCCAGCAAGAGCATAGGTCCATCTGCCACCACTCCTGGGATCCCTTTTCTGCTGACCAATTATGTGCACAGTAAAAATGCTTGTTTTTCCAAACCAAAAACAAACAAAAATAAAAACCAAAACCCACAACAAACCATCAGCTTGGAAATTTCTGTGGATGAAATGTCCCAAAGTCAGAGGCACTCTCCCGGCACAATCCCTGCTCTGAAGGGGTCTCTCCACCTCCCCTTTTATAAAAAGACAATAAAACAATCTTTTCAGTATTTTCCACAGGAGCAACCAAAAAAAGGCAGGAAGCTTCCAATTATAGGTCATTAACAATATTAATAAGGTTTTTGCTCAATACCCAGGGTTCTTTACAGAGAAGTCCCCTAACTGAGGCACTCTGGAGTAAGTCACTGGCATTTCCTCTAAGTTTCAGCCCCAGGTTGCTGGGGCCTGGAGACCAATGGAAGGGGCAGAGGGTCACAGGGGCGGACTGCTGCTTGTGAGGTGCAGCCAAGAATCAGCAGATTGGAAGAAACAGACATAATGCCACCCCCTCCTACCAGGACCCAGTTTCCTCTTAAGAGGCCAGTCAATGCCAGGGTCAAAGCTGGGTTAGGTGGCAAAGAGGGGGTCCCTCTGCCTCTATTGCTTTGGAAGTGGCAAGGGTGCGGTTGGCATCTCTCCTCGGGGTGTCCGGGCTTCTTGCCCTCCCCCGTGGGGCTTGAGGAGGAGGAGAGCCTGAGACTGGGCTGCAGGAAGGGGACCAGGGAGAGATGGGGCTGGAGGACGAGGTGGGACAAGGTTGTGCTATCACTGTCTTTCTGGAGGGGGGGCAGAGTGCAAATCGGCATCAATCACTTATAAGTTCTCGCCACAGGCTGCTGCTATTGAGCGTCTCCTCACACACTTCAATATTGACCGAAAAGAAACTCCGACCTTTCTTTTTTTTTTTAAAGTGCAAAAAGCTCTCTGCTGCCCTAGAGAGAGGATCTTTGGACAGGCCGTTCAATGCAAAGTAAAAGGGGGCAGCTGATGGGGCTTGACCCAGGGCGGTGGAGTGGGAGACACCATGCTCCCCTCCCTCCCTCCCTCCACACACACACACGCGCGCGTAATACACTCAGCCACACACACAGAGGCACATGCACACCCCCTTCCATGGCTGCAGGCAGAGGGCAGGTGACTGGCTTCTAAGCAGGGACTCCCCCCACCCCCTAAAAGATACCAGAGCAGTGAGCCACTGGGGCTAAACACAGGTCCGGGCTCTGGGGGCTACGCTACACCAGAGGCCTGGTGACTGCTGGGAGGCAAGTGGGAACTTGGCCCAGGTTTCTGCTCCCCACAGCTGGGGGAGACAGGCTGCTCCCTCTGAGAACACGCACCCTGGGAAAGCCCTGTTCAGGCAAGAATAAAGACACGCGGAAAAGGGCGATGGGAGGCTGGGGAGGGAGGGGGAACAAGGAGATGGTGCCTGTCTCAGAATCTGCTTAGGAAGCAATAAAATGGGGGTGTCCCTGGGATAGACAGTTCCAGCTCCTTTGAAGAGCCTCAACCCCAATAAGTGCAACAAAGACCTCATAGAGACTAGCGGGAAGGTCTGGGGTGGGGTTACCTCGTGTGAACTACGAGCATCGGACAGGATCAAGCCAAAGAGAGGAGAGAAGGGAGAACACAGACACGGACGAGAGGTTTTCGACACCTCAACAGCACCAGTGTGATCTGCATGGGTCTGGTGCCGGCCCCTCCTGCATAAGCCGGGAGAGAGTGACGGAGGAGAGACACGCACTGGACACCACAAGGAGAACTTGGCCACGGAGACAGGGCCGCTTTTCTTCCCTGGGAGTTTGCTCAGAACCAGGCGCTGCTGGGGACCATGGATGGGGAGAAGGGCCCCAGGGCCCAGCGCAGATGACAGTTGCACAGACAACCCAAACTGAGAGCCTGGCCTCCTGGCAGGTGAGCGAGCAGGCGGGCAGGCGGACGGGCGAGCAGGCACCTTGACAGCACACAGCCTGTGCTTTTCCCCTCAATGTGCTACTCCCTTCTCCTCAGGAGGAAGGGGAGCAGGCAGGTAAGCCTGGTGTCCACCATCCTCTCTGCCCCGCCTGTAGGGGAAGGGCTCAAGGGATAGGAGAACAGAGAGGGAGTGTGACACTGGCCTCAGAGCCCGTGCAGGGTCGGGGAGAGAGGCTCTCCTGGCTGGGGAGTCAGGGGAAGATCGGTTTCCTGTTCAGTCTGGCCGGGTGGTGTCTTAGCTGATCTTCTGTATCAGCTTCTCGTCAGACAGGCAGTAGAGACTGTTGATGGACAAGTCTGAGATGAAGTGCTCACAGGCTTTTCGAGAGATCTGCTTGCATCCTCGAAGGTCGATCAAGGTAACATTGGCAATGCGCCGTAGGTAGAACAGGGTCTGGTCTGTCAATTTATTGCAACCTGTGGGGAAAGTGACCACAAGGACAATGCTATGTACACACAGCCATAGGAGTTCGCCTCTGCTGTTCAGTTCCCCAGCTCTTTTCCTCAAACTGCTAAACAAAAGCCCTCTTTGTCTCATAACTACCTGGCTCGGAAACCAGAAGTGTCATCGACACTGTGGCCTCTGCAGGCCCCCTGCCACCTCACTTCCTGCATCCCAAGGCTGACCAAACTGTAGCCGGGGGGTGGGGGTGGGGGGTGGTGTGTGAGTGAGTGAGTGAGTGAGTGAGTGAGTGTGTGTGTGTGTGTGTGTGTGTGTCTGTGCTCTTAGGCACCTGACAATTACTCCAGGCCTCAGTGCCCCATCAATTAAAAAAGGGACAGAAAGCCATGTCCTTGTCCGGATGTGAGGAAACAAGTTAACACATGGTTCAGTCAACAGCCCCCAGTTCTTCCTGTTCTACAGGTTAAACTCCAGGGAGGGCTGGGACCTCCAGGAAGCACAGGGCACTGTCCGTCATGCAACACCGCAGCAGCATACCTGCCATGTTGAGCTCTGTGAGGGAGTAACGAGTGGAAGACCCGACAGCAGTGAGTAGATTGGAGGACTGATCTGTCAGGTGGCTACAGTGACTGAGGTCGAGTCGAGACAGGAGGGGCATGTGGCGAATGATGAGGCGAAGCGTGGCATCTGTGATGTCAAGGCCTGCCAGCCGGAAGTCAGTCATGTTCCGGAGCTTACTGCGATTGTCCTGACCTGCAGGAGCAAGAAAAGAGCCTAGATAATAACTTTTAACTCTATTCTAGTTCCAAAACTGCAGGCAGCTTCAGCTACTTGCTGGTCAGGCCCCTGGCAGGGGTTAAGCAGAACTGCCCACACCCAGCGCTGCCTTCAGAGAATGAGCAGTGTGTGGGGGCAGTTTCTAGGAAACCAGACACGTTTTCTTTCTTTCCCAGCTGCTAGATTATGCCTCGCACAGCAAAAGGGTATGCATGGAATGCTCCTCCCCTTCCCACACTCCTACACTCTTCTAGACCATCATGCAAAAAGCTTCCAATGTTCCACTTCAACCAGGAAGCCTTCTCAGACTTCCCAAACTCTACTGACCCACAAAATGGACTTGTTTGTAGGTAGTATTCTGGCTGTAAAGAGTTAACCTGTACCTGTACACAATCCATCACACTGCTCTCAATTTGCCCTCTTCTGTTCTTCCAAAACATCATTTCTGAGACTACCTTAGCTTTGAGAATGCAGTATGGTGAAAGACAAGCACAGAGAAGTCAGGCCCAGAGCATACCCGGTTTATCGGCCGGTGGAGTCAGCAAATCCCGAATTTGAGGGTCCTTGATTCCTACTGCCCACCGAAGATCAAGGGTCCTGAGAAGGGGGCAGCTGGAGGTGCTGAGGGCAGAGACTGCAGACCAGGAACACCCTGCTAGGAGGAGGTCTTTCAGTCCTGCAAAAGGAGGAAACACATAGTAATACACACTCTGTTCAGCACATCCAAAGCCTTAACTACCAGCTGATCTAAAGTAAATGGATTCCAGTTAATGGGAAGGAGGCACTCTGTCCTTATTCTAGTAATCCAGCTCAAAGATTCGTATGAGCGCACTCCTACATTACATCTTCTAGCTTTGGTGGTAAAACCATTTGCTTAGTTCCTACCAGAGCAATGCAAGTGTGAGTGACTTCCTATCTTTCCAAGACCTCAAAATGCCGAAAGGAACAAGGCCTTACAAAGGGCTGGTCAAGGCAACATCTTGCTCAAATTTCCTCTTCAGCAGCCATGCTAGGAAGACCTGCAGGACTAGCAGCAGCACCTGATCCCATTCTTTTCGCCGTCTAGTGCAGTGAATGATCTGCCTTTCCACAGTGGTGCCTTGGGGACTGGCAGTTAAGGTGGCCCTGGGTAAATCTCTTGCTAAGCAGAAAGGCAACTATGGCATGGGACCGCTGCCCTAAAGCACTTCTAAGAAGCACTGCCAACGAAGCAGCTTCCCCTGGAAGGACAGCAGCAGGGCTGCTCACCTGGCAGCCTATTGACGAGCCATGTCAGTTGTTTTTTGGAGATGTTGGTCCAACTGAGGTCGAGGCTAACTGGCTGCCTCTTGATGATGCCACTGAGAGCCTGGGGTACAATAGCCTTACACCTACTCAAGTCAATTTTTGTCCAAAGTCTCTTGTCGCAGCACCTGTGACAGAAGGAAAGAGACCTAGCTGTCAATAACCTGATATCCTTTGTCAAAGGAGCTCCCATCACAGGCTGCTGGAGGCTTCTGGGAAAAGCAGAGCATCTGGAGGGTCACCTTCCCCAGGTTCTTCTACTAGCACGCAATGATAATGCCTGTTATTTTTTTTTGCCTCCGAGACCAGGGCTTGTCCTCTAAGGCAGCCCTATAGATTAAGTAGCTAACTTGACCAGTTCACCCTGATTTACTCTAGATGGGCTGAGAACACAGCGCAATTGTTAGGGACACACAGCAAACAATATATGATCGCCTTTCATTTACATTAAAATGGTATGGCTCCCACCAAAGAGCAAATAAGGGAGCATTAAAAATTTCCTTACTTCCTGCTTCCTGAAGCTAGGCTTGCTCCATTCTCTCCGTTGCCAGTCACTCCCAGCTGCCTGAGAGGAAGGTTGCTCCTTGGCATACCCACGATTCACCCCGCTTTAAGCTCTGGAAAGAGCCTGTCGCAGCACCAAGCCAAAAGAGGCTCTTTATCGTCAGGCCTGGGGAGTCCTCTCCCACCCTGGGTTTCTGCCTCAGTGCTAGCTTCACGTATTCTAACCAGTCTAGACCAGAATTGGAAGGGAGAGGCCTGCCTTTCCACTGCAATCTACAAGTCCATAGGCCACAAATAGCACTGCAACACGCAGGCTTCTGTTTAATATTTTACAGCATCCC
>NW_006435764.1:4384433-4459733 GCF_000325575.1 Pteropus alecto
AGAGTCTGGCTGGCAGAAGAGGAGACGACACATAACGGGCGTCTTATGTGGTTTGGCCTGGAAACCGAGGGACAGAGTCAGGCAGGCCTACTAGCCCTATAAAGAGAAATATTAGAACTTGGATAGATCACATATTAATTCAGATTTGGGAAATAAACTCATGTTTATGAAGAACGGATCTTTCTTTAAAGACTGAAAATATTTCACCAATGGTACATGAAAGAAACTTCTATAACAGAAACAAGCTGCTTGCTTACAATAATAAGAGCAGTGCATCTCAAACTTTGTTATCAGAATCCCCTGGAGAACTGTTAAAAACAGACTGCCTGGTTCCACCCCCCAGGGGTTCTGATTCAGGAGAGGTCTGAGATGGGCCCTGAGAACCTGCATTTCTAACAAGGTCCCAGGTGATGCCACTGGTTCGGGCATTATACTTTGAGAATTACTGTAAATAGGGTTTGACCCAGATCTAAAGGATATGTCCTAGGGTCCAGGAGCTTAAGAAAAAGCAATACCTTATGGAAATCTGTTCATCATCTCTAGGGATTTTTTTTTTCCCCTTAAGTGTCTTAATATTTAACTTGAAAAGAAATGGTAGATCTCGTTAAGGATAACTAAGTCTCAGGAAGCTTTAAAACTGGATCCTGCTTGCTGGAGAAAGCAATTCTGGTCCAGGTTTGGGGAATGAGAATTAAAACAAAAAAATCGTGAGCACCTTCAAATTTTTTGAAAAGCATGTCCACCTCTCCCATTAGATAGAGCAGGGGCTGGCACATCAGAGGCTCTCGACAAATGAGGACGAGTTCAGCTGACTTGGGAAGAAACTTATGACTCTAAAGTTTTAGGATGAACTATATAAATCCATCCCCCAAATCAGTTTCCTACACCCAATAAAGAGATGGGCAAGTATGAGGCAGGGAGATGAGGCAAAAGGCCAAATTTCCCTCATGACCCAGGCACAACTGGCCACAACTTAAACAGGATCCCAGTCTGGGGAACAGACTAGGTTGATTCAATCCTTTAGGACCCGACAAGCCTCCAGATGCCAAGACGCATGCTCTTTTCATAAGGAAAACCTGCCACCTACTCCCGTACCCCTACTCCTGATCCCTGTATCCCTGCTCACCATTTATACCACGTCTTGCACACTCGCATACATTCACAAAGTTCTCTGCGGCTGAGGTAGCGGAAGACAGACATCCAGACCTCCCGCTGCATCCAGCTTTCGTCTCCATCCTGAGCCCAACTGCCCCGGCCATTCAGCCTGGCTGCACCCCCCTCCTCTGCACTGTCATCTTCCTCCTCCTCCTCCTCCTCTTCCTCCTCCTCTCCCCCCAGCCCCTCCTCATCCCCACGCTGGGGGGTTCGGGCTGGGCAGTGCTGCACTAGCACGCGGGGGGAATGGCGAAGGTTGGCAGAGGAGGCCGTGATGGCCTGCAGCTTGGGCACAATGGATGTCCCGTGGAGCTCTTTGGTGGGCCTCTGCAGCGTGACAGTGAGGTACGATCCCCGGATCTTGGCTTTCTCAACTTCAGACAGCTCCTTTTTGCCGCTGGGGTTGTTCTCCTTTTCCCGTACCATGGTGCGCTCTGTGGCCTGCAGCCGCAGCAACTGCCGCCGTTTGAAGCGCTCATCGCGGCTGGCACTGTGGTGGTCGCTGGGGCCAGCCCCAGGGGATGACCGAGTCACCATACCCCGGGGGGAAACCGGGTCATGGATGAGCTGTAGCATGGAAGTGGGTGAGTGAGGCGGGGGCGTGAGGGGCTCGTCGCAGCTCCGCAGGGGCCGCAGGACTTTGGCTTGCACGGCTTCTTCGTCACTCTCTTCCATCTTCCGCTTCTGTAAAACAGGCCCCAAAAGCGTCAGTGTCTCCTTTCTTCAGAACGCTCTAAATCTACACGGTGAGCCTCTCTGTTGCTCTCTGGGGACCGGAGAGACAGATCACTGTTTTCCTATGAGGGGAGAGCACCAAGACATGCTTCTGGTGGAAGAAAGAGATGCTGGGAGTGAGAGGAGAGCCGCCGACACAGCCCGTTTGCACTGAGACCCGGAACCCGACAGCAGCGAATGCCGCGGACCTCCGGCTCCACCAGGGCTGAGCTCACCTCTACCAGGCTGCTGCTTCCACTCAGCACCCCACCGTCTCCCTAGAAACCAACTACAAATGAGATACAGCAGAGAATGAGAACCTCCGTGAGAAACTGCGCTCTTCCCAGAAGAATCTGCTCAGGATGAAAATGAGGAATTGAGGTTTGGTGAAGTCAACCTTCTACAAAGGACCACAACCTCATCCTATGCACTTGTGCTTGCCAGTCCCCTGTCTCTTCCTGGAGCCCGCCATGGCTATGTTGCGATGAAGCCTAATCGATGTGTCCTATGAGGTACCAGAGCAGTTGATTTTCCTTAAGGAGACATTTCTGTTCCTAAGCAACAATCTTACTCCCTTTTTTCCTTACATTCTTAGATCACTATGGGTGGAAGAGAATGACCACCTCTTAGGTGCTGGCTTTCTCAGTGCATTAGAAGGGAAAACTAAAATGCAGCGCCTGCCAACCCATCTGCTATAGCAGGGAAGCAAGTGGCCACCACCACCAGTGAAGACAAATGTAAAACCTACTAGTATAATGACTTGCAATAAAGAGAACTTTAACACTAAGTCAACTCTAGAAATCCTTGCCCTCAAATATATTTAGACTAAAAATTCAACTAAGTCATTGCCCAAGGGGAAAGAAATAGAAAGAAGACCAAGAAACGTCTTTCTTCCTACATGGGACACCTGAAGACCACTGGGGCCTGGATGACTGACACTTAGGCCAGCTGCCTCCTCTGTATGTGCCCTTAGCAGGTCTTGCCTAGCCAGCCTGTGTAACCAGAGTCCTTTTGGCCCTCTGACATTACTGGTGACCACTGGGCCAGCAACCGCAGCTGCTCAGGGCCAAGGTCATAGGACTGGTCTCCTCTGGGGGAGGTGCTGCTTCTGTAGGACACATTTGGGCAAATGGGCAGGGCCTTCTATGAGGCACAAAGGTGAAGAGACAAAAATGTGAACCTGCTTAACTGGAAACTCCAGTACACCACTGTATTTACCAGCTGCCTCAGGTCACTGCCTCCCCTGGAGTTTCATTCTGCAGGAGCAGCCCTGTTCTCCTCCTGTCCTCGCTCCAGCAGCCTAGCTGTGGTTCCTCTTTTCTAGGGCCACACGGTGTAAAGTGACCTTAGCAACTTGTAGACCCCAAGTGGAATGACAGTCAATACGAAAACCCAAACATTAAAAGCTAAAAAAAAACCCAACAAGACGACAAAAAACCAAAGAAAAAAAAGATGCCAAACAAAATAATAAATAATATCCCTGGGTCAGAAAAACCATCTGATTACAACTGCAAAGGCAAACATACAGTAACCTCCTAAGCCTGATGCTCCCTTTCTTCTCACAGTGCAAGTCTAAGTAAAGTTCCCTTACCTGGGCTTTCTCTGAGCTCTCCTCCTGGTAGCACTTTGGACACTCCCAGCAATTTGGCAATTCTTCGTTAAGCAACCCCTCTCCATCCATCTATAGGCAGACAGGGATGTTAAAAATCTGTCTCATTAAAAAAAAAAAAAAAAAAAAAAGCCTGTTTCTTAAGCCTCCTTTATCAGTAATGTAGCCACATGGTTGGAAAGAGCCTGGAAGAGTTACCCATTCCTAAACGCAATGGTCCACACGAGAAAAAGCGAGACCCTCGAGTTGCTAGTGAAAAATTTCCCAAAAAAAAAAAAAAAAAAAAAAGCCTGTTTCTTAAGCCTCCTTTATCAGTAATGTAGCCACATGGTTGGAAAGAGCCTGGAAGAGTTACCCATTCCTAAACGCAATGGTCCACACGAGAAAAAGCGAGAGCCATTTGGCTCCACTCCAGCCACTGGAAAACCGGCCACCCTCACTCTCGGTTACTTGATTAAAGTGAGGCTCCATGAGGTGATTCCTAAGAGTCCGGGCCAATCTGGGGTCTCTTGTCCTGATACATATATTCTCCTGAGGGTCACATGCCACTATGCAAAAGGAAGTGAACACAGAGGAATAGTGCCAGACCTGATCTTGACAGTGTGGCGTAGTACTTATGACTGCTTGGGTTCAGAGACTAGTGATCTGGTCTCTGAGACTCAGTGTTAACAATGCAAAGTGAAGATAAATAACAATACCCATCATACAGGGTTGTGGTGAAGAATAAATAATATATTATGTAAAGTGTTTAGAAAAATGTCTGGCATATAGTTAAATGCTTTGTATTGACCATTACCATCATCGTAGAGCTAATATCCTATTTTATAGATTCTAAGATGTGTATTTTTCACATTTGAACCTTTCTGAAATTGGGCTGCCTCTCACAATTTACAGTGTCTTATAACCACTGTCAGCCAGGTGGCAGTCATAACTGACCAAGAAAAGTACCAGCACCAGTGTTCTTTAGATTTAAATAAATATGAAAAAATGGAGCAGACCCACTTCACAGGGTTGTCTTGAAGATTAAACAAGAGAATGCATGTAAAACAGTTTTTCTCCACCCCAACTGCATGTTAGAATGACTTGCGGAGATTCTGAACACACTTGGAACCAAGAGTAGACTCAACCTCTGAGGCTGAGGTCTGGACTTCCTCTGGTGCCATATATCCCAGTCTCCTCTGCTCCACTCAGTATCTTCAGAAACTCTGTCAGCTGAGACCTCTCCTCACCTGGAGGCAGCCAGGGTGAACAATCTCATTGCAGATACAGCATTCCATGAGTTTCTTCTCAAAATCCTGTGTCTCCTCATTTTGATCCACTTCTCCACAGAGGGAACACGTGACTGAGTGAGGCAGTCTAGGCTATAAGGGGACAAAGAAAGAAACCGAAAAAAAAGACTTAGACCCTTGTCATTTCTGCTTCCCTATTCCTAACGTGGGCGATCTGGCTCTCTAGTAAACTCGCAGGTGGGAAAACGGCTGAGAAGAAGATGGGGAGAATCAAGTAGTCAGAGACCAACAGAGATCAGTTTATCTTCAGTCAGCCTGTCCTTGGTCTCACAGGTCCTTCCTTTCTAATCCACTTAAAGAGGGGACAGATGGTAGTGATTTGCTCTTCAAATGCTAGTCTCTCATTTGAATATTGGATAAGGCTGAAAGAGTATATTGACTGATTTTTAGTTCTAGATACATTCCGTTTGGACTCAGAGAGAAAAGGGACAAAACAAAGAAAGCCAAAAAGAGAGCATAACTTTTTCCTTCCAAATCTGAAGTCTCTATAACTCTCCACTATGTGCATTTTAGTCCCTTTGGCACCAATGCCCCTCCCCAAATTCTTTACCCAGCAGATCACTCACTGCCAAGCACTGCCGGAGGACACAGGACTGCTTCATGCGACCAGGGCCCCCAAACTTCTTCATGTCCCTGCAGTAGTGGCAAACACCACACTCTCCTTGCACACAGGCTTTGCATTTTCGACATCGTACTCGTCTCCGCCTGGCTCCTGACACTATGGGGGAGGCAGCAGCTGGCCTCACAGGTGTTAACCGTGGAGCTGGTTTCATAGTGTGAGGCTTTGTGATGGGGATGGTAGGAACCCGCACCTTTGGCCTGGCGGGGAATTTAAGCTGGAAAGAGAAAGCAGTGAGGTCAAATGTATCAGGTAGCTTTAAGGACTGGAGAGGGTAGAAGATTACATGACTTGGCAAACACTGTTCTGTGGGCAAATCCGCCTGCCGCCTGTCTTTTGTAAATAAATTTTACTGGAACACGACCATGGCTGCTTTCATGTGTAATGGCAGAATTGAGAAGCTGCGACGGAGACTATATAGCCTGCGAATGCTAAAATACTACCTTTATTTTTTACATTTATTATCTACATAAATGTAATAAATATCTACAGATTACCTTTACAGAATAAGTTTGCCAACTCCTTCAGGCTACTATTTCAGCCATATCCCTCTCACTCTGCTGAGCTGTAAGATTTGCCCCTTCCTGAAGCTTTCTACGTACCAGTCACTCCAGGGGCCCTTTCGTGTTTCCTTATCCTGAGTATTACTACTAAGAATATGCTCCTAAAGAAGACAATTCACTGCGTGAGAGGAGATGGGCCTTGTTCATGTCTTTATTAACTCTGAATCCAAGCATACAACCTGGGACGTAGCCGATGCCCCAAATTGTTTTGAGACAGTCCCGTATGGCCAAGCAGAGGCCAAGTGGGACTCCTGCCCCTAGAAAGGAGAAGTGATTCTTTAAGGACATCTTTCAGCTGCACACCTTTATATGCTGCCTAAATACTCCTGGAATGTGATGGTCCTGAAAGTTCCTATTCTGGGAACAGCAAAGAAGGGCCCAATTTACCTTCCAGACCCAGGATCAGGATCAGAATGCTATCACTTACTTTTGTTTAATAATCTTGAAAAAAACAATATGGGAAGAAATGATGCAGGACCTAACCGAAGAGGCATAAAAATTTATAACCGATTGTTTGTTAGCTAATGGGTAATTCCATTTTTCTCTTTTCAATTCGATACTGAAAAGTCCCAATTAAGGAGAAACTTGAGAGTATGGCCTCACTCCAACACAGAAACACTCTGGCCTTTAAATTATATACGTAATTGTTCTAATTTTAAATCATATCTGTGAAAATAATTGAGTCACTGGGCCAGAAGGATAGGAACTGATCGATTCTGGTGAACAAATACATACCTGAAGACAGGTTTGGTAGTTCTGTTACGAGAGTCATGCCCAGAGATAGCCAATTACCCTGCTTTTACTTTCTGGAATGGTAATGGTCAGACAGCAAAATGCTTCAGAACCTGAAGATCAAGAATAGTTTCTTACCTTATCCCTTTTTGGCCACTGTACTATAGGGACTCCAGTGAGGGCTAACTTGGGATCGCTGTTGGCAAGCTCCTCCAGCAAAATCTAAGGGTAGGATAGGAGAAAAGAGAAGGGGAAAGCAGGGCACAGTGAACAAAGAGTCAACCACTCCCAGCAGCATCCAGACTTAGCCTCAGCCCCCACAAGCACCAAGGGGAAGGGCAGGCCAGCAACTGTTTGTATTTCTGCTTCATATACAGACCCACTGCAAAACAAGTAAATAGGAATGAAAGAGAAAACTCAGACTAGGGCAATACTCTCAAGACTTTCAATTGACCTTTGCTCCCAACCCCTTACTTGTATACTCACTGTACTGTTGACACTTTCACTGAAAGTGTCAAGTGTTACTTGTCACAGTTCTACATATGACAAAACTTTATTTTGCTCCTTTACTTTTCTATACCAGTTAATATATTAGGTAGTAAATATTGCCTTCATTTTGCAGATGTCAGCAAAATGGAAAAAAAAAAAAAGACTGGTTAATACTGAATTAATAGTATGAAGAGCAGAGCCTTCACGTCTGATTCAATCCAGGGCTGTTCACAGAAATCTCAATCTCAATCAATCAATCAATCAATCCCCCTTCCCCCACTGTCAATTATTTGCCTTTATTCCCATAAATAGGGCAGGAATGATCTCAGGGGCAATAGTTCTCATGGCTTTAACCAATCTAGTTTGAACGACTTAAGGAACAATAAGTAACAGTAAGAAACTGCCACTTAAGTGAATCACACTCACACTGGTTGAGTGTTATTTTGAAACAAACCTTTTGTTTTAGGCAGAAATTTCTAAATCCCAAACCTAGCTCAATGAAATTCCTCTTCCTCTGACCTCATAAGCCCTAGAGCAATAGCATCAGCAAAAGAACACGAATCCAGAAGACAAGCTATACAATTTCTAGGTGAGTACTGAATATTAACTGTTTCAGAGAAAACTAAACTTTGATTCTGGACAGGTCAGCATGCTTGGGCCATCTTTAATAATCATTCTCATAATCCTATGGGCTATGTGCCTAGAGACCAGGACTTTTTGGAGCCTGAGACATTTTCCTACCAAGCATTTTCGTCTTGGAACCTAAGGATCACGATCCAAATCCCAGAGTTGAACCTGAGAAAGACCCTTTAACTCATACCCATGAAGTTCCTCCATGAAGATCCGCCGTGCCAAAGCTCCAGATGCCTCTCCTCCTCCCCGCCCAAGCTGCTTTCATTTGCAGTCATTTTATTTACTTTTGAGTTGCTATGGCATCCTATTCTGGAGCCTCCAGTTAGCACCACACCGCGTGGGGGTAAGGAGGCAGAGAGTGGTGCCATGCGGGACAAGGCTCTGGTAGAGGCTCTAATCTCCCGAGGGTGAAAAATTCAGGTCCATTCAAAACGTGTGCTAGGGAGCGCACGGCTCCCCTCCCCCCGCTTCGCACTGCTGAGGAGTAGGACTCTGCCCATTTCCTCTGCCTGAGAGCAGTGAGCTGTCCACAAACAGGGACTTTCCACTTTCAGCAAAACAGACTGCACAGTAAGATCTGCGACTGCTTAAGAGTAGAAAAGGAACCTAACTATCCACCAAAAGCAGTCTAGTTCCACCGGCAAGATTTTTGTGGGGGACAGGGAAGGAGGGTAGGTGGAGAAACTGTGTCTGCGTGGGGTAGGGGGGGGGGCAGCTGTTCACACATACAGACTCAGTCACTGGGGTCTGTGTGGGTGTGGAGGGAAATGCAGACTGCCTTCTGAGCCTTATTTTGCCGGGGCCACAACTAAGCATGCCCTGCTTTCATCAAAAAAAGGCAGACTCCAGCAGAGGCCCTTTACCTTTAAGAAACCTTATAAAGAAGCCGCCACCCTTCACCAGAGGGGGTTTGGGACAGGGAGCGGGGGTGGAGTGCGGAAAGGCTAACGCCTAACTAGGGTCCTGGCTTTGGGAGAACATTCAAACACAAGCCCACACCCCACACTGCACAGGAAGAGGAAGAGACCAGCGGGTGTCTGGGCAGAGAAGGGGGAAGATTCCCCAAAGCCAAGAGACCCGATTCAAAACCATATCCTAGGCGAGGGGACAAGTGCAACGCCGGCTCCGTCAACACGCCAACACGAAGTAACCTAAGCATTGTCCTAGACTCGCCTGGCAGGCAGTCCTTCCGCTTCTTCACCGAGACAAAGTCCCCACAGTTACACACATCCCGCACCAGAAAGGGTTTGCTGCCCGCCCGCCCGCCTGACCTTGCGTTTCTCGTTGCTTGGGAGCTGCCGAGGCTCTTGGTTGAAGTTTCCCCAGCGTCTTTGTTTTGTTTTCTGTATTGGAAGTTGTGCTGAAGGAGTTAGGTTTTCTGCCTCTAGGAAAATCCCGGTTTACGTGAAGATTTCGGAATCTCCCAGAGGACATAAGGCAGGCGGTCCAAGCTACTCGGAAGGAGCAGCATGCAGCACTCTGAGCTCCTTCTCGAGCCTTTCAGCTCAGCCGCGGCTTCCTGTGCCTGCGAACAATGCTGCTGCGTCACCCACATGCAGCTCCCAGAAATGCTTTGCAACGGAAGATGGCAGGAGGGGGAGCCGAGCGAGCCAGCCGGCAGAGGGCCCAGGCGGCCTGCGGCAGCGTCGCGAGGGGTGTGTTCTGCCAGCACTCTCTCCCAGGCCATTGGAGGAGAGCCTGCCGAAGCGAACGGCCGCGCCCCGCCGCCACCGCAATAGGAGAGCCCGCCGGCCCGAGGGCGCTGCTGGCAGGCGCCAGCAGCCAGCCGGAGGGAGGGAAGGCTTTAACCCATTCGGCATCTAGTCCCACATTTGTCCTTGTCTCGGTCCACACCCTTCCCTTCGGGGTCACTGCTTATTGTTAGGGACCTCTAACTGCTGATGACGCCAGTGCGCTCTGACTGCACACACGGGACTCTCCCCCCCCCCTCCGAGTGGCCCGAGTGGCCCGAAGTTCGGCCTCTGTAGAGGAGCTAGGCGTGGGCAGAGTCCCTCGGCAGTATCCTTCTGCCTCACCTGCCCTCTGGGCCGCTCTCCCCACCCAGAATCCAGAACCAGCAGACAAGTTTCCAGAAAAACCTTCAGCAATGACACGTTCCAACCAATATTGAGATAGTCAATACAATATGTCTGTTTAACATCAACAACTTCTAGAACAGATGCCTGCCTCTGGCTATGACTGGGAGATCCGCCACGCCACGTAAGAGACATGCCTGGGCGACTCTTCCAGCAGTTCCGTGGTGACCGTGACCAAGTGAAACTAACTGAAGTGCGACCTCTACTCTCCGGCCATGGGACCAGGCGCAGGGAGCCAGGGAACACACATCTGCCGCTCTCCTGGGACCTGTATTACAGGCTGACTCTGCTCTCAGATCACCCCACCCTCAGGACACTGGCACTCCTGCACACTTCCTGGTCTAGTGGTTAGTTTGGCCAGCCTCACTGATATTCCCTAGATGAAGCAGGCAGCCCTGCATCCTGTCAGACACCTTGACGCTATTTCTGACAGCCACTCGAAGGACGTGCGTCACCCACTCTCCACGCACAAGCCACAGCCAGGGCGAAGCTCTGAACAAGCACTCTCTCAGGCTACAGTAGACCGTATTTTGGGTTCAGATTTATATAATTTTTAGGCTCTCGCCAATGTAACTTGGCTCTTTTGGAAATTACAGAAGTTGCTTTGGAAAAAAAAACATCTTGGGCCACTAAGAACCCAGCTCTCACCACTAGGAACATTATTCACTTCCAGGGCAGTTGTTATAGTGTTTCTAGTGCACAGTCAGTAGCCTAATAGGCTTTCTGGGGCCTGGGGCTTCACTCTTTAATTTTTACAATAGTTTACCAAGGAGGGACTTCTGTGTTCTTAGGTGGAGCTCTTTCCTAGAAATGTTTATATGGCCATTCTAATCCTAAACCTCTCCTTTGCTCTTTAAGACTCAAAGAGACTCAGGGCAATCAGCCTATTATGTGTGAAAAAAACATTCCTTTAACAGTGTGAGAGGTCTTCTTAGAAAATACTTATTTTAGATACTTAAGAAAAAAATGTTACTCTGAAACAAAATACAAGTTCAAATTGTAGCAAGTACAAATTCTAGAGGCCACTAGGAAGGGACAAAACCAGACAGGGCACTTAGGAAACTCACTCCAGGTAAGCTTCCAAATCACAAATTAAACGAGGCCTATTTTTTTCCCCTCCTATTAATTTAGAATAAAAAGCAACAAAGATCAGAATTAGTAAGAACATGATATTACATAATATAGGAATATAATGAAAACATTTTAAAGAACTAAATCTATTTTAACCTAACCTCTATGCCTTGTAGCTGAGTTAAATTTAAAACTTTCTACTCAGTAAGAATGTGTGAATTATTACAAATATCTTGTCAGTAAAAACTGCAAATGAAGCTTTATTTATACAGGTTGCTCTGCCCCCATCCCGTCCCCCTCCAACCTGTAATTGGCTTAATGGATTAAGATCTAATTATACTGGGTCCTCTCTACCAGCTCTTCTCTTTATTAGCGTCAGATGAAGGAAATTTCCGATTAGTTCTTCTGTATTTATTTGCAACCATAACTCTCTGCTTCGGTCTCATAAGACTCCTGGGATGGAATCTAGTATAAATTTTTAGATCATAATTACAAAATAAAATGTTAGATCAGAGCAGCAGCGGCCTACTGCACCATAAAAAACAATTTTCAAATTCATGAATCGAGAGCTTTTACCATTTCTATAATGTTGTAGTAATCAAACTGTATCATCTAACGGGAAAGCTTATTAGCTGGTGAATTAAGAAGACTGGCACCTCCTTCCCTCAAGACAGAATCTACCACTCGCCCCCTGTTCAGTGCGCTCAGTGCCCCCTCTGTTAGGCCCAGTGCCTGTAAACCTAGAATGCAGTTACTTTCTTTTTATTAAAAATGATTGGGGTGACGCTGATTAATAAAACCAAATAAATTTCAAGTAGACAATTCAACAGTTTGTCGTATATATAGCACTTACTTTCTTAGCCCACTTAAATGCCTACTCCACCAATGGTCTGTAAGCCCCTTCAGGGCTTAGCCTATGGCCTGTTGGCACATTTACCCCAACACAAAGCCTGCTTCCTAATACAGAGTATGCAGACATCATTCACAGAGTGGAATAAATGAATTTCACAGATTGGCAACACCAAAATTTTTCTGTAACAATGAGATTGCTCTTTAAGTACTTTAATGACAGTATCATTAATTTGCACAACAGCACCACTAAAGTAGACGTTATTTTATAGAGGAGAAAACAGGCTTTCATCGGTCTGGTCTCTTGCCTCAAAGTCCCATGTTTGCTAAGCTTATCAAAATGTTTTAGAGCAAACGAGAAAGTAGAAAAATATTCAACCATACTGAATTTGTTTCATTAAGGAGTTGGGCAACCAAATATACTGGTAGGCTAAAAGCTTCTTTTTACATACGTACATATATTAAGATTTCTTTGATTACCAAAATAACATAAAATAATTAAGTCTGGTTAAAAACTCAGTCTTCCAGCTGACTCCCACCACCCTGTGGTGACCCAGTTGATGTGCCCTCCTCCGACCTCCCCCTCCCCCCAATGCACATACAAACAGAGACTCTTTCTCTTCCATCAGTGAGACTGTACATACTTACTACACTCCAGGTTTCTGCCTCTTTATTCAACTTCTATCAAAGTACACGATTTCTCAATTTTAGAAACAGGAGAATATCTCACAGTAGGAGAGAACTCCTTTAGTCTACCTTTAGTCTACTTTTAGGGTTCGAGGTTACCCACACTCCTCCTAACCAGGACTTTATGCATACTGATTACTTTCCCCTGAACTTTACCAATAAGTCTCACATTTTAATGCCCCATTTTTCATCTAATCCCCTTCCAACTCTATATTCTATGATTCCTTCTTCAACACTGTAGAACTTAACGTTTTAAAATCCTCAAAGCCCTTTTACCACATCACTAAAATTGACTTTTCTTCCAGAGAATATGTAATTACGAATATCTCATCTCACCACTTTTCCTCTCATCTGCCAGTTATTTGTGAGAGCTACAAGAAACAATTCTTGTCTCTGGAGGAAAGGTAATCTACGCCTGCTTTCGTCCTCCACTGCAGTGTAGCCTCCTATGCTACAAACACTAAGTTCCCTAGCACTGCAGTCTCCAGCTTTGCAGTGATTCGGCACCTACCCACTTCAATGCTTTTTTCCTTTGGGGGATGCTCAAATTCTCAAAGGTTTCAAGCTCTAAACTCACTCTTATCTGAAGCTCAGATTAAATTTAGCTAGTGAAATGTAGGAATAATTAATTAGTCCATTTGATCTTAAGTGAAACTACCTGCAGAGCTAGGATCTAAATCTGTTGTCTTCAGATACATCAGCTGCATTTTGACGAAGGTTTTGGGTAAACAAGAGAAGGTGTGGACAAGCCTCTGCAGGGACAATTCAATCACTGTCAGCCTATGAAGTCATCCCACTGGCCACTTGTTCCTCAGGCTCTAGTCTCTATGCCACTTTATTTTAGCCAGTGAGGGCAGCCATGTTTTTCATGATTCCTGATAAACACAAGGATGCTTTCTCTACACACTTTCATTCCTCTTGCTGCCTCCTTTTACTCTGCTTAATATTTGGCTCAAAATCTTTCTACATTTTCCCTTACCATTCTGCTTCCTCAAACATCCTTAATAACTACTTTAGTTAAGGGAGTTTGCATATTTCTATCATGACACTTCAGTGGATTACAATATGGTTTCCTACAACTGGATTCAATGGAGTCAAATCCATCTTATAGTTTCACCTTAGGACTGAAAAAAAATTTTCTTTTTCATGAATTAGAAATGCAGATACCAAACCAAAAGAATGTTAATGAGATATAAACTCAGTTTTTCTTAGAGTTCCTAAGGGCAATTATATACTTTAATTAACCCAAGTGATAATTTAATGTTTCCCACATGCATCTGTGACGAAACAGCTACATAAAAAAGAAAGAAAGAAAAGGAAAAGAAACAAATTTCTGTAGTAAACTTCTGTAGAAAAAGAAAGATGTTACTTCGGATTCTCAGGAAAATATAATTACATGTGTCTTATCACAATGAAAAAGAAAAAAATCTAAATGTTCTTTGTTCACTCGAAGGTGGGAAGTGAGTCTGGGATCTAGTTTGTAAGTGTGGAAAAGCATGGCTGAGTTTGTTCTGCTGTGCATTAATCATTATAGAAACAGGACCACACCTACCTAGAACTTTGTCATGTCCTCCTAAAGACAAGCCATAATGACACCACTTGCCTCTCTTCTAGAATAAACCTTATGAAACCAAACTATAAAACCAACTGCCCAGCTTCTATCACTACTGGAGAGAACCAACCTCACCAGGTTAGACTCCTTTTAACCTAATTTTTACCATTTCACTGATGTGTAAGCGATAAGATATAACGAAAATGTCAATCATTAAAAAAAAAAAAAAAGTTCAGGTCCTATTTGGAATTCTTTCCTGAGGTGGCTGGCAGAAAGTAGGGAGCACCTCAGCTGGTTAGTGGTGACCAAGGAAAACCTTGCATTAGGAATCAGGGATGGAAAAAAAAATCTATGAGATATTTAGCCCATCTTCCTTGAGGTCACATATATAATTATTCCCTATATATTCTTCTGTGGCTTAAAATAACCTATATGACAGGTTTTAAAAATAACACTTGTTACAAATTATGAACTAGCTTTCTAATACACATACCCACACCCTGCACCCAAAACATAGTTCTAGATACTGATTTAAAAAGAAAATTGTTATTTCCATTTCCAGCTTGACACTTTTTGGTGTATGTTCATATTAATGGTTACATATAAGAAAAGAATTAAAAGTACTCCCAGTTCAGACAGCTCAAATCTGGATTCCTTAAAAATAAACTCATTTCTTTGAGACCAATATATGAAGGGTGGGAAAGGCTTTGAAGATTACTAATACTGAGAGACCTCTTGAAAAAGAAAAAGCATATATAACATAAAGAAGCCTGACGTAGCAATAGGATGCATTATGTTTAAAATGACTTTTCTCAGAAGTTGCCCCAATATATTTGTGTCTTAATACTAGATAAATTTGAAACTAAATACGCTAAACCTACTTTATATAACCCATGAACAATTTCTTTCTTCTCTTGGGGTGAGATGGCTAGAGATTGTTATTGGCCACTTTTGTTCTGAAACAGGCTCCTTTATTTGAAGGTACCTTAAGTTTACACTTAGGGTCAGCCTGAAATCTGTTTTTTTAAAACCAAATTTAAGTCCTAACTAAAGATACAGATGTTAGTATTTTCATAACAGGGACCTCACTTTATTCTACGAATAGAAACACCGTGCAGTACAAACATACACATGCACATGTTAACTTCTCTCTGGTTGAACCAGAAATTATCCCAAACTTCTGTTCTCTCTCTCTTGGAATCAAGAAATTGACTGCCCTAGCCAGACCAGTAGCCGTTACAGAACATAAACAACTCTTACCTTTACATCAGCAATGAGAGCATCTTCGTCTTCTATCCCTGTAGGGACACATTTCTTGTGCAGTGGCAGCGACTCCAACTTATCTACGAGGCAGCGAAGGCCTTCGAGCTCAAAATGGGTCAGATGCACCTGCCTGTCCTTTCGGGGACTACACTGGGGATCCCATACTTGGCCATTGTGGGAGCCCCGACTAGAGTCAGATGATGAGTCTCCAGACAAGCTTTTCTTCAGACTTGGAAGACTTCGGCAGGTTTTGCCTAGTCCATCATAATCCAGGTTGACCCCATTGGCTACAGGGCTAGTGAGGACGGAACGCCTACTGCTCAAGCGCCGGGGTTCTCGATCCACTGCTTCTTCATCCCCATTTCCAGATTCCAATCCATTTAACTCTAAATCTGCCAGTATAAAGAAAAAAATGCAATAAGAACAGGTCACCTGGCCATGTGATGAATGAGAGAAATAGGTAGCATAGGAGGGGCCTTGAGGTTATAAATGATGAAGTTGTAACATTTTTAAAATGGTCTCTTCTCATTGCAACCTGTATGTCCACTGTTGAAAATCTGGGTACAGGTAAAATAGGATCCTGAGCTGGCAGGACAACTGAGCTAACGGTCAACTAGATTTTCAAAAGCCTGGGAAAGGTCCAGTTTTTGTGTGCTAGAAATAAGTCACCTATGAAAATAACTGCAAATTAGTTTCAAATTCAAACTTAAATTTGGGGTTATGATTTCATTGTCTTTTTAAAAAGCAGACAGCATGAAGCACATATATTTAAAAAGTAGTTTTGCAAATTAAGAATTGAGCTATCATATGACCCAATAATCCCTCCCCTGGGTATCTATCTGAAAAACTTAAAAACATTTATTCGTAAAGACATATGTATCCCTATGTTCACTGCACCATTATTCACGGTAGCGAAGGCATGGAAACAACCTAAGTGTCCTTCGATGAATGACTAGATAAAGAAGACTAGTATATATATATAATGGAATACTACTCAGCCATAAAAAAGAATGAAACGTTGCCATTTGTGACAACATGGCTGGATCCTGAGACTATCATGATAAGTGAAATAAGTCAGAAAAGGACAAGAACCATATGGCTTCACTCACATGTGGGATATAAACCAGATAGCAATAGATGAACAAATGGACAAACAAACAAGCTCAGACACAGACAACAGCATGGTGGTTAACAGAGGGGAAAGGGGGTAAGGGGGGAAAGAAGAGAGTAAAATGGGTCAAATATTTGGTGACGGAAGGAGACTAGACTCTGGGTGGTGAGAACATAATGCAATATAATACAGATGATGTATTACAGAATTGTACACTTGAAACTTACATAATGTCATTAACCAATGTCACCCCAATAAATTTAATTAAAAATATAAAAATTTTTAAAAAAGCAGTTTTTGTTCAAAGTTTTGGTCATAATATTAAACACTGGAATTGAAATCCTAGCAACATGGCTAATAAAACAAAAAATGAAAATAAAAGTTTTAATGAAAGAAGAATTTTTAAATGTTCACTGGTCTTTTATTATTAAAATAATACCATTTACAATTAATAATTTAGAAAATACAGGAAGGTACAAAGAAAGAGACAAGTCATCCTTTATCCCCCAACCCCTGGAAAACAGTGTGATATATTTTCTTTCTATCTTTTCTGTGCATATGGATATGAGATGTATTTTTAAACAAAATTAGGATCAAGCTGTATACGTAATTCTTTATCTCGCTTTCACATATTGAATGAGCATTTTAAATTTTCAAATGAGAATTATAAACTATCCTCAGAGGAAAATGCTAAAGCAAAAAGTATCTTGCTTGAATTGAACATTCCATGAAACATGTGACCACAGTGTTGGCTCCTCTCCACTTGAAGGCATGGAACAGCCTAAAAATGTAGAACTGAAACTATCCTGCTATCCAATAAAATATTTCTCTTGAAAGGGAAACAAAGAATATAGATTTTAGTCTTACCAGCCTCATTCAAGCTGTAACCTTCCTGCTTATTAACTAAGATCATAGACAAGTTTTTTAATCTTCTTCAACCGTAACGTCCCCTTTTATAAAATGAAAATACCTACCTCAAAAGTATGTAACTTAATGTATGTAGTATATAGTGCCTAGACTATAGTAAGAGATATTATGATACATTCCTAGTTTTTATTGTGCCAAAGACTATTCTTTGTACAATAAAACTTATTAGACAATTGATCACTTTCTTGAGGAGTGAAGGACTAACAAACTCACACAAAGATGAGATCCAGAGTATTTCATGTAGCCTAGTAATTGACACTTGGGTAGGAGAGCAGCTGTAACCAGTGTTCAACTGCAACAAATGAATTTGGTACTTCCGGGCAGATAAGTAAAAAGACAAAAAATAAAAACTTCTGAGGAACAGTATGGCTTCGCCCTCAGTTTTCCAGGGTGTCTTGAAAGTTCACGCAGGCAGAACACTTACCCATGCTGAGGGACTCTTTCTGAAACTCTTTAGTTAGGTGGGAGCGGTTGGTTATGCAATATACATAGCGTTCCAACACATACCAACACATCTCATAGTAGAATGGATAACGAAACTTATTTGGAACCTATAGGAGCAAAATAACAAAAAAAGCAAGCTGATAACAATTTTCAAAGAAAGAGAGTAAGACAACTGAATCACTACAATAATTAACCTAGAAAAAACTCTCCAGTCAACCTGCAAAGCTAGGTTGGCGTTTGGAGCAACAAGTTAAGAGGATCTGTCAATCTAGAAAATGTCTGTCTTGGGGAACAATTACTAAAGAAGTACTTGAAAAGACCATTCAGAACAACCAAAAAACTATCTTGGTTCAGTAGGAGAGCATCAGAAAGTTCTGGGACAAAGAGAACAACTTAGAGTAAGACACAATATACTTAATTGAGAAATTTGCTTTAGCGTTGTTAGACTAAAACGGCATTCTTAGTACTTAGTACTTGTCTTTACTATAGTTTTACCCTGAATAAAAGGCCATGGAACAAAGAATCTAATGGAAAAAAGAAGACATGCAATGAAGCTGAATGTTTTTATTGTCTTTACATCTATGAAAGTGTGATCAGAGAATTATTCTCCTGCTAGGCCCAGTCTAGGACATGAGGCAGGGTATTCCCCCAACTATCAACTCTCAGCTTTCCTGCCTTGTCCTTTGTAGTATGCCAAGACGGTATATTCACACATCAAGATCACTGCTCCACATGGCCCAATGAGCCGCTGTCTTTACTTTTCTTTCCATTCTCCCCCAAAGCAGCATGCAATTATTCCAGCTGAACAATAATAAAAAGAATTGTCCTTCAGATCTACCAAAGTGAGGGAAAAGGCAACTAGCATGGATTAATCAATGAGGAAGACTAATGATGGGGACTATCCTAAACACAGTTTGCCACCTTCTGTTTAGTGAGGCCATGTTTCAAAAGGATGCAAAACAACACTTTTAAAATTATTCTGAATATGCAACTCTGAGAATGTTCCCATTTCCTTTTCAAAGCTCTATGTCAGGTAGTCTTCTTTAATAAAAGAGATCTGGATAGGAATTCCTTTTCAAAATCCTTTACCAGGTCACAGGGCATCACTGTGGAATGAGATCTCTTTCCTCATCACAGGCAGGAGAGGCAAGTACATTTCACTGGTTTTCCAACACAGAGAAGCCAGGCTCTGGTCTGGGTCTCTTATGTGGCTACAACTTTTAACAATTAGAAGAGATACCTCCTCTCTTATTTAAAAATCAAATTAATTTACTTCTGGTAAGGTGGCGGTGGTGGGCAAGAGGGACTCAAAAATTATTAGATACTTGGTCTCCTCAATTAAATATAATACACTGGGCTTCTCTGCTTGTCTTTTAAGTGTATTAACACCTTTCTGAAAGGGTTTTTATTAAAAGTTCAGGACAACCTAAAATTCTAAAGCCCTTTGGGACTCTGTTGAGAGCTGAGGGAGGTAGGGAGGTAGAGAGGTAGAGAGGTAGAGAGGTAGGGAGGTAGGGAGGTAGGGAGGTAGGTAGGGAGGCAGGGAGGGAGGAAGGGAGGGAGGAAGAGAGGTGGTGCATAAATAGGACACTAAAGTTTTATTTTCCACTTGGAACTCATCAGACTATATTAATAGCCAAGATATCACATACCCAACCTGCCCCATTACATTTTACCTATGCTGCCAGATACCACAGAACATATCAATTTCTAAAACTAGGTCCAAATTTTTTGAAGAAAATTTTTAAAAATCCTCATTACAAAATTACTGAGTCTTCAAGCACTATCAGTAAAATAATGACCAACATTCAAGTTTAAAAGTATATTTTTATACTGGTATGGCAAAAGTAACCAAAGCATTGCCTTAAATTTACAACATACTTTATATTTTTTATGTAAAACATCTCTATACAGTCTCTGTTAAATTAAACTTTGTAAGTTTATAGAGGTTAGTAATATACTAAACAAATGCCAGGTTGGTATTTGGCACATAAAAGGTCGGTGTAGAAAGTAATTTAAAAAATTGCTGTTTGTGTACGTATGTGGGGGACCCAATGAAATTTTATAGAAATACAGAAGGGTTTCTTATTTGGAATAAAAGAATTAAACCATACTTAGGAAAAATGGAATAATATGTTAGTTAGATATGGAAACTGATGTTTTCTGATAAAATCTAGTAAAACTAGACAGAAAAATCAAGACCAGTTTAACGGTCTGCAGGAACCTTTTCATGCAGAGATAAGGTGCTCATTTTACCCATGCTATTGAAAATATATTCTCGCTCTGTTCCCTCAAACTTAACAACCAATTAAGCCATGAGTATAATAGCAATTTTTAGCCAAAAAAGGGGAATGCTTTCTAAAAACTCATTTTCAGATTGAGTCTTAGAGCAGTTGGGTGGTATTATCTCTCAGAATGATTATGAAGAGTATTTTACTATGAAATGATGTAACTTTTCTTTTGAAACATTTTGACTATTTTTACAACTTCAAACTTACTACACTCCTTACCATTTTTTTGTAGTTTCATTACTCTTAATGAACAAGTAGAAATTCACTTTTATAAAATTTATTTTAAAAGCAATATATCCTCTCTTAATTCGAGTAATAGGGCAATCCCTATACTATAAAATACCAATCTGTGTAAAAGATAGTAAGTAGCTCCTAACCAAAATAAATGTTTCAAAATAGGCACCAAAACAGTTATCTGACCATTTGTAAATAGGTCAATGACCATTCCTTCTTAAAGGTGTAAATTCTTCACTAGTTGCTATTTTTTAATTTTTAATTTTGAAAACGTTCAATCAAATCCACTGAAAAGTTTTGAAAGCAGTGCCACGAATACGTCTAGAGCCCTCTCCAAGACTCGCCAACTGTTAACATTTCCCCACATTTGCTAACCTCTCTATTCATATCAACTATTATTATTTTGCTGAACTTCTTGAGAGCAAGTTGTGAACATGGCACACCTTAAATACGCTATACGCTAATTGCTGTTTAATGTCAATATCATTTATACTTCAATTATATATAATTCAGCCCTCACCAACAAAGGTCTGCTAAAGAATTAAGCCCTATTTCCCCTAAGGCATGGGTCAGCCAGGAAATAGCAGCTAGTAGATTTGGTCAGGTGCCTGTTTATGTAAGGTCTATGAGCTAAGAGTGTTTTTTACATTTTTTAAATGGCTGGGGGGAAAAAAAAACCTAAAAGAGCATTTTTGTGACACAGGTAAATTATATGAAATTCAAATTTAAGTATCCGTAAATAAAATTTTATTTTATTTGAGCCATGTTCATTTAAATATTTCATTCTACAAGGCAGAGTTAAGTACTTGCAAAAGATATTGTATGGCCCACAAAGCCCACAATATTTTCTATCTGGTCCTTTACAGAAAGTTTGCCAAATCTTGCCTTAAGGTATCCAATGCATGTAATGAACTAACTTTTCTCCATACATCTACAATGGTGTCAGCTATGTACCATCCTAGGAAAGATTGAGAAAATAAGACATAGAAATCATTTTCTGCAGGGCTTAATTCTCTCACAGAATTTAAGGTGAAAAAGACAGTATCCATTTACATATTAAAGTACAATGGTTTGAGTGTTAGTAATCAAAGTAAAGAAAGATATGTGACTTTAAAGTCGTGAATCGAGCTGGTAAAATCTCATTATGCCAAATTATTCTAAGAGCATAAAAATGAAACACATGGCTCAAGAGATTACCAAATGTCTATCTCTAGCCCTATAAAAATCCAAAATACCAAAAACCTCAAAGAACAAGTCCCCCAAAACCAAGCATGTAGATCTTTTTACAACTTTTCTGTGCTCCCAAAATGTGAACATTGCATTTTAACTCAAAGAAAAGTTGAAGTTTTGAGACAAACTATCAATGAATTTCTTATTACATTTGTCTTAAATGGAATAAACCTCATCACATCTAATTGTCACACCAATTACTTACCCGTGTCCGATCTTCAATGTTGTATATTTTTAATTGCATGGGGATATTGAAGCTATGTAAAAAATTGCCTCCAAATACTAACGTGTCTGTAGGAGTATACACAGCATGAATCCAGCCTAGAAAAAGGAATGAAGGGTGGTGGCTGTGAGCACACATTATGATATGGCTCTCTCAGAGAACTTGTATTGTACAAGACTCCTAGATCACACTTTTAACTCTGATTCTGCCTCTTAATGGCTGGTCAAGTTATTTAATCTCTTGTAGCCTCACTTTCCTCTATAAAACCAGGACGAATTATACTTTATATGGTTGCTGGTAAATATTAAATGAGAAAATGCATGTAACAAACTTTCCATAAACGCTGCTTCTGTTTAGTGGAGCACCTACTAAGGACCAGGCTCAATATAAGAGAGTTTACATGTGTCTTCATTTACTCCTCACAACAAAACTAAGCAGGGATTTAAATACTTGACCAAAGTGGTTATTAGCAGGTAAACGCATAGTCAGAATTCTAATACAGGCCTATGACTCCAAATCTGTTCTCTCCCTAAGTACTTATTTTAGAACTGATGACCTGGTCAAAAATATTACTGATTCAGCACCCTCTCTAGCCTTCACAGTCATCTTTTAGAGGAGTAGGTAGTTCTTAAGCAGAGGTTGGATATCACCTACAAAACAGGTCTCATCCCTAGAGATTCTGAATATCTAGGGCTAACGTGGGGCTCAAACATGTAGATAGATCTGAAAAGCCTCCTGGTAATTCTGATATACACCTTTGGTGGAAAAGCACTGCCTTAAAAAAAAAAAAAAAAAAAAATTCCAGCATCTACTCCATAATGTTTTCTGCCTACCTCAGCATCACAATTATTCTTGGTGGTGGTAATCCATCAATTCCTTTTTCTTTAAGAAAAGAAAGTGGCTAGAGTAGATAATCCATTTTTTCCTATCTTGCTTACCTGAGGGAATGACGAAGGTATAGCCCTGCTTGAGCTCAATGCGCTGGCAATCTGACACCCGGTCACCCAGAAAGATGTCTCCCTGTTTCCCTGACAGCAGCCAATTCTCGTACAGCTCCAGGTTGTGGGCTGTAGGGGGGATGAGCCAGAAGACCTGTGAGTTAAAAAACTTCAGTCTGTTAACAGCCATTGACATGACCCAGTCACCTCCCCAGTTGATAAACAGGTACAAAATTAAGACCATAAGGCGGGAGAGAGGCAAACAATTCTCCCAGCCAACAGAACCTGAAAATTGGGAAATCCTGAGGTCCTCAAGGAAGTACATCTTTTTTTGTCTTCCATTTGATCAAAGAGCATGAGAGCTTCCCCGGGGTTTGATTGTAGAACAAGGAACCCATCCAGGTCTCCCAGAGAAATGGGGCATTTGCCTTGTTACCTAAGTGGTCCCTTATTCGCCCTCGGCTGTTTCACCTCTCTAGCGCCAAAAGTTACTTAAGTACAAAATCTTTAAGAGACAGGCCTGGGTTGCTTTGTTCTAAAGCAACAACCAAGACCAAAAGGATAAAACTTAACATACCATTTAAATGGATCCAAAGTAAATAAAATGACTTTGGATTTGGAGGTACAGTTGTTCTAGATTAGGACCTCACATTTTAAAAGTTTTATCTGTTTTCATTCCAGTTTTACTTTCCTCTCACAAATGCATTCACTTCTAAGTAAGGGGGAAAAGGATAACAGTAAGAGTATAATACTATAAACCACTGATAATAATTCTAGATGTCCATTCTCATACAGCATTCGGAAACAATGACAAGCTGAAATACAGTTCTTTATGAATGAGAATATCTTTCAAAATCTATTTATAGCTTCAGACAGGACTTAAAGGATTCCTCTGGTCACATTTCAGACCAATGCCTCCATATAGGAAAAGGTGGTTTGGATCCTAATTTGCTGATTTCATTGCAAAGCTATCCAAAATTTGTGCTCCCTTCTGCTATTTTATTGCACATTCACGTAGAAAAATTACCTTGTCCTCCTAAAACCACTTCCTTGCCTTCATTTGGAGAATTCTGCTTTGGGAATCTACAAACAGGACTCTTGAGGTTTACTAAGTACTGTGCTGATACTGGCATAATAGTGGACAAGATGAATACTAATTTCTACTGAACTCTCACCAAGGTCAACTTAATCTATGATTCTCTCTAGATACAAGTGGGGACAATGTCCTAATAGGTTCATTTCTAGGGTATTAAGCATGCATGAACTGAAGCAAAGTCATAGAACCAGCATCAGATTCCAACCCCCATCGCAACTATGACCGTACCTTTCCCCCTTGATGGATGTGATACCAAACAGAGGTACCACCAAAGTCCACATGGAAGTCAGTATAGCAGCCTCGAACACTCATTAGACAGTACCTGATCCCAAAAAAGCAGCAGCATTAGTGCACTGACGAGAAAAAGACGACTTGCCCCACCACAATGCCCCATTCTCCCCTTGTGTACTTCCTCTATCTTCCACCCAAATCCACTCCCAGTCAGTGAGAGGAATGCAATCTCAAGTTATCACATTACCAGATTAACTATGTGATTATGGGCTATGGTACTATTACATACTCTTCCCTTTGGAACTGTAGAGGCTACTCTTTAAACAACGTAGCTTTTTGATCATTTAGGACATGAAGCAAAGCTCCTAAAGGAAGAACCACTCCTTGCTGTCACTTTGGTCTCCCATAGCATATCTGGAAAATCCAGGGTAAGCCACTTACTTCTGCACTTTGGGGTACTGCATCTCCAAGATGGCGTTTGTTGATTCAGTCTGACTTTCCTTCAAATGCCTTGGCCACATGTTATCTACCCAGTCAATGAAATCCACCTTTAAAAAGGAGGAGGAAACATTTAGGCTTCAAAGGAAGGGCTGGGATTAAAGAGAATTTGAAAGTCAATAAAAATGGAAGTTCTCAAAATACATATTGAAAGACTACAATTTAATTATAAGCAAACTAAAAAAAGCTGTTGCTGAACCTTAGCATCAATAGGCAAACATTCTAGAAAAAATTATTCAGTGAGAATAAAGACTAATGGTTCCATCAATATGATCATAAAGATAGCACTAATCAAAATGAAGTCATTAAATTTCACAGTAGTGTATAACCAAACTCTCCCTTCTGTGTCAGCACTGGTATAATCAACTCTAATTTTTTTTGATTCAATAAGAGGCACTATCTGGAAGGTACCTATAAACTTACCAAAGATATAACACTATTAGAACAACTAAGATACCAAATGTTGAAAAGAAAGAGAGAGCGAAAGAGCGAGAGAGCGAGAGACAGAAAGAAAAGAAAAGAAAAGAAAAGAAAAGAAAGAAAGAAAGAAAGAAAGAAAGAAAGAAAGAAAGAGAAAGAAAGAAAGAAAGAAAGAAAGAAAAAGAAAGAAAGAAAAAGAAAAAGAAAGAGAAAGGAAAAGAAAGAAAGAAAGAAAGGAAAAGAAAAGAAAAGAAAGGAAAAATAAAAAGAAAAGAGAGAAGAAAAGAAAAAGAAAGGAAGGAAGGAAGGGAAGGAGGGAGAGAGGGAGAAAGAAAAAAAAGAAATCCAATAGGGATTTGTAGCCTCGCATGAGCAATGTGCTATAGAATCTACTAGGAGAGGAATCAGAAGTTCCAGGTCGGTCATGTTTTCTGGAGATCATACGCAACCTCTGGAACTCATCTGTAAAATGAGGATAATTACCTCCAAGGATATTGTGAGGATTCTATGTAAGCACATGTTAAATTTTTTTTTGAAATAATGTTATCAGAGTTTAGGAATGTTTGAAACATGTGCTGAAAGAAAAGAGAAACAAAAGCAGTATAAACTTATGTGAACACTTCACACTGCATTGTAACATATCCTGCCCCCAAACACTGAACCCTAAGATAAAGTGAGCCAAACAACCATGAATCCAGCACTGCACTGATGTTGCAAATAATTAACTTATGGCTGTAAAAAATACCTATCTGGTAAGCTTTATAACATCATCTATATATTTGATCATTTATTTCTTTTACAATATATATTCCATCTAGACAAATGCATACAATCTGTGCAAAATGCTATGAAGCAAGTGTGTCCAACAGACACTCAGATGTAAACTGTGGGAGTGTTTGGAAGTGAGCACCAATGACAAGCAAGTTGAAACAAGCAAGACAAGGAGCAACTATGAAGGTTAACTTGGATGCTCCACTTCAAAGAATTTCTGCTTAGAGAGCTAACAGTTTTAACCAAGCATCCACTGGGCCTAGAATACTGGTGTAACCCAGATTCCTTTCTTTCCCTCGAAGTCTACTTTCTGTTCTCTAATGTAGCGGCCAGGATCTCCTATCTCCTGGTATTATCCTTTGGAAAGCCTTTAACAGAACAATGAATAATTGTACTTATCAATACACTATTAAGTTCTTACATTTGGAAGAAGAGAGGAAAAGTTAGAAACACATGAATATTTTTTAGCAAGTGTTCAATTCAGAAAAGCTGAATTTCTTTGGCCAGATTTCTCACCTGCAG
Organism: Pteropus alecto; assembly: GCF_000325575.1. NCBI lineage: Eukaryota > Metazoa > Chordata > Mammalia > Chiroptera > Pteropodidae > Pteropus > Pteropus alecto. The sequence goes on from NW_006435764.1 coordinate 4,410,691, forward strand.
CAGTAAGTCACTCATCCTGGCCTCCCTTTATTTGCTAGTATTAGGCATCGTCTGACTACCAAGAGAATACTGTGGTAAGGTGCTCATATTTTTTTCCTTAGGTTAGTCTATAGGCTCTAGATGGACAGGCTTTTTGCTAAATGGACTCATCCATATGAGAGTAAGTCTCTAGTAGGGATAATCACCAGTTTCTACCTGTTCTGCACCAATACAGGGCCAAATTGGCAATAAATGCAACATTTAGGATCTAATCTACTCATACACTATGCAAAAACAGTTCATGGTCTTCCATGAACTAAATTCCACATCAACAAAGAAATCTGCATTTTCTATCTGTTGCTATTTTTTATCTACCTCTCAGCTGCTGCTAGAATGACAGCGATAGATGATCTTGCTTGTCTCACCAGAGAATCTCATTTTATGCTAGCACCCACAATGAGCACTTAAAAGCTGCCCACCTTACTTGCCTTGCACCTACTTATACACATTCTATTCCTTCTACCTGGAATTCTAGTCTTCCTTCTCTTTGCCTCATCACTTCCTTCATGTCAAGCTTAGGTATCACTTCCTCCACAGAGCTTCCCCAGTTCTCCTCCAGTTTAGATTAAGTGGGTCCTTCCTACTGGCTCCCATGACACTCTGTATTTATTCACTTTTGAAGCACTGCCATATTGCGGTTTATATAAATGCTTTTTTCCTAATCTTTCTTCCCCATGAGACTCTTAAGCATTTTGAGGATAAGAATGATCTTATTTTCCACAGCACCTAGCATAGCATGTGGCGGGCACTTAAACTAATAAGCTAACTCTTAAGGTGTGAAGGTCAAAGTGAACAAGACATTATCTAGTTTATGTAAAAGATTATTACACGAATAAATACATTTCTCAAAACTCATTGAAATGTACATTTAAAATGCATATATTTTATTGTATATCGATTGTGTCTCAATAAAAAAAAGTTGGTTTTTTAAAAAGCGTTATGAAGATATATTAGAAAAGATCTAGATAAATGGAGGGATACATTGTAGGAGGTGGGGAAAAAGTAAGTAAGTAAATCAGACCCCAGTGGAAGAAGCATGTTACTGCTTACAGAGCAAAGTCACAGAAAGCTTACTTGCTTTTAGGAGGTGACCTTGGTAATAGTTCACTCAATCTCTCTGGTAATAGCTCGCTCAATCATCTTTTAGGTCCCTAAAACATACTTATGCATTGTCCTTTTTCCTCTAGAAAATTTTCTATTTCTGAGCCCTTCCATAGGTTCTATTCCTCCATTTAATGGTACAGTAGTTTTCTAATTTTTAGAAAATGACATAGTATTTTTATCATTAAAACTAGGAACTAAATGAATAAACTTTTAAAGATGTTACAAAGGCGGCTTCAAGTGTGAATAACACATTTCTAAACTTTAAGAATGGAAACGTATGATCCAGTTCAAGTTTTAATTTTATACCTACAATCGTATTAAATTGAAATTCTGAAACTATCATAGAACGCATTTATAAACAATGTTATTGTGATTATTACATGCTTCTCTAATTGAATTCTTTATTAAGTAAATCATGTTTGGCTAATAAAGGCTAAATTCTAACCACCTGTATTTCCATATGACCAAACAAATAATAATTATTATAAAAAGGACTTTTGTCATTCTTAATGAGAAATTCTAGTTACAGCATTTCTAGTAACAAGAAGCAATGACAAAAATTATACTGTCTGTTCAGATAATAATGAAATACTATGAACATTTTCCCGTTGGTCTACATATATCAATGTACTGGTGATAATAATGCAACTTGCTAGTAAGCTGAAGGTGTGTAGGTATGTGTGTATATGTATGTGTGTGTACATACATATATAAAAAACAATATTAAAAGCAATTACCACATTTCTTAAAAAAATAATTAGTACATTCCAAGTTCTGCTGTTCCAGGTGAAATACTCGACAAAAGTTAAGTTCTGATCAGAAATCAAAGGACTAAAAATGGTCCAAAAATGACCATGTATATTTCAAAACTAAAACCAATCTCTTGCAGCAAAATAAGTGCTCTAAGCGTCCTGTAGGCAGCCGCTACTGTGCCAAGAAATGGGTAAGATAAGTGTCTACCTTCAGGAGGCAGATCCTGGATCAGTAAAGATCAAAAACTAACTTTCTCTCAGGCCGAATGATCAGTTTATTGCTACCAGGCATCCAGTAGAATCTACTCAAGAGATCAGCTCATAAAATAATCACATGCCTCTAAACCAGTTTTCTCCCAAGGTTCTCAGCAAGTGTAAACCTATAGGACAGAAATTTATTAGACAAACTTCCTTTGACAGTTCTTACAAGAGTGAATTTTAAGTCTCTTCTCCATTATGTGCAAAGGCCAATGATCCTAAATTAAGTTGCTGGTGATGCAAATCAGAATGGCTCCTCTCTATATAAAATTCAGCGATCTTGTAAAATGATGAACCTTCTGAAAATACAAGTTATTCTCATCAAATTGTCTTGTTTATCTTCATCTTCGCATGTACGAACAGTAATAAATTCTCCTAGTATATAAACAACCCTCTTGGTAACAATGGCAGTGTGGAGAAAACGGCTAGACTCACCGTGGAGGGCCGCTGCACCATATTCTCCAGCCTGGTGTGGCTGAACTCCAGGCTGATGACATTATAGAGTTTTTCTCGCTCCTCCTCTGGGGTCTCATAGTAGCGTGTCCACTGAGCCATGGTCATTTCGATGCCTTTTTGTGTGTTCACATCCATGACATCCACCATGCGACGACTCCCTGCCAAAAAAGACGCATCAATCAATCTCTACTGAGCCACCAATATCTTAAAATAAAATAAGAACATAAAATACAAGTGGAAGGAAACAAACTATCCTTTCTTATTCAGAGTATTCATAAACAAGGAGATGGCTGTGACCTGAAGATGGATAATCAACAGAAAATACAATCACAGAAAATGAGAAAGACAGCAAGTAATATTAAAAACAACAATCACTCCCTACGGCATGTTTACTATATGATCAAGTGCTGAATCTCATATTCAATATCTCACTCAATCCTAACAATTCTAAATGCTAAGTACTAGTCTCCATTTTGTAGAGAAAACAGGTGTTAGGTAACTAGCAGGACAAAGAAAGACAAAAACCCAGGTAGCCCAACTCTAGAGTCAATGTGCTTATCCACCGAGCTCCACCACTCTGATGTAGGTTTGAAACTGAACCTAATCCATTCCACAATTTGAAGAAAAGATCCACTATTTAGTGAGTATTAGATTAAATTTGAATCTGTCCATTGTTTTGTTTAAAGGGTTATTTCCCAAACCTGTCAAGTATTTCTAATATAAACTCCCCTTTTCATGCATTCCACAAATATTTACTAAATGAGAAAGTAACATGATGGATACAAAGAACTATCTACATCAGATTCTCAACCAACCATAACAACTACAACAAAAGGCAGAATGCCACAAGAGGTAGCATAAAATAGTAGGGGAAGAAAACAGCAGCTTTGGAGCCAAAGAGATCTAAGTTTAAATTTCAACTCTAATACTACTTGGGCAAGTTATTTAACTGCTCTGAACCTTAATATCGTCTTCTATAACTTGGGAATAATATCACCTTGTGGGCCACTGTAAGGATTTAGTCAATGAAGTAAAATGTTTAACACAACGTAGGTGCTCAAACAGTAGTTAAAAATAAAGGAAAATATCTTTTTTAAAAAAACTAGATTGAGCAGAGAAAGCTTTTAGGAAAAGAGACAAAAAAGACATTTGAGTTGGGCCTTGAAAAATAAATAGAATTTCAGCAAGAAAGATTCAACAGAGAAAATACAAAACAGAGGCAATAGTATGAAGATAAGATACGGAAAAGCAGTACAGCTAAAAAGTTAAGAAAATGGCGGTCAAGAAAGGGAGAGAATAAAAAACTGCTGTTGGAATATTAAGAACACTGTTCTGGATAAAAAAAAAGAGGTGGTGCATAAATACAGTGGACTATTAGTCATAAAAAAATGAAATCTTGACACCTGCAACAACATAGATGGACCTAGACGGTATTGTGCTGAGTGGAGTAAATCAGACAGAGAAAGACAAATGCCATATGATTTCACTTACATGTGGAATCTAAAGAATAAATAAACAAAACAGAAACAAACCCATAGATAACAAAGAACATTTTAATGGTTGCCAGATGGGAGAGGGAAGGATGGGTGGGTGATAAAGGAGAAGAGATTAAGAAGTACAAATCAGTAGTTACAAAATAGTCATGAGATGTAAAGTAGAGCGTAAAGAAGTCAATTATATTGTAAGAACTACATATGGTACTAGATTTATCAGGGTGATCACTTCATAAGTTATATAAATGTCTAATCACTATGTTGTATACCTGAAACTAATGTGATATTGTATGCCAACTATAATTAAAAAATAAAAAAATTATTAGAAAAAAGAGTATTATTCTTTGTGTGGTGAACACACAATGCAATATACAGGTGATGTATTACAGAACTATACACTTGAAACCTATATAATTTTATTAAACAATGTTACCCGATACATTTAATAAAATTAAAATATCGTTCAACTTGTAAGAGACTAACAAATACTTACTCCATACCTAGCCTTGGCAGATATACCAAGTTGTATTAGGATCTAGTCCCCTGACTTCAAAGAGTTTACAGTTTAAAGAAAAAAGGTAATAGGCAAGAGGATAAGAATATGGCCACAACGAAGTAGACATGGCAGAATACATATAAAAATATAACTGATAATATAAGGCAATGGACCAAACTACTCTATATACTGGAAGAAAAAGATAAATGCTAAATCTAAACTGACTTGAAATACTTTACACCCATTAAGGATGGCCACAATACACACACACACACACACACACGCTTTTTTAAAAAAGGTAAAATAACAAGTCTGGTAAGGATACAGAGAAACTAGAAGCCTCGGACATTGCTGGTAGGAATATAAAATGGCATAGCTGCTGTGGAAAACAGTTCGGTGGTTCCTCAACAAATTAAACATAGAATGACCACGTAACTCAGCAATTCCATTGCTAGGTATATATCCAAAAGAATCAAACTCAGGTGTTCAAACAAAAACTTCTACATGAATGTTCAAAGCTGTTCTTGTCACAACAGCCAAAAGGTGGAAGTAACCCATATGTCCGCCAACAGATGAGTGAATTAACAAAATGTGGTCCACCCACAATGGAATATTATTCAACCATAAAAATGAATTAAGGAAACCTGGAAAACATTATGCTAAGTGAAAGAAGCCAGACATAAAAGGCTACATAGTTTATTATTCCATTTATATGAAATGTCCGGAATAGGCAAATCCAGAGACAGCAAGCAGATTAGTGGCTGCCAGGGCCTGAGGGAAGGTGGGATGTGGAGTGACTACTTAATGGGTAAAGAGTTTCCATCTGGGGGTGATAAACAAGTTCTGGAGCTAGATATTAGTGATGGCTGCACGTTGTGAATATAGTAATGCCACTGAATTGTATGCTTTAAAATTCTACAATGCTAAGTTTTATGTTATCTGCATTTTACAATAAAAAAATTAACAGTTAAAGTGAACGCTTTCCTTCAAGAAGGTAGACAAAGCAAAAGCAGTTCCACTCTGCAAATGCTACCAGTACAATTAGATAAAGTGACATAATAATAGCTAATATTTACTGAGCACATATTAAGTGCCAGACTCCGTTGTAAGCACTTCACATTTAAGTAACCTGTCTGAGGTTACGTAGCTAGTAATTGGTGGAGCTGGGATTTGAACCTGGACAGTTTTGTTTGAGCCCATATTCTCAACCAATATATCCCATAAACATAAAGTTTATATGATAGAATAGTTTTCTTCTTTTGGGGATGTGAACTGACACTGGAAATGCAACATTCTACTTTGGCTTTGGATTAGCCAAAGCGCATGTAGTGATAACGGATTATTGTAATCACCAATATTTGTTCACTGCATTCTCACAATCGTTGGTTATCCAAAGGGGGCGGGGGGAAGGACCATCCAGACTTTAAATAACTTTGACATAAAGTTAGGCATTTGTTGACATTTTTAAGTCTGTTAGGTTAGATACAATCATTGCTTTATTTAAAACAACAGCAAAAAATATCTGTGACCATTCGCAAATGTATCTGGAAAATCCAAGGCTACAAAGGGCTTCCAAATAGCATTATTAGCAGTAAGCATATGATTGGAGAAATGAAAAAAGTAGGAAGAAATTCAAAAGAAGACTAGTGATTAAGTCCTTATAATTGTATAGCTCAGAAATCTGGGCAAGTCTATGATAAGATCCAGAAGTTTATATTTTTTTGCAAGTATCACAGATGATTCTGATGCAAATAATTGGTGGACCACAAACCCACAAGAATGTTTGACCAATAGAGAAAAGATGTAGTGATCCGTTACCTTACAGATCCAGGGAATTAACTGTCCTGGAGGTCCATTAGGAAAAGAAGTCAAGTGATGGACCAATAAGTACGCAAGGAGGTTTTCTGAGGCCCTGTGAGAAAGCCCTGCCTTGTGAAGAGCAAAAAGTGTTTTACTCATCAAATTTACTGAGTACCTCCTCTACTCCAGAGGGCTGTGCTAGGTACATGTGCTTTGGCTAATCCAAAACTACATAGTGACAGGCAGATGGCTGGAATCTAACACAGAAACAGTGAGGGAGTGAAAAATACAGGGAATTAGAGAAATTTCCTCTACCTGAGCTATATCAGTGACTTTCACCTCTTGGATAAGCAGAAGAGTTATTTGGCTGTCTAAAAAAGGGCCCTCAAGTGGCCAAGAGATAGTATTGCAATATTTAATTTTCTAAAGCAAGAGATTGCACTGGAGCTTCAACACAGAGGAAGTTGTAGTGTTAGGAGGAAAGCATCAGAAAACTTTTGTTTCATGTCCTGTTGGAAACATTTCTAAAAGATTTTAATCCACATTACTGCTTTATTGTGTATAGGAGAGCGACCATCTCCAAATTCCTGAAGATCCTAGTGTGTCTCAGGGCCCCAGAAGTTTTCTTCTTTAACTAGATTGTTCTAATTTGCTTTATTTTCCTAAATTTTGAATATAATAAAATATAAATCAGATTAAAGATTCAAGTTAACCAGCCAATAAAGAGAAATTTTAATGTATCTACTTCTCAGCTTACAAAGTTTCAAGCCTGGCTCAAGTTACCAAATGTAGTATTGGTAAAAATTTCCTGGAACTTTCTCTACTACTTTCAGGGGAAGAAAGAGAATCACATATGAATGAAGCTTCATTCTTGGCTCAGATACAAAATTTCATTTTCTTGGGCAGGCTGCCCTGGAAGGCAGGCTCTTCATGAAGAGAAGGGGGCAGGCACAGAGATAGAAATGATAGGTGAAAATGCAGTAGAGGTTCAAATGTTCTATGTCTATTGAGTGCTAAATGAAGTAACTTTGTAACCCCCTTTGAGAAAATTCTCAGTTGCTAAATAGTAGCTTCTAATCAAAAAATTACTGCAAGATACATCAATGTTCCTAAGCCTTCAAATCTCAAATTTAAGATTCAGTCTTAAGTTTAAAATCTTTGCCTCAAAAACACAAAGGCCACAAGCTTAATACTTACCCACACACATTTTGACATCATTCACAGTGAAGTCTGGATCTGGCATCCTGTAAAACAAATACCAGTAAGTATAAATGGGAAGCATAACTTCTGTCATCAGTGCCTTTTCTTAAAATACTAAGAACTCTCCAGTTGAGACACATCAATCTTCTTATTTAGGCTTAAAATATATTTTAAATATAAACGATTACGTATGCACATATATACACAAGAAAAAAAGAATGTTCATCAAAATGTTAACAGCGATTATTGCAGGGTATATTTCAGATTTAAATTAATTTTTTTAGTTCATCTATATTTTCTCATTTACCTATAACAACCATGAATTGTTTTCATAACAAAAGAAATATACACCCTTTTAAAACTAAATGGGAAATTATTTTCAATTTTCAATCTCAATTATCATCAATTATCAATACTTCATTGTCTGTAGCCCTAGGTGTAACATGGACATTTTACAACCATATCCAATCAAGCCAAGAACACTTACTTTATTCCAAGTCCATCAGAATTCTTGAAAATCAGAGGGTCTCTTAAGCCACCCCGCTGGATATACTCTACATTAAAATCTGTCACCATAGGAAAACAATTATTAGAAAGGCAGGAGACAGAAAAAGCTGGAAAAAGATAACTGACAAGCAGGACTCAGGAGTTTGCTAAGTCTTTATTTCCACAGTAAATCCATAATTTAACCAACAGGGAGTAGTGCTATTAACAAATCATCTCATAATTCCTAGGCAGAAATTATCATCACCCTGTCTCTTAATAGCCAAAAATTTAATTCTGTCCACTGCAATACACACCATGACATCCCCGTCAGTCTGCCAAGGAGCAAAGCTGCATGGTACACACGGAATCACACACCTCGGTTTTGGTGAGGCAGGTATATGTATAAAAGAGGTTTTATTGTACTATTAATAATCAAACCCAAACAAAGGGATGAGAGAAAAAGGAAGAGAGGCCTTTAGAGAAAAATTCCAACAATGTTACTGCCCTAATGAACGCTTGCTGCTTTCAATACAATAGAGACTGACTCACAGGGTTGGAGAATTGAGGGTGGGGGGTGGGGGGCTGTGACTGGCAATGTATAATAAGAGAAAATAAAGATAAATAGCATCACAGCATCAACAGGCAATATTTTGACTGCATAGACACTGAGCCCACAGTTCCCAGGGTCTACAACTTCCTACATCAAGGAGCTGCAGGTCTGAACCAAAATGATACTGACCTTTTCCTTCCATAAAAGTAACAAAATTTGCATTATATTTGTTGGTGTGGAGTTTCTCTTCCAAGTCAAAAGTTCTTTTCCCTTCAATTTCATCATCTGAAATGCCATCATCTTCATAGCGTCGTCGCATGGTACCACGCTGGGGAGAGATGATCATTAAGGATGAAATCGTGTACTTTTTCATGCCTATCTAAAAGTGGTTATAGTTTCCCTGACATGTGCAAAGTGCTGCTTTCAACTTCGGTTGCTATGTCAAGCATCAATTTTCCTTGCCTTATAGATCTTTCTCTCAACTGTCAATTAGTGTTCTCAGAATGTACAGAGTATAACAAAATTTTAATGAGCCACTGGGTTCCCTCCTTGGGACTTGTTCCCTCTGCTAACTTTCAGCCTAGAGATATAAATTTACAATAAAAATTTGACCAAATAGGGGCTACCAAACATTTTATTTGTCTATTATTGCTTATCGAAGTGGGAACAAACTGTCTTCATAGACATCTCAGGCCAGGATACAAAATATAATTTTTTCATAGGGGAAAGCTATACCTAGATTAGCTTTCTAAAACGACCTTCAAAAATAGATTAACACATTTGAATTAACAAAGCAAAAACTCTTTAACATCAGATAAAGGAAGAAAGTTCAGCTAAACAATATCATTCCAAACAGCGACACCATCAAACAACTTTTAGCTTTAAGAATAATGTCTTCCCAAAGAATATACACGAATGGCCAATGGGCCCATGAAAAAGATCAATATCATTAGCCATTAAGAGAAACACAAGTTACAACCACAATGAAATACCACTTCATACCCACTAGGATGGCTATTATCAAAAAGGTGGAGAATAATAAGTGTTGGTTCAAGAATGTGAAGAAACAGAAACCCTCAATATAAAATGGTGCAGCCACTTTAGAATACATTTTAGAAGTTCTAACAATTCCACTCTCAAGTGTGTGTGTGTGTGTGTGTGTGTGTGTGTCTGAATATTTAGAGCAAAAAAAAAAAAAGCCAAGTGTGTGTGTGTGTGTGTGTGTGTGTGTGTGTGTGTAATGGAACATTATTTGGTCATAAAAAAAAATGAAGTACTTACTGATATGAGCTACAACACAGAAGAATCTTGAAAACATTAAGTGAAAGAAGCCAAACACAAAGGACTATGTATTGTATAACTTTATTTACATGAAATGTCCAAAATAGGCAAATCCACAGAGACTGAAGTAAATGAGTGGTTGCCAGGGGCTGGGGAATGGGAGGAAGAAGAAGTGACAGTTAAGGTTTTCTTCTTGACAGTTGACTTAAATCAGAGAGAATGATGGCGAGCCCCCTTTCCATGCTGTATAGTTTTAGTTTACATTTGTCATTTTGCCATCAAGAAAGGCATCTTCCTTTGGTACAGTATTCTATATAATTGTTGGTTATGTACTAATACTTAATATTGTATGTGGTTTTCACAGATAAAACCAACCTGTAATTATATTAAGTAATTCAGAACTGCTGAATTTGTTTTTCAAGTGAACCATTATAAGAATTTCCAAAACATTTTGCCTAACTTTCACTATGAAAATATTATATAATTTTTGTCTTGAAGAACAGTTTTCCTATCTTCTTTATAACTATTTATCAAATGGTAACCCATGTGGTTTCTATAATGGTCATTAAGCATTTATTAGAACAATTACATTTCACTTCAAAGACTTTTCTAAGGGAAACTTAGATTCATATCTCTTCCTCTATTTTCTTTTTCTTTCTTTTAAAACTCTTTTAATTGCTTTTCCTTCTTGGAAACGACCTGAAATTTTGTGGTAAACCATATCTCGGATTAGAATTTATCATATGGCTTTCTTATTTATAGGATAACTTATAATTCTATAAATAAAAAATAGAAATAAAAAAAGTGACCACTAATAGAATAGATTTATTTCAGAAGTGATGAAAATGTTCTGGAATTATGTAGTGGTGATATTTATACAACTCTGTAAATATACTAAAAACCAGTGAATTATACACTTTAAATGGGTGAATTTCATGGTATGTGAATTATATTTCACAAGCTATTAATTTTTTTAAAAAGATAACATGTTGCTTATGCTGCAAATTTATCTTTTGGTATATTTTACTTTAGCCAGTGTTAAAAAATTGCTGATATCTCTTGAATACATATACAGGGGACAATTGGTATGGGAGTGGTAAGTGCAAAAGGAAAATAGTCCAGTCCTAGTATGTGCTAAGAAAAGCCCAAACTGGAAATTAAAGTTAGATACTGATGATCTAAAATTGATTTCATGGCACTTGAATTTACATAAATACATAAGAAAATGAGACACTGGCGAAAGGTCTCTTAGGGAATGGGCGTCAGAAAAGGGGAGAAATGAGTCACAAGAAATAAAAATTAAAGGAAATAAAGTTAACTGCTACACACCAGAGAAAAGCAAGATTCAACTTACCAGTTTCGGTAGAAATACTGAAGGACAGCTGGCATTTTTCCCTCATTTAGCAAAAAGCCTTGTAACGCTCCTAACCTAGCACCTTTACTGCCATTAAGTCACAGCTTAAAAGCCAAAAGAAGACTTGATTTTAACAGACCTTTCGCTTACTCCAATAATGGTATCACTGCTCATAATATTTTTAGGAATATTCATTTGAGGAGGGGTGTATTTTCACTGACAATTTCTTACATGGGTTTGGGGTTTTTTTGAAAGACAACTCTCACCTTACTTCATATATCTGTCTTTTAAATGAACACCAAAGGACAATTTCCAAGTATGTCATACAGCAAAGGCGATACCATCAGAATAAATGTATTTTCCCACAATAATCACTTTTTAAAGTATTCTTTTATACTATAAGTTCTAATATGCTTGTCAAATCCGTTATGTTTTCAAACTTCAAACTTTCCTAGGTCTGCCATTACCGATTCTTCTTCAGTCAGTAGGACATTATCACCCTGATTATCCCAACATTTCTAACATGGTAGCCAGAAGTTCCCCCATCCTTCCTTTCTTCTTACATGCTTTTCTTCTTCCTATATCAAGAAGAATCCTTCTTCTATTTGCCTTTCAATTTGGGGGAGTATAAGGATATAGCAAAGGCTCTCATTCCAGCCAAACTATGCCCATTTCTTAAAAACAACAGGAAAATGAATTTGAATTCTTGCTTTCTTTTTGATTGCTGCAACTGGGAAGTCAGCACTAATGTGAAAATTATTCATGTCAGTTTAAGATTGTCAAGGATAAGTTTTTTTCCTCCCCTCATCTTAATGTAAACCCTGATAAAAGTAAATGTCTATAACAAATCTCTAAGTGCTTTAGAAACCTTCAATCCTTGCGAGAACCAGGAAATCAGTAGGCAGTAACACAATCTGCTACAGGTAAAACCCAAAAGCCAAGTCCACTTAAATACTAAGAAAAGCAGCCACCAATCTCCTCCAGCCTGCCAATATTACCAAATAAGTCAAAATGGTTTACTAGAGTGCTGTACTATTTTATTTTAGGTGCTTTTCATACAAGTGATTTTAGGGAGCCTAAAAGGATGTTTTTGGCCTTCCATAGATGCCAGCCCTCACTGAACCCAGTAGCACAGTAAATAGGCAGCAACTGAACACTGAAATCTATTCCAACTACATTTTCAGTCAAAAGCAGTTTGTACTTTCCAGGTTTAACAATGAGCTGTACTCCAGAATAACCGATTACAGTTTATTCTATTTAGATGATCAAACTATATAGCAAACTCATGTTTCCCAGAATCCAAATAATAAAAGAATGTAAAACTGCCTTTAAAAAATCGCCTCCTGATCAAGTGGTAATTAACTGTATTAAATGGTAAAAATGACTACATAAATGAAATACTTAGATTAACTCAAGTACTGACAGATAAATCAAGCTGAAGGGTTACAGGTATTAGACTAGTATTCTCCTAGATGGTTAGCTGAAGAAAAGACAATGATGCAAAACTAGATGTAAACAGTTATCAATTATTACATAGAAACTTCTGGCATTCTCTTTCTTAAAACAGGTGGTAAAGGATATTTTTTTCAAAATGTGTTTACATAATACATTTAAAAGTAACATATAAAGAGTCAGGAAAGCAGTAATTCTGAGCAGAAAACAGTTACTGATGCAATCATCTGCCTCTCAGACATTTGGGAGAGTAGAATGGGGTGAGAAAGAGAGAAAAATCATTTTTCTGAGGGTCAGTTCAGATAAAATCAGACTTACCATGTAGAAAAATGGCAAAGCTATCCAAGGCTAACATATACTCTGGTGAATATAATGTGACCATTAACATGATTTTAACAAATAACACTGAAAAGTACTTTTGAAACATTAAGTTTAAAAACCAGCCCATGAAATTACACCTATAATATTGCAACATTGTTTTTCAAAGCACACATAAAAAAGAAACAGTAGAAGACAATAGTTTATATTTGTTAACTTTTAATGATAGGCAATGGGGTCCTCAGGATCCCCAAACTATCTTTTTTTAATACTTTTTATTTTTTTATTAAAAAAGTAATATAATAGAATAAAAGACAAAAAACATATGATCAGATGCAGAAACAGCATCTGCAAAAATTCATCCACCTTTCATGATGTCAACAAATTAGGAATAGAAAGGAACTTCCTTCAGCTGATAAGGGCATCTACCAAAAACTTCACAGCTAACATCACACTTAATGGTAAAAGACTGAAAGTTTTCTAAGATCAGGAACAAGACAAGAATATCTGCTTTTGTCACTCTGTTCAACACTGTGTTAGAGGTCCTAGCTAAGGAAATTAGTCAAGAAAAAGAAATACAAGTTTAGAAAGGAAAATGAACTTTCTCAACTCACAATGATATGATCTTTTACATAAAAAATTGTAAGGCATCCACAAAAACAATAACAAACTTTCAGAGCTAATAAAATCAATTACATTTCTATATATTAGCAATAAAATATCCAAAAATAAAATTAAGAAAACAATTCCATTTACAATAGCATGAAAAAAATACTAAGGAATAAATTTAACAAAAGAAATCCAAGGCTTGAATACTGGAAAAATGCATAACGTTGTTGAAAGAAAGAAAAGCTAAATTAATGGAAGGAAAGACATCTCATGTTCATGGACTGAAAGACTTATTATATAAGATGGTAATACTTCCCAAATTGATCTACTGATTCAATACAATCCCTAACAAAACCTCAAATGCTTTTTTAAAGAAATTGATAAAATTATCTTAAAATTCATAAGAAAAGCAAGGGAACCAGAATAGTCAACACAATCTTGAAAGAGAAGTACAAAGCAGGAGATAACATTTTCTCATTTCAAAACTTACTATAAGTTTATAGTAATCAAGACTGTGTGTTGCTGGCACGTGGGCAGACATATACATCTGTAAAGCAGAACTGAAAATCCAGAAATAAACCCTTACATTTACAGCCAATTGATTTTCAACAAGGATGCGAAAATAATGCAATGGGGCTGGAACAACTGGATGTCCACATGTAAAAGAATTAAGTTGAATTGCTACTGCATACCATACATATACAAAATAACTTAAAAAGGATCAAAGACTTAAAAGTAAAGGTTAAAACTACAATTCTTAGGAGAAAATGTGGTGTAAATAGTCATCATGACTTTGGATTACACAATGGTTTCTTAGATACGACACCAAAAGTGTAAGTAACAACAGCAGATTAACTGGACTACTTCAAAATTAAAACTTTTTGTGCTTCAAAAAACATTATCAAGAAAGGTAAAAGGCAACCTACAGAATGGGAGAAAATATCTGCAAATAATATTATCTCATAAGGGTCTAGTATCTAGAATATATAAAGAACTCTGACAATAATGAGACAAAAAATAAACACAGGTAAAGGATTTGAATTCATATTTCTGAAAGATACAACTGACCATCAAAACATTAGTCATTAAAGAAATGCAAATCAAAACCACAAGGAGATACCACTTCACACCTATTAGTCAGATAATAAGTGTTGGGTGAGGATGCTGAGATAGTGAAACCCTCATAAAACTGGTGGGAATGCAGAATAATACAGCCCCTGAGAAACAGCCTGGCAGTTCCTCAGATTGGTTACAGAGTTACCATATAACCCAGCAATTCTGTTCCTAGGTATCTGATACCCAAGAGAATGAAAAACATATGTCCACACAAAAACTTGTACACAAATAGCAACATTACTCATTATAGCCAAAAGGTAAAAACAACCCAAAGGTCCATCAACTGACAAATGGATAAATATAGTATATCCACACAATGGAATATTGTTTAGCAATAAAAGAGAGTGAAGTACTGACACATGCTACAATATGGATGAACTTTGAAAACATAATATTAAGTGAAAAAAAGACAGTTACAAAAACATTTGGAGTGTTAGGTGGCTTCACTTAAGTCTGTGCCTATGTGGCTACAGTTTCCACTGTAAACCAAAATTAATTTTAGACTGTAATAAAGAACAATAAGCATTTATTTGAGCAAAATAAGCTGTAGCCCAGGAGATATAGATTCAGGTAGCAACCTAAGTTTTGTTCCACCGAAAGAAAATAAACAAATGCAAATAAAAGAAACTGTGTTCCACCAAGACAAAGGGGAGGCATCCTTTTATAGTGGAAATTCCTGCCCAGGTTCCCAATTAGGTCCATTTTATGTAAATGAGATAACCAAATTGCATTATGCAGTTCTGACTAGACAGGGTAGGTCTCAGTCCGTAGAAACAAAACCAGGGTTTCCCTATGGCGGTTGACTCAGTTTAAACAAGCGTTTAAACAAGTGGGCATATAGTACAGAAAGCCAAGAATAGTCTTAGGTTCTTCTCAGTATATACAGAGGAGCCCCTGTCACAGCAAATGGCAGCTAGACTCTAATTATTTATAAAATCTGGGCCCTCAGTTGACCATGAGGATTCCAATTCGGCAGGTAAATTCCTTCTTGGGGTTCACATCAGATGAATGTTTCTTCCCGGAGTCCACCCCACGAATCATGTGAGGACATGGTTAACATGTACATTTTGATTTAGCTGGTCCAGGGCTGGGCCTGAGCCTAAGCTTCTGCACCACTGGACACTGGACCACACCTGGAAGAGTGAGGCTTAACCTCTCCAGAGCCCCGCTGCAGTGCACGCGAAACCCCTGCCTGCAAGGAGCTTCCACCCAACCATGTACCACGCTGCCTGGCTCTGTTATTAAAAAGACCTAGGCCTGGTGAATAAATAATTTTGGCTTTTGTTAAAAAAAAGAAGAAGAAGAAAAAGAAGAAAAGAAGAAGGAAAGAAAAAAGAATAAGAAATAAAGAAAACATAATACTAAGTGGAAAAAAAGCCAATCACAAAAGACCACACATTGCATGATTACATTTATATGAAATGTCCAGAAAAAGCAAATCTACAGAGACAGAAAGTAGATTAGTGGTTGCCAGGGGCTGGAAGGAGGAGAAAAAGGAAATAATCGCTAATGTGTATTCGGTTTCTTTGGGGTAATGAAAACATTCTGGAATGTTTGGAGTCATGATGTTTGCACAACTTTGTGAATATACTAAAACTCAAAGAATTGTATACTTTAAAAGGGTAAATTGTATGGTGTATCAATTTTGTCTCAATAAAAAATGACTGGCAATCTGTAAAAGAAAAAAGTAATACAACATATATATTTAAATAAAGCAATGTATTTTTATAACATGAGAATAAAGTCTGATGTAGACCAATAGAAGACACTGCTTAATAACATTTTTTGAGAGAACACAACTTTTTCTAAACAATTTCTATAGCTGTTTTGATATTATATGAAAGGTAGCATAAACAAGTGACTAAAAAAGTTAAGTATTTAATAAACTACTATAATGCGCCACAAATGCAAAAGCACTTTGTTAGTTCTGAGAATTTCCACTCCATCTATTGATGTAATTCCATATTAACAGATTAAAGGAGAAAAATTACATGATCATCGAGATCTGTGCTGATATAGTAGCTACTAGCCACATGTAGCTATAAGACTTAATTAAGATTAAATACATTTTCAACAAATGATGCAGGGAAAATTAGATATCTATATGCAAAAGAGTGAAGCTGTACCCTTACCTTACACCACAAAAAAAAATTAACTCAAGATGGATCAAAGACTTAAACATAAGAACTAAAACAATAAAATTCTTAGAAGAAAACAAGAGAGAAATCTTCACAGCATTGGATTTGGCGAAGACTTCTTGGACATGACACCAAAAGCAAAAGGAAAAAAACAGACAAACTGGACTTCATCAAAATTAAAAACTTTTATACAAAGGATACTATCAAGGGAGTGAAAAGACAAACCACAGAATGACAGAAAATATTTGCAAATCATATATCTGATAAAAGATTAAAATGTAGAATACATAAAAAGTTCTTACAACTCAACAACAAAATGAACAATCCAAATCAAAAATGGGCAAAGGACTTACATAGACATTTCTCCAAACGAAAAATATAAATGGGCCATAAGCACATGAAAAGATGCTCAACATCACTAGTCATCAGAGAAATAGAAATCAAAACCACAATGAAATACCATTTCACATCTATTAGGATGCCTATTATCAAAATCCAAAATAACAAACGTAAGCAAGGAAGTAGAGAAACTGGAACCCTTATGCATTTACTGGTGGTTATGTAAAATGGTGCAGCCTGTGTGGAAAACAGTACAGCAAATACTCAATACATTAAACATGAAATTGCAATATGATCCAGTAATTCCGCTTCTAGGTATATACCCAAAAGAACTGAAAGCAGGGATTCAAACAGATATTTTTACACCAATGTTCATAACAGCATTATTTACAATACTCAAAAGGTGGAAACAATCCCAAATGTCTATTGACAGTAAATGGGTAAATAAAATGTGGTGTGCATATATATACACAAAAGAACAACATTCACCCATAAAAAGGAATGACGTACTGCAGCATGGATGAACCTTGAAAGCATTATGCGAAATGAAATAGGCCAGACACAAAAAGATAACTTTTGTATGAGTCCACTTATAGAAGGTACCTAGAATAGGCAAATGTGTAGAGACAGTAAGTAGATTAGAGGTTACCAGACAGGTAGGAAGAATGGGGACTTACTGCTTTATGGTTACAGAAGTTTTATTTGAGGTCATAAAAAAGTTTTTGGAAACAGTGGTGATAGCACAACATTGTGCATGTAATTAATGCCACTGCATTGTAAGTAACCACTTAAAAATGGTTAAAATGGCAAGTTTTATGTTATATATATTTGAACAATTAAAAAAAGAATGGACTATACCAAAAATCACACTTAGAGAACTATTGTACAGGTCTATCATTTTATATTTTATAGCAAATAGTTTTTCTTGCCTAACACACTCTTTGAGAATCAGGAAATATGGCATTATTTTACAAATAAAGAAAAAGAGAGGTAAAACTGACCTAAGTTAACCCTTTTAGACAACAGAAAATCAAGAGAGCAAAAGTGTCTGTAGGGAGAACTTACCTAGTGTCAAATCTACTATTACTACTTTGTTGTGTGATCCTAGGCAGTTAAGTAAATCACTTAACTTCTCTAGATCCTAATTTTCCCTGGGAGGTAAATAATTTAAGGTCCCTTCGTATTTTGAAATAAAGTCCTCCGCAATCTAATTCTAACTAAGATCTGTCTTGTTCCCATTTACATTATACCATGTTGAAAATTTGCTACATACTAGCCCCCAGGTCTGTCTGTCCTTATTCAAAGAATATCTAATTCCAGACCCAGTCCTCTCTGACCTGACCAGGGAGGGACTCTGAGAGAAAGAACTGGTGGTGGGTTGGCAGAGTAGCCCACCTAGAGACTTCCACGTCTTCCTCCTGTCCTCCCACATTCACTCCCCATATTAAACAAACCTCCATGAATCTCTATCAACCAGATGTTCTATAGAGACAGTTCCTTCTGGAGAGTTTAAGTAATTCCCATTCCCTAAGCAACACAAAGGAGTCAGAGAAGGAGGAAATTGTAAAAGACTTGCTATTTTTATTAATGACACTCAGAAAAGCTACTGCTCTGAAGGTGAACTATGTATGATGCCAGAGCAAAATAACAGTATCAAAAGCAACTGACATTTGAGTGCTTACTATGTGCCAGGTACAGTAATAAGCACCCTGCATGTGTTAACACACTTAAATCCAACATCCCCTATAAGATTATTATTTCTACTTTACAAAGAAAATGAAAGCTAGAAGTAACTTTGCCAAAAGTTACTTAAAAGCTAGTAATTGATGCAGCTGGGATCTGAACCCAGGCACTTGGTTCTAGAGCCAATGGTCTTAACCGCTGCTCTCCACTGAAATCATTTTAGAATGAAACTTCAGCCGCCCAGTATCAAAGGAAGGCCACCCAAAACAACTGAAATGGCTCTGGCACAGAGAGGTGAAGTGGTGGGACCTGTTGGCAACAAAAGAGACTATCTATCTATAATTCAGAAAATTTTGTTTGTTAGGTAAAGAATTAGTAAAAGATCTTCCCCAGAGCGGAAAGTGTCTGATATTTGCTAAGGGACACTGCATTTCTAGCTATGCCGCTGTTTCTTTCATATTCTACCATTCCCTATTTCTCATTTTAGCTTTAACTTGACAAATTATTTTACTAGTCAGTCACTCAGGTAATCTGCTTGAAAAAAAAATATCGCTATTCCTAACCAGAAACCATTTTATATCACAGGGTGCTTCGAACTTAGTACATTTACTGCGTATGCTATCAAAATCTGTTCTCATTCTCTATATTTGTAGTCAAAGTGATATCACACACCTTCTGTAAAGATGAAATTGCCCATATTTTTAACAAGATTAGTTTTTTCACCTCTGATTGTCTCCAAGATTCTGATCTATCTTATCCTACTACCTGAGAAAAAAATTTTAATTACAGAGCCTCTTTGCTGGTGATGGTATAAGCAGACAAGTAACAACTAGATTTTCATCTCCCACATCATGATACCACTTTAAAAAAGTTTGGGGGCATCTATTTAAAAATGTATAAAGCTATGTGGATTAAATCTGAATCTTTGCAACATATACTAAATCCCCTTTATAGCCTTAATGTGCACTTATACAAACTTTAAAGAAAGAAACAAGCTCAGGCTGGCACCCTGCCCCCTTCACAAACGTATGAACACATACATATCCCAAAAATCAACTGAACTTTAAAGTGTTTCATTATCTTTCTTTCCATGTTTTTGAAAACCTGATATTACTAGGTCACAGAGTGGGAGCAGATACATATATAGATTGCTGTCTACCCCCAAACACATACCCATGTGTATACTATAAAAATTATTATTTGAATATTTACAAAACAAGACACATTGAATATGGAATAATGGTGGAATAATGGTCAGGTGTTCTGCATACAAAGATTAAAAAAAAGGGCACAGTCTTAATCCCCAGGAGATGGCTGGTCAGTAGGGGAAGACAGACAAATAAATTATAGAATCATAGAATCACGATTCAATCTGATAGGTATTAAGACAGGTATATACAAATATCACTGAAGTCCGGGAGAAAAAACAAAATAGAGGAGTTGGCGAAGGCTCCACAGAAGTGACATAAGAGAAAATGTCTGTTCACTCAGTGCGACTTTACTGAACACCTAAGTTCCGAGGGCTATGGATACAGACTGTGTTGCTCCTCTATAGCACTGACCTCTCCAAACTTTTCTGGGTTTCCCGTCACCTTATTGAGTATCTCAGTATCTCCTTATTAATAAAAGATAGATATAGAGATATAACATTTTTCAAAAAAAAGAGTTATAATCTTTGTTTAGAAAATTTCATAATTTCCTTACATCTCATAAGGGGTTTTAATGAGAACACCCTAATGTAGTATAAAAAGTGGAAATCCCTGCCTTAGAGCAATTAAACCTTGGGCCCAAGTTTTTATCTTTTGATCTATGTAACACTTTTTGCCCCTAAAATAATAAGAGGCCTGAGCACAAAGATAAAGGAAGAACAAACATATAATTTTAACATAACTGCTTTAATACATTAAAAAGAATATGTACTGATCAATTGACATGGGTGGAAACGTTTGCATTTCTTTTGCTGACAGTTCAGGTGGGTCGGCCTTCAAATCTTTTCTAGGCTAACTTAGATGAACTTCTGCAGAGATCAAGAGTACATGGAACACTTTCTAAATATGAAAAACTTTAGCAGATCACAGTAATTCCGAGAAGATAGAATAATCCACAAAAGGCATCATCTATAGAATATGGCAAGGTTATTCACACTTAAGTCTCTTTTGATTTGAGAAAAAAAAAGACAGCTGAGAAGGCAGAAAGCTCAAAGAGGGATATACAATACAAAGTAAACTTTTCTCTAAAAGTTCCCTTATAACCAGTGTAAAATATCTACTATATACAGAATGATCCTAAAATTCTGAGTCAGAATACATACACCCTGACCACAAATAGGCCCTCCACAAAATCAACTGACTGAGAAACGAGTTCGCTGGATCTCTTCCACCAATACTGCCTGCTTTTCTACACCCCATTTGCTAAAATCGGTTGTTCAGTGTGCTTGCGGACATTAAACCATGATATTACCACAATTCTGCAAAGGAAAAAATGTGACTACAAGTGGCAAAATCACTCTCTGAAATTCATGATGAAGATAGGCATCTTAACACCATCTTGAAGAGAAAAAATCTGAGTCCAGATGTTATATCAAAATCACATTTTTGTTCCCCCAAAGGTTTTTACTAGAATATACAAACACTCTCCTCCTTAGGTACTGGCAAAAGGAATATTAGTAATATTTCACTTTCTATCAAAAGTTCAATCAGCTTATCCTCCAAAAGTAGCCTTGTCAAAGCATCAGAGAAACTGGAAATAAGTAACAGCATTTGTCAATGTCTGAGACTCCTTGGGGTTGTATTTCTTGAGTAACTATGAAATAAAGTTGTATAATTCCTCACTCTACCTTCTCTCTCCCACTTTCAAATCAACACCTTTTTGTAGCCCCAGACTAATTTTTAAACATAGCAGTCTTACTATCTGACATTTAAAAGTCAGTCTGAGTTAAGTGAAATCATAACCCAAAAGGAATATAAAATGTTTGCTTTTTCTAAGTATTTACCTACTACAGCAGAAAAGAGGGGAATTTTAGACATTCTTATCATTAGGAAACAATCTTTAAATTACCCACACACAACAAAAAATACCACCCACCAAATATGGAAACGATAATGAACTCAGAAATACTTAGTTTCTCCCTCAAATCAACCAGTTTCTTAACTTTATTTTCATTAGTCAATGAACATCCACTAAGATTTAAATACTCCCTGAACACTTCTGTTTACTGCCTGGTTTGTTTCTATAGCAACAGACATACAACACAGAAGCAAAGCTAATGCCTAGTTTTGTCACCACCTTCTGTAACTGATGCAACTGTTAAGTCACTAGTATGATACATGGTGCGAGCCATGCTATTTTAGTTCCTAGAAGGTGAAGATTAGTGTATTTGTTAGGCAAGAACAATTTATAGAAAAAGAAAAAAACCCTAGAAGTTTATCTTAAATTTAAAAGGGAAATAAAAATGACCTTTCTACCAGTCACTGAGAAAGGTACTGTGAACCTTCAAGGACAGCTAGTTTTGAAAAACACTAACTCTAGACATTTGCTTTGTAAATGATATAACATGAAATGTATCACACATGGTGCTTCACCTAAGCCTTAGGTGAGTTTTAGGGAGATAGTGAACCAGTCACTTGAAGCCAGAAGTTGTTATATAAATGTACCTATTTCCAAGCCTTGCTACATTCCTCTCATCGAGATGCTTTTCTCCAAGATCTCTATGATTGATGTTTTGATTCATAGACAAAGGTCAATCTCTAAACCAACTCTGACCTCTTTTTCAAACTTGAGTATATAGAGGAATCATGAAATTTCATATCTAGAATCATGAAATTTCATATCTAGGAGTAGAAGCTCTAGAAGGAACTGGCAAAATATCAAGAGTTAGTATTAGTATTATTATTATTATTATCATCATCATCATCATTTTATTGCAAGGACTTTGTCAGCTTACAATCCCTCATTTATTTATTTATTTATTCATTCATTCATTCATTCATTTATGTATTTTATGTATTTATTTTTTTTTAGCGCCTGCAGCACCTAGTCTTCCTAAGTGGTCTCCTATCCAAGTACTAACCAGGCTCGACCCTGCTTAGCTTCTAAGATCAGACAGGATTGGGCTTGTTCAGGGTGGCATGGCCATAGACAAGAGTTGGTATTTTAAACTGTCCCCCACAAACACATATACTCCTCCCCCTCCACTACCGTGACTTTATATTAGAAGGCAAGACCTCGTCTAAGCTTTCAGTCACCCATCTGAGCCAAGTTAAAACAGAGAAAACTAGTCTTCACTTCTGAATTTACCTAGGAACTTCAGTGTGTAAGAGTGGTAAAATGACCTACAACATTAAAAAATCAATAGCAAAAGGAATACTTAATGAAGCAGTTATACTCAAGCTACCAGAGAAATCAATAATGCAAGTTAATGATCACATCTTTGTTAAATTTCTCCAGACTTAAATATCACATCCAAACTATTACCAATCACCTTCAACCAAGTTAAAATTCTTAGAAAATTCACCTTCAGGTATGACCTTCAGGATATGTTATTTGATACTCTCAGCAAAACTACATAACGAGAATAAAGGAGCTGGAGAAAGGTACTGTGAACCTTCAAGGACAGCTGGAATCAGAAGTGGGTGGGGATCTTGGTGCAGGTACTGCCACTTTGAGCTTTACATTCCTTAAGCTTCCATTTCCTCATATGAAAACATCAAGAATTTCATCTAATGCAAAGGATTGTTGTGAGGTTTAAATAAGAACATATGTACAGGTACTCTATGAACTGTGAAGTGCCCCATACATAAAAAGAGAGGCTGTAGAGAGTAATGGTAGGTAGGGTCTGGACCAGGTTTCCAGAGTTCATCCTCACTATATATGAGCTACTTAACTACTGATTAAAATAGAAGCCATTGCATAGGACTATACAAGAATTAAGCAAGATAAAACACATAAAGTACCTGGCACATGCTCAAAACATATTAGCAACTGTGGTTTCGAACATAAATCACCACTGGCCCGATCTAGTCTGATCTCAGAAGCTAAGCAGGGTCAGGCCTGGTTAGTACTTGGATGGGAGACCACCTAGGAATACCAGGTGCTGTATTTTTGTGTGTTTTTTTTTTTTTAATCACCATTGGACTGGGAAACCAACTATCTTTCCCCCAAAATAATGGTCTCTGTGGCCAGAGACAAGTCATACTTCACATGTCTCATCTCAAACAGCATTAAACATCAGATAAGGTTTTCTCCCCCTCTGTCATCTGAAGTAGTAGGCGTCTACTAAGTTTTCCAAGTTTTCCTTTTCAGGGGCTCTTTAATGAATTCAACATCTGCATCCTCTCCACAGGCACACTATCGGCAACTTAATATGAAGTGGTCATCTCTGGAAGGTGTTATTTGGGAGAAGCCTCTGCTCTAAGTAGTACAGTTGTTCATTTCTGGGTAGAGGGAGCTTAAATACAGCGCCAGGACAGTAGCAATGCGCTTATACAAGAACAAGTTTGTGAACATCAAAATACTCAGAGAGCAGGAGGCTGAAGACAGACCCAAGGAGAGAAGAAGAGTGACCAACAAAACGAGGGTTCAGAACACAGTTTAATGCCTGACTTAAAAAGTATTCACACCTGCTTGCCTGTGTTGCTCTAAATCTCAGAAGGTGCTATTGGAGATGTAATCATTATATACATTTACAGACAATAAGAATTAAAACATCCTAATATAAATTATTTGGCATTTATTGCTATAATTGTCTTGTATTGTTGGGATGTAATAAAAGAAACTCTGGTGAAAAGTATGCCAATTATGTTATAATTCCATACTGTCAAGAGAAACAGGATTAACCAAGGAAAGTGAAGTGATTTAATAAATTATAATTCATCCTTCACTTTACTTCTCAGGAAGCCTATTCAGTAGTGATATAAAGTTCCTAAGAAAGAGAGTAAAGAATCAGAACAGGGACCTAAAAAGCTCTTTTCTCACTATCATCCTCATGAAGATTATAAGTGTGTGTGTCTCATGGCCTTTGTACTAGGATTTACATGTCCTGAGAGCTTACTACAGGCTGAGTACTGTCCAGACACAACAGAAAGAAATAAAAGAGAGGTGCTATTTTCAAGAAGCTCACAATTTGTTTGGAAAATAAAACCCATTTAATTAAGAAAAGTCTAGAGGCACAGTTGAAAGCAGAATGAGAACAAGAACTTAGAGTAGGTTTAGAAAATCCAGTTTCACACAGGTGAGTATTGCTAAGAAATGCTACAGCTAAATATCAACAGGACTAGATATTACTACATCTTTTACTATAATAACAGATAACGTGAATGCTTCTATGTGCTAAGCATAATGTGCTAAAGCTTACTTTTTAGCTCATTTAATCCTCACAACCAATCTTTTCTATTTTAATATCTTATGAAGCAAGACAGTAAAATGTCAATGTTAGTTATGAAGAAAGTAAGAATCAAAAGGGGTGGGTAACTTGAGCCAGGATTACTTAACAAGCAGCCCAGCTGGGACTCAAATCCAGATCCAACTGTTAGAAAAAAGCCTACATTCTAGTCAAACTTATAGAAGCAGAAAGTAAAATGGTAGTTGCCAGGGACTGAAGGGAAGGGGAAACATGGAGCTGCTGTTCATTCAATTATGTGAGAGATCTGTTGTACAACGTTACGCTTATAATTAACAACACTGCACACTTAAAATTTGCTAAAGGTATTGATCTGTTTTACATGTGTGTGCGTGTTATATATGTATACATATACATACATACACACATATATATGTATATAAACATAAATATATAACCATAAAAAAGTGTGTGACATTCCCCCTGCAAAAGCAAAAACAAGTCTACATTCTTAACCCCCACACCAGAATTCTCAAACTTTTTGGTCTCAGGAATCCCTTATACTCTTAAAAAATTACTGAGGACCCCAAATAGCTTTTGTACAAATGGGCTATATATATCAATATTTACTAATTACTAATGAAAATGGAGGAATTTTCTAAATATATAATCACAGAACAAGACAAGCTGTACAGGTTCCTGAATAACACCGTTATCCAGCCAGGATGTGTGGAGTCTACATGTTCTCCCCATGTCTGAGTGGGTTTTCTGGGTACTCCAATTTCCTCCCACATCCCAAAGGTGTGTGCTGGGTTACCTGGAGCACCTACATTATCTCAGTTTGTGTGGTCTGCGGTAGAAGGGCATCCAGTCCAGGGTTGGTTCCTGCCTTGTGCCCTGAACTGCTGGGATAGGCTCTGGCCACCTGAGATTCTGAACTGGAATAAATAGGGTGGAAAATAATTATCTTACTTGTTTTTATTAATCTTTCTTAGATGTATGTATAGCTGACATTTATTTCAATGTTTCATATTAGAAGTGTTTTGGGCCTTTATTTAGAAGTTTGGTAATGTTTTTGTGACCAGAAATGCATTGTGGGAACTCAACTTTTGTTTATATCAATTAGCCTATGGCGAAACTGTTTTCATTATAAGTTGTTTCGCTTAAAGTCACAGTTTCCAAGAGCCTATTGACGATGTTAAGTGAGGACTTACCGTACTTGTATTCTCACATAGATTCAAGAAAAACTTGAGGATTTCAGAGTAATGATTCACCGGAGCACAATAAAGTTATAGATATATAGCAGGTATAAACAAAAGTAGCTAGTAAGAGCACAGTATGAGTGCTGAAAACAGCTAATCTCTGGGGAAAAAAAAAAAATTATATCCTACTACTTTAGGAAATTCTAGAAAACAAAAGAATACACAAATGCACATTTCATTAGCCCTGACAGCGATGTCATCACACATCATATAGAGTTCTGAAATACTTTACTGTATTTCTGGAAAATCTCTACTTATTAGGGAATGAGAGAAAAAAGGTAAATATCTTAGATTACTATGAATCTATTAAAGAATCCCGGACACATACTATACTTTGAGAACCACTGTTCTACACAATCTTTTTCAAACCATGGGACATAAAAAAATCAATTTAGGTCATATATGCACTTTAAAAAAATGAAATAATCAAATGAAATGGAAACTATCAGAAAACACAGTATGGATAAGTATCATTTCCTGAAACTTTTGTTAGTTATGTATATCCATGTGTGTGATAGTACTAGTTCAGAACATAAAATGTATTACTATTGAAGGTCAGCCAAAAACTGTAAAAGACACTATACTACAACATACTAATATCCTACTCTACTGCCAAAAAAAAGGCTATACACACATAACCTATAGACTAAAAACTGAAAATGTGTGATAAACGGGATATTCTCCCACAAGAAAGCAATTATAAAGGTTTCAGATGGATAAAATTTCTATGGACTGAAGAAAGTCACAGTTCACCTTACCATTATATCATGCTGTTGCCACAGCCATCACTAAAGCTTTTCCTACCACCTTCTCCTCCATAGTCAATTGAGGCAAAAAAGGCAGGCAAGAGATGGTATCCAAGCTTCATTAGCCACAGATAAAGGTGCTCTTTCCTTCCCTCTAAACAGCTCCTGCTCTTAATCACAGGGTTTACTTCCTAAATGAAGGGCCTGCCCTCACAGCAAACTGGTCAACATTCACTTTGCTGCTGGCATTATGGTTACTCCTCTCACTCTGAATCTATAGGATTTCTTGGGTCAAAATAGCAGCATTCAAACAATGGTTCAAACTGTAGATCTCCATACTCTGGCAAAGGCAGGCCTGCATCTGGCGAACTGCAACAAATGGAAACAGCACACAATGAAAAGCAGAGCCAGTCTGCACCAACAGCTGAAGCTCCACTCCTAGCCTGGGCACAATCCAGGACACCCAGAGATCTCAACAAGGCTTTGCTTCCTTGAGAGACTACATAGGCAACCTACACTGGAGGAGAGTGAGATATAACATCACTGCCTCTTCTTCTCTATCAGAACTGAACTATAGAATTTTATTGAAGAGTTTCTCCCCAATTAGTCCAAATAGACCAAGACAAAGCCTGATGAAAGTTATGAGAGAAAAGGGCATCAGTTCAGTGACACATCATAATGGCATATACTTTTTAAAGGTGTGGTAACATACATATAAGATTTATCATCTTAACCATTTTTTAGTGTACAGTTCGGTAGCATTAAGTACATTCACACTGTTATGCAACCATCACCACTACCCATCTCAAGAACTTTTATATCATCCCATACTGAAACTCTGTCCTCATTGGCATATATTTGTTCAATAATCCTATTTTTTTAATCTTATTTTTCTGATACTGGCATACCTTGAGCTGCAAATGCACCTCTCTCCCACTACTGTCTTCAAACTTGTGAGGAAAAAGGCAAACTCCATGAAAGCAGAAATCTTTCTTTGTATTGTGGCTTCCCCCAAACCTACCATGTCTGATAAATATAGATTCAAATGTTCATTTGTCACATGGCCAAAATTATTACCCCACAGATTACTTACCAATTGCAAATATACCTTTACAATGAAAAGATCTGCTGGTTACCACCTTAACCAACCTTAACGATCAGTACCACCAGAGGGAAAGAAC
Source organism: Pteropus alecto (assembly GCF_000325575.1). NCBI lineage: Eukaryota > Metazoa > Chordata > Mammalia > Chiroptera > Pteropodidae > Pteropus > Pteropus alecto. Next base: position 4,439,141 of record NW_006435764.1, read on the forward strand.
ACTGTGTACACCTCCTGACTTGACACAATTTGAAGTGCTCAATCACCTAGGAAGCATTCTTGCCAAAATGTTTAAAGTAAATCTAATCCTCTAGACTCAAGTTCCAGTTTACAAGGCATATAGTTTAGGAAAAGAAACTATACAATGAGGAAACAGACATATCCAGAACATAGGACATTTTAAAAGGCAATGTCATTCGCGCAAGTATAGTCAAATGATCTTTGACAAGAGACCAAAGTCAATTTAAACTTTCAGTGTGAAAAGAATGGTCTTTATAACAATTTGTGTTGTAACAAGTAGACCATACCAAATAATGTCATGTATTTACTATTGCAATATCATACGGAACAGTTTCGCTGCCCTAAAAGTCTATGCTCCACTTATTTTTCTCCCCTTCCTCCACACACCAGCAGCTGATGTATGGTAAATTCACATACCAAGGAAAAAAATATCCAAACACTGACCTGACACCTTTCACAAAAATTAACTCAAAATGAAACACAGATCTAAATATAAAACACAAAACTGTAAAACTTCTAGAAGATAACAGGAGAAAACAGGTGACCCATAACAAAAACATGATCCAGGAAAGAAAAAGTTGGTTATGTTGGGCTTCATTAAAATCAAAAACTTCTGCTCTACGAAAAGACAGTTAAGAGAATAAAAAGACAAGCCACACAGACTGGGAGAAAATATTTGCTGAAGGAGTTGAAAACGTATGTCCACACAAAAACCTGCACACAAATGTTTATAAGCCATTTTATTCATAACTGCCAAAACTTGAAGCAACCGAGATGTTCTTCAGTAGGTGAATGGATAAACAAACTGTGGTAATGTCCAGACCATGGAAGATTATTTAGCACTAAAAAGAAATGAGCTATCAAGCCAGGAAAAGGCAAGAAGGAAACTTAAATGCATATTACTAAAGGGAAGAAGCCAATATGAAAGGCTACATATGGAATGATTCCACCTATATGACATTTTAGAAAAGACAAAACTATAGACAGTAAAACTAAGTGGCCACCAGAGGCTGGGGGAAGGAAAGAATATGTAGGTGGAGCACAGATTTTCAGGGCAGTGAAACTATTCTGTATAAATACTATAATGGTGGATACATGCATGTCATTCATTATACATTTGTCAAACCCATATAGTGTACAACACCAAAAGTAAACCCTAACATAAACTACGGACTCTGGGTAAATAATATTGTGTCAATGCAAAGTCATCAGTTGTTAACAAACTATCACTCTGGTGCAGGGTTTTGATAGTGGAGGAAACTATGTCCATATATACAAGGGGGAGGGAATATATAAGAAATCTCTGTATGTTCCACTCAATTTTGCTATAAATCTAAAACAGCTCTAAAAAATCGTCTATTTTAATGTTACATCCACACAAAAACCTGCACACAATTGTTTATAGCAGTTTTATGCATCATTACCAAAGCCTGGAAGCAACCAAGATGTCCTCAATCTGTGAATTAATAAAATTATTCAGCAATAAGAAGAAATGAACTATCAAGACAGAGACATGGAGAAAACTTAAATGAATAGTGCTAAGTAAAGCATGAAAGGCTACATATTGTATCTGGATTCAAACTATATGACATTCTAGAAAAGGCAAAACTATAGAAATAGTAAAAACATCAGTAGCTGCTAGTGTGTGGAGGAGGGGGAGAAAAATAAGTAAGTGGAGCATAGACTTTTAGGGCAATGAAACTATTCTGTATGATATTGCAATGTTAAATACATGACATTGTGCATACGGCCATACTCACAGAACTATAAACACAAAGAGTGAACCTTAATGTAAACTATGGACTTTGGGTGATACTGCTGTGTCAATGTAGGTTCATCGATTGTAACAAATGTACTACACTATTGCAAAATGTTAATAACAGGGAAAACTGGGGGCAGAAAGAGAGTATATAGGAACTCCATGCTTTCTGCTCAATTTTTCTGCAAATCTAAAACTGCTTTAAAGTCTATTAGTTTTTTTTAAAGTCATTGTCACAAGAACAAAAAGGTAGAGCCAGCTAACTTTTACTAAAAAAGGTCCAGAGAGTAAATATTTTAAGCTTTGTGGGACATACAGTGTCTATCACAAATACTCAACTCTGCCACCATAGCATGAAAGCAACCACAGACAACACAAATGAGTAACAATGGCTTTATTTATGGACATTGAAATTTCAATTTCATATAATTTTCATATGTCATGAAATACTACTCATCTTTTGATTTTCAACCACTTAAAAATGTAAAAACCAAAGAACTGAAAACAAGGATTTAAACAAATCCTTGTACATAAATATTCATAACAACACTATTCCAAATAGCCAAAAGGAAGAAACAACTCAAATGTCCATCAACACATGAACACATGATCAAAATGTGGTATATTGATAGAATATTACTGTCATAAAAAGGAACAGAATACTGATACATGCTACAATGTGAATGAACCTCAAAAACATGCTAAGCAGAAAAAGCCAGACACAAAAGGTCACACATTATATGACTCTGCCTAAACATACAGACTAGCATATGGATAATAAATAAAGACAAAAAGTCAACCAGCGTGTACCAAGAGCTGTGGGGAGGAAGGAATGGGGGGACTGCTTAATGGTAAAGGGTTTCTTTTTTGGGTGCTTAAAATGTTTTGGAACTAGACAGAGGTGATAGCTACCCAACATATTGAATGTACCAAATACTAATGAATTGTATACTTTAAAATGGTTAATTTTGTTATGTGAATTTTATCTAAAGTTTAAAAAATGATATAGAAAAAAATGTAAAACTGTTATCTGGTGGGCTGTATAAAAACAGGTAGCTAGCCAGACTTGGCACATGGGTTGTAGTATGCCAAAATCTATTCCAGATTAAAAGAGACTAAAGAGTCACTATTACAGGCAATGCACAAACATGGGTTGAAAAAAGTCAGAAAAAAGCTATGTAGAACACTGGGAAAATATGAATATTAGATATAATGGAATTATTGTACTTTTCTTAGGTGTGACGATAGATTTGTGATATCCTTATTCTTAGGAGAGATATGCTGAAATATTTAGGGGTAATGTGTCATGATGTGCAAATTACTTTCAAATATTCAGTCCCCCAAAAGTACATATAGAAATAAAAAAATGTGGCAATTCTTTTTAAGAAGTGGGGACTCTAGGTGAAGGATATACTGATGTTCATTATACTACTCTTTCAATTTTTCTGTATTAGAATGCTTTCAAAATAAAGTTTTGGGGAAAAAGTATTTCATGAATGATAGTAGAAAGATAAATGTGAGCCACATATGTAACTTTTTCTAGCCATAACTTTTAAAGTTAAAATTAATTTTAATAATTATTTAACCCAATAAATTAATTTAACCCAATAAATTATTTCATCTATAATCATTAATAGCATTTCAATATGTCATAAAAAATTACTGGGATACTTTACATTCTTTTTTTGTATTGTCTTCAAGATTCAGTGTGTATTTTACACTCATATCCCAATTTAGACTATCAGACAATTTCATGTGCCCAAAAGCCACATGTGGCTAGTGGCTTGCTATACTGGACAGGACAACCTAGGCCTTGAAAGAAGCAACAAAAGCAAAGCTTAGAAATTGAACTATTCAGAAAGCTATTTAATGTATGTATATGAATCTCCCAAGGCAACATATGCTAATCAGCCAAACAACCATTTACAAAGGTATAACTTACCAACTAAACTCAATCCCTGCTCTGGTATCTTCCATGACATCCTCCAAGCAAAAGAGGTTATCACATCCCTATTCTGGGCAAGGGGAGCTTTACCACAGATCCCACACACACGCATTGGTTTGGGAGTTCTGTCTTTTGGCTTTCCTTACAAGGTTTGGTCTGAAGACTCGGAAGAAAGAGAAGCTGAATCTTTTGCTCCACTTTACACAACCACTCTCCTCAAACTGTTAGAATCAGCACCATTTTACCATGGCATTTTCCTTTGCTTAACTCCCCACCCCATAATTTTGTCCAACTGACCTCTAATTCCCCAGAGAGGAGAGACTGTATCAAGTCAAATCCATATTCTCCAATTCTCAGATCCCTGCTCTCAAAATAACTATTCCTCTTGATATTCCCTTACTTAAAAAAAAAATTCTGTCCTAACAAGTGGCTTCAGGAGAATAACTAACATCAAATACTCCGAAATCAATCTCCTTCTATAAGTGGCTTGGAAACCACCATCCAATGTATACATGTTACAAACAAAAAATCATAGGCAATTACAAAAATAATTTAAATGTACTTGAGGAACGATGATGTGCAAACAGTTTCAATCATTCTTTCCTGCTACCTTCCCCCAAATGCCTCGCTTGCCCCAAAAAGATTGTGGCAAACTTTTCACATTTTTTAAAGAAGAAAACATTTCAGACTAACAAACAATAATATCTTTGACCTCTAGATGTGGAACTTAAGATAAACTGAGAGTAAATTTATTAAATTCTGATCTATTTATTGGCTAGAAATTTCTGAGCAACAGTATTTCTGAGCTAAATGGCTGAAGCTATGTTTCTTTTTTTTTTAATGCCAGTTTATTATTTTTTTCATACTATACATACATAATTTTTTTTAACATTTTTTGATTATCTCCCTCCAGAAGCTATGTTTCTTATTTCTTCTGGCTTCTTCCCTTTGTTTAAACCTTTCTAGGGTTATAAAGAATTCTATAATTTGATACTACATAACGAATTCTTAAATTTTGCTATCCTTTTGTTATCTAGCCTGTAAAATACAGATTCTAATAACTGGTAATTGTAATGTTTACTAAATTGCTCTCCTTTATGCTTGATCTATCAAGTAGAAAATATGTACACCTGTTTATGTGTGCGTACACACGTGTGTGTGTGTGTGTGTGTGTGTGTGTGTGTATTTTAAAGGCAAAAAAGACGGAAGGATATATAAATTGATAAAATGGTTACTTCTGGGGAAGGGATTGGGATTAGAGTGGTTAAGGGGCTTCTTAGCCTTATCTGTAATACTTTATACAACAGTGCATCCATATTTTATTTGTGTGATTAAAAACCAGTCCGATTTTAAATATGTAGAACCAGCTGATTATATTTTTTGAATACTATAATAGATACTATTTACTGAAAGTTCATTGTTTGCAAAGCAGTCTATACTTATTATCCCATTAAATCCTCAACCCTAAAAAGGTAGGTATCATCATTACCCCAATTTATAAATGAATAAACTGAGATTCAGAGAGGTTAAGAAGCGCCCTGTTCAAGGTCACACAAATGTTGGAGCCTGGAACTCTCAAAACCACATTAAAGCAAACACGTGAGGAGTTTAAAACATTGGTTAGAGCCTTGCTAAGGGAATATTCAGTTAATTCAGTAGTAAAGAGAAAATATTTTTTAACTTTTGCCATTGCTAAAGAGCTCCAGAAAAAAATCTGCTTATTTATTTGCCAGTCGCAGTAAAGGAAGCAGTATGACTATTTTAAGACATTTCTTGATTGGCTTATTAACCATGCTGAACATGGCTGTAGCATCCCAAACTTAATCGAAGTTTAAGAGATTTAAGTAGAACTGTAGTGCTGAGCCATGTACCACTGGCCCCTACCTCAGCTCTTTTGGTTAATTCTAGGCAAAGTACAGTACACAATTTCAGCTAAACTGCACTTGAGGGTGTGAATTATTTGTTTCTGATAAAGGAAAAAAGCCTATGATTTGAGTTTTGTCTGCAAAAAAAAAAACCCATAATTTTCTTAAAGGACAGCAATGGTGACAAGTACTTGTATTCACTACAAGAGATCTAGTAAAGACTCTAGGTTAAACAACGGATATGCGTGTACTGAGTAAATTCATCTTACCCCTAGAAGATCAGCTACAAATCTTGCTAAAAGAATCTCCAATGTCTGGGAACTATGCAGTCTCTGGGGAGGCCCTTGATCCTTGAAATTCTCTTTCCTTCTTCCTTTAATAAGGTTAAGCTAGTTTCACTGACTCCTGAAATCCAGTGAAAAGCGTATCTTTCAACCTAACCTTTCCCAGGATGGCACAAGAGGTGTGGTTAAGCCTGAATGAAATACAAACAAGGCTTATTTCTACTCTCAGACACCAAATCTTCCATAACAACACTGTTATTAAGTTGGTTACGTACTCTGGACTTACACAGCAGACACTCTCATAAATTTCAGTTGTTTTGACTTCCATCTTGCATAGCTTTTCTGGCTATTTATATCTGGGTTCAGGAAATCTTTACTGCTAGTGCTACAAATGTACTTTCGTCCTCTGGCCAGGTTCTGAGGGAGTTCCAAGCATATTAACATGACTGCAAATAAGATCAGAAATCTATGTACCTATGAAAATTTATAAAACCTTTTTACCCTCCAGTTAAGGAACTACATAAAACCCACTTAAATGAGGCGGGGAAGCAAAAGCACGGCATTATGGTTTATAACCAATATTAAACTGAAGTGTCTTCTACAGCAAAAAATGAGAATAAATGCTTATTTTCATCCATGATTTCAATATTGATCATCTGTATTCAAGTGGCTTCAGTTCATACTACACGTGCTGTTTTTCTACTTCCTTTCCCAAACTCTATTTCCCAGTGCTACCTTTCCTTACTAATGACAACTTCATGACTTACTTTATAAAGAACATCAAAACCTTAAAAGCTATCAATTACAGTTTTTCTTCCCCAGCATGCTGGGCCAACGTCTCCCTCTTTCATCCTACCCCTATTATTAAAGTACCCTCTCATCCTTCCACTGGGTCTGAGTAAATTCACTCAGACAACTAAGTTCTATAATGTGTCTACCCGCTTTTCTTTCTAAAATCATGGTTTCTCTGGCTCTCTTCCCTCACCAGTTCAAAATCCACATTCTCCAGAGGAGCATTATTTATGATTCCTGAATTCCTATCATCACAATAAATCCAAGTTCTATCTACTTATAACCATGAAAGAACTCTTCTTTTTTCTTTGTCATTGTATCTAGACCAACCAGTTAGATCTCAAATTCTGTGTTCTCTTGAAAGTTTCTGCAACTAAGTTCTATATTCTGCTTACTGATGCCAGTTTAGAGAATGTGTGTGTGTGGTGCCGTGTTCTACTAGACTGTAACTAGGAGAATACAGAACAATGCTTTTGCATACTTTACAGCATACACAGTTCTAAAATAATTTAGGAATTGCAAAGTTATTATAAAAGAGTAAAAGCTCAATGGTGTCTTTTGATCTTTTCTTTCAGATCATCTATCTTCTACAGTAAAAAATACTTTATTAATTTTTTAAATTCTTTGGTAATAAATTTTTAAAGATAAAGTATATCAGAGCAAGGACAATAAACAGATGATTAGTGAAAAGTTAGTGGAATCTCAAAGCACCATCCCACAAATTACTTTCTAATTACAAAGAAAAAAAATATTTTTACAAGAAAGATCTAACAGTCACACCCATTAACAAAATGATCAAGCCCAACAGTACCAAGAATGAGATAACCTGACACTGTCTCCTGGTATGATGCAAAAAATATGCATAAATGCTGCTCTATGTAGTATTTGGCAAAAATACAAAAATGTTAAACCTGAATCTAATCACCTAAAACTCTATAAACTTAAATATATCTAAAATGCTCTTTTCTCATGTTTTAGTGTCAATTTAGCCACTATCAAAGGCCTCTATGAAGGTCCCCAACAACCACCACAAAAAATGTAGTGGTAGAATGAGTACAAGTTTGGAGCCGGACAGACCTAAGTGTGCATCCTGGATCAGCTACTTACTAAGCTTACATAAATCTCTAACTTCAGGTTCCTCATCTATAAGATGAGGTTGTATAAAATACCACCAATTTCAGAGGTTGCTGACATAGCTATTATATGTAAAATACATAAAATACTACCTGGCATTATTAGAGCTGTTCATGTTGGTTAACCTATCATACCCCATATTTGTTCTCTATAATGTGTCACAGTTAACAAAGGACTCTTATATACATTGTCTCATCATCTGATCCTTCCTATAAACCACAGCTACAAGTCAGTAAAAATGAATCTTCCTGCAAGGAATCAATCTCCTAACACTCATTCACACACACTCTTTATACTGGTGATACTTTTTTTGCATGGTCCCAATACACACACATTTCAGTTACCAGTTTAAATAACGTTTCAGTTCTCTAATAGAGTTCAAATGTCAGTTGTATATGAACTGTAAGTAGTTACATAAAGTACAAACTTTACTGCCAGTTTTTCAATCCACAAATCACTATGTAAATAATATACATGCGGTGTATTAAGATCAGTGGCCAATCACATCACTTCTTTCAAAGTCTATTGGTGATGAGTCATGGGGCATGTTATTCAGTTCACATACAAATAGCAAAACGTGTAGTTGTGTTGCCTCCTAGTCTCCCAGTGATAAACCACATGACATTTTATGACATTTGATCAGAAGAAACAACTGGCCTACAAAGATGAAAATGAAGCAAAGAAATAAAAAGTAATAGTGCTGGAAATTAAATTTGCATAGAAAATAAGCAAAATTATATGCATCAGAGGAACTTAGTACAGACAAGCTTATCAACATAAATAAGGAAAATAACTATGATGAAAAGGATAAAGATGTCCCAGAGGAAGTGACACCAGCAAAAAACTTAAAGGAACTCTCACAGATATTTTATGACACTGAAAGTGCAAAACATAAAATTCTAGAAGCCAAGGCATTCAAGATGTTTGCCCTATATCTTAAGTTATACAAGAAGCAAGCAAGAACTTTTTAAACTTCTGATGAGTTCTTGACAATAATTTTTACAGTTCTACCCTACCATGTAAACTGAAGACTGCCTTTACGTATGAATACGGTTTTATATGTGTATGTGTGTGTGTGTGTGTATTTATTTTCCTCCCACTTACTCCCAAACCATCTCAGAGCAAGCTGCATATATGATGGCCGTTTACTCCGAAACAGTTAACTGTGTATTTCTTAGGAGTAAAGATTTTTTTTAACCTAACTGCAGAACATTGTAAACGTCAATAAATCCTTTAAGTTACTTTTTAAGAACCTATCTACTATCTAGGAATAAAAGATGGAATCAATGCCTGCTATTCAAAGTCAAAGACAGCAGCTATGAAATTTATAAATTGGTTTTTCAGATATATTATCTTTCAGGCAATTATGTAGTTTAGCTTTGAAATTTAAGACACTGTCAATACTAAAAGTAAATGAATAAAAAAGGAATAAAGAAAACTTCTTAAAGCTAGTCAAATAGTCAATTAAATAATTTTTTTCCCTCCATTTTAATTAACACTTTACAAAGTACAAAATATACTGTCTTGTGGGGGGAACATCAGGTACTTTTTTCTCTCTGTCATACAGTACATAAATCTCAAGGGTTCTGTTTCTTCAAGAAAGAAAGCAAGCATGAGGAGCCTAGGTGTAGGGCTGCCCAGTTCTCCCTCTTTCCCAGACCTTGGGACAGATGTAGGTGTCACTGCTTCTGCTGGTGACTTGCTGCACACCAGGTGAGGGCTAGACTCTTCAAGTTGAGGCCCTGGGCAGGGCAGAGGCCCCTCAGAGCCCCACTGTGCATCCAACGTCCACTTACCCCCATCTCATGATAATGGAAATGACTTTAGCACAGAACAAGAAGGCTTGCGGTTTTGTGTTAGGCGGCTCCCATCCTAGTTTTGGAGCCAATCCTGCTCAGTTCTTCCTGGACCATTTTCTGAGTAGGTAAACTGAGGCAGTGGCCAGAAAACACACTGAGCTTGGCCTCTTGTCTTGGGACCTGAATTTGGCCTGCTTTTCATCTTTCCTCTCCCCTGTCCCCCAATTCAATAATTTTTAATACTTCCTAAGCATACAGATAATATAAATTTTTATAACCCTCACTTTGAAATGTTACAAACCTTCCAAGAATTTAAAATCACGAATAGAACATCATGATGCTACACAAAAATGCTAAATTAAATACACCATAGGGTTTAAGTACACAGTACAAAAAAGAATCTGTCAAGCAGATAGGGAGAGAATGATATTCAGTTGAATTCATTATACTGTTTAGCATCTACCACGTGCCAGACACTGTTAATATTCTGGTAAATAAGACTGTCATGGTTCCTGTCCTCAGAATCTAGAGAATAAGTGAAAAGACAATCATCACAGTGCTATTTGCTATGAGAGCAGAAAAAAATCTAATATTAAAATGGAGAGAAGAGGCACCTTATGGAGCAGAAAAGGAGGGAGATGTCAAAAATTTCCCAAAGAATATAACATCTAAGCTGAAACATGAAGGATAAATAGAATTAAAGAGAAGAGGGAAAGTGATTGACTCAGAAAGAACTACATATGCAAAGTCCCAAAAGTAAAAGAGGGCACAGAACTTTAAGAGACAGTAGCTGAGTACAACAGTATCATTTTCAGGTAATGGTAAAAGAGAAAGGGAGAATACAATGTAATGGAAAGAAATTCAACCTGAAGTTAAAAGACTTAGTTTCCAGGCTTTGTCCTGTCATTATTAGCTGTTACAACTTTAGGGCAAGTCATTTATCTTTCTGGACCTTTATTTCCTAATGAGCAAAATGGAGACATTACCATATTCCCCTCAAAAGGTTGTCTCAAAGATCAAATTTTAAAAGGCATGTAACAAACCATAAGAGAAAAAAAAAATACTTAAAAAATTCTGCTCCTCAAAATATACCTTTTAAAAAAATAAAGTGACAAGTCACAGACTGGGAAAAATAACAGATGTCTAACAAAGAACTTGTACCCAAATATATAAAGAACTACAAACCAACCATTAAAAGGTGAACAAACCAATAAAAGGAGGGGGGGCAAGAGACTCGAACAGACACTTCATCAAAGGAGGTATACAAATGGCCAATAAGCACATGAAAAGGTGTTGAACCTCATTAGTCATCAGAGAAACAAATTAAAATCATGAGATACTACTTCACACTCATTAGAATGGTTAATACCAAAAAGCCAAATGTTGGCAGAATATGGAATACTGCAGCTTTCATACAGTGCTGATGAGAACATGAAATGGAATGGCACTTTAAGTGGTTTGGCAATTTCTTATAAAGTTACACATACATCTACCACATGACCTAGCAATTATTACTTTGTATTTCCTCAAGAGAAATGAAAACGTGTCTACAGCAACTTATACAAGAATATTTATCACAGCCTTATTCATAATAGCCCCAAACTGAAAACAACCTAAATGTCCATCAAAAGAAGAATAAACAAACTGTGGTGTATACACAATGGAATATATTCAGCAATAAAAAGGAATTATGGAAACACATGGATGAATCTCAAAAACATAATGTTAATGAAAGACCCTCACAGAAGAGCACATATTGTGATTCCATAAACACATACACACATATACACACAAACAAGCAAACTTAGATATGGTGACAGAAGACAGACAAAGATGGAGGGGAACTAACTGCAAAGGGGCACACGGGAATTTCTCACTGAGATGGAAACGTTCTCGTTTTGGATAGTGATTATATTGCCAAAACTCCCTAAATACAAGATCTGTGCATTTTATTGTATGTTATGTATATCTCATTTTTAAAAAAAAAAAAATGACACCATGGGTATGCAATGAGCAAAATCCATAAAGTAGGAAATGCTACAGGACAAGCAACCAGATTTCCACAAGAAAAAGAAAAAAAGGGAGAAGTGACCTATAGGTTAAGAGAGACTTCAGACAAATATCAACCATACACAACATGTGAATGAACCTTGTCTGACTCATGATTCAAACCAATCAACTATTTTAAAAAATCAGAGAAATTTGAACACTGAAGACATTAAGAAATTGTTAACTGTTTTACTGTGACAATAGTAATGTGGTTACGCTTTTAAAATACTACAAGGAAACATGGATGAATCTCACAATGTTGGATAAAACGAAAGAATACACACTGTATTATTTTCCATTTTTTCCATTTTTTAATAGTTCAAAATCGAGTAAAAACTAAATTATATTGCTAGAAATCTCCACTGGGGAAAAAAAAACAGACTTGTGATTGGAAGGAGCGTAAGGAAGCATCTGAGGTGGTAGCAACTCCATTTCTTGTTTGAATGGTAGTGACAAGGGTATTCGTGATCATTCACTGAAGTATTAATTTATGTTTTATATTCTCTTCTGTATATGCATTCTACTTCATGAATAAAGTTCTACCAAAAACTTAGATATACATAACTTAAGTATATACAGATGAAATAAATAAATAAAACTGCCCGAGATTTAACTCAAAACAATTGAGAGGGAGTAGAGGATACAAATGAAAGCAGAGTTACACGTGTTGAAGATTGTTACAGCTGGTGATGGGAGTTCATTACACAGTTGTTTACTCTGTATATGTTTAAATTTCTGCATAAATTTTTTAATGTTCCTAACCTTAATTACTGCACTTCTAGCAATGACAGGAATATACTCCGAAATGTAGAAAAACAAATACATAATTAAGCTCACTGCATTTTTATTTTTAATGCCCCTCCCCCAATGGATACAACCTAATGTTCAAAAATGGGCAAATAAACCACAGGAAATCAGAGCATAATTTTTACAAGACTTTTTTTTACAATTTTTACAAGACTTTTTTTTACAAGAGTTCTTAGTGGCATGAAAAATGATTATGATAAATTAGCAAGATATTACAATTACATTATATCAAGCATAATCTCTACATAAAAACTTTTACGTATAAGGAAAAAAACTGAAAGGAGATATGCTAACATGGTAATGATGATTAAGTTTGGGATTATGAGTGACTTTCTTTGATTTTTCACAACCAGTATATGTAACTTTAATCACTAGAGGGGGAAAAAAACCATTAAGCTTCTTTCTCATTTGCTCACCGAAAATATCAATTCTATCAAGCTAAGGGATGAAAGCAAAAACCCTAATAAATTGTGGAAGAGTCACCAGTATTACATTCTAAAAGACTGACCAGTACGGAAAAAGGTAAACAAAATTTTACCTTTTTGAATTTTCCTCAAGTCCTTTGTATTATCTCTGTATTTAATTACAATTTCAATAGGAGTCTTTTTAATATCAAATTAATCCCACAGTACAACTAGCCAATAAGCTATTTTTAGAATTTAATAGCATATTAGAAAACATTATACCCAAAGGAACTTCTTTTCAAAAACTGAATACAGACTATTTCACACCTAATCTAGCGTCCTACTTTAAAGTCCTGTGTCAATGAACCTATCAGATCCTTGTGAAATGAACTTACAAATTTTGATTCAAATGGACATGTGTCAGCCTGCCATTCTATTTTCATTAGAGCTTTAGTAGAAGCCAAGAATTTGACTAATATGGGTAAGAATACAGAAATCATTCACATGATTATTACAATAGAACAAGATTAAGAAATTTGAGCCAAAAGTTTTCCATTTTCAGATGAGTCTTAAAACTAAATCTCTCATCAAATTAAGGAAATGCAGTTAGGTGATTAGAAAACTCTCTATCTGTGAAAAATGAGAGAGAAGGCTGTCTTACACAAGAAAGGCTGAGAGGCCTAGAGATGGGATGCCATCCCAGATCTAAAATCACCACCACCACCTACTTGACACCAGATCATGGTGCTAGAAATTCATTCCTATTTTACTTTTACCCAGTGGAGTTCCTTGGCTCATGGCTGGTAACTTAGAGTCCTTCAAAGTTCCAACTTCACTTCGGATGGCAGGAGTATCAGAGCAGGGGCTTTCCAGAATGTGTTGTTACAATGGCCACATGGGATTCCATAAAGGGAGAAACTAAAGAAATATAATTTATTTAGAATTATAAAAACCTTTAACAAGGCTTGTCTCTAGAAGTTCAAAAATATAGAATCTGGAAGAATTTTGTATCACATATGAAGAACTGGTAAAAAATTTAAAAATAAGGAACAGATGTAAATGTCTCCAATGTTTGTGTCCCCTACAACATAATGCTTGGGCCAATTCCTAATATTTTCATGAACAATACAGAATACAACAGAGTTACATTCAAACAGGGGGACAAACTGAGAAAGAGCTTAAAAAGCTAAGTGAATGAGAATTATACTATTAGCCTTTGACTCAGGCAAGCATAAGGTGAAAGGCCTAGAGAAGAATTAAGTAATCCATGTAGTAATTAATATGTATGGTTTCTGAACTAGTTTTACCTAATTAAAAATAAGCCATCCAAATCTGTGTTGATATCTCATGACATCGGCCCAGAACCTCTGGTAGGGTTCTTCATAAAGTGGATTCAATAAACAATTGGTGAATTAAATATGCTACAATAAACATAAAGATTAATATAAATCAAAATTATAGCCTTACCTTTGTATAAAACCATGATATTCTCTCTCAGTCAGTGGCACCACCCATCCATCAGGAACTCAACCCAAGAACCCAGGAGTCATTCTCCTCTCCAAGAACATCTAACGGGATTGCCAAGTCCAATCAATTCTGTTCCAAAATACCTTGACGCAGTCTCTCCTCTATCTCCATTCTTGGTACCAAGGCTTTAGTTATCATTTCTTTCTAAACTATTACCATAAATACTTATCTCATTTCTTTGCCACAACAATTCTTCCCTCGCTAGTTTATCCTCCACACCTCCTTCCAAGGGCAATCTTTCTAAAACAGAAAAATGATCAAGCCTTCCCCATGTTTATAGCTCCTCTGTCTCCTCATTACTGATTGCATAAGGTACAAATAACTTAACATGACTCACACATTTTACATCTCAGATCCCCTCCCATCCTTATGTTCCGAGAACACTGAACTACTGGCAATGAACGCTGTTTTGAGCTTGTAGTGCTGTTTAATACTTCTTTGCCTCTATACATGCTGGTTCCTCTGCTTGAAATTCCTTCCTCACCCTTTGGCCTGCTTTGACAATATTTAATGTTCCAATATCCAACTTAGTAGTTAACCTCCTCTTTGAAGACTTTCTTTCCTCCATATTTACTCCCTTCTTCCTCTTGCTTCTGTACTTTGTACCTCCTAAATTCTATTTATCACAGTACAATATTAATTATATGTTTATATGGCTCCTATGAGGACAGGGTACAAGATATTCATTTCCATATAACCAGCATATTCATTAAACACCAACAGTACACACCAGATAATATTTGCTGAATAAATGAGCAAAAGACCACAAAAACAAAACAAAACAAAACAAAAACTTCTAAACCCAGGCCAATTCTTATAGTTTTGATAACCACATTAAGAAATAGTTACTAGGTAGAAAAGATTTGGAGAAAGGCAATTATATTAAAGAAAAAAAAGAAGCAACTTCCATGTACAAAAGACTAAAAAAAAAAACAGGCTTCTTCAGTTTAGAAAGTCTGAGATGGGTTATAACTAAAGGTACAAGAGGTATACGGAGCAAACACGATACTATTTACTCAATCCTGGAGGCGTTCAACCAGGCAGCATCATTATATCTAAAAGTTATTTTTAGGAACTCTATTTCAAAAAAGTTCCCTTTATTTAACAGACAGTAAATTGAAACTCAAAGTATTAAGCCAAAACAATGGTGGAAGTGGGCCACACATAAAGCACTTAGCATAAAATATGCATCTGAGATATACTACCTATTAATTTGGTTTCCATTAGTAAAGTGTACAACTCCCCCTACAGGAAGTAAATGAACACCAACAATAATCGGTACTCTTCAGTTCTCAGCAACCACCTAGCGCAGACAAACATCTACTGCTAAGAAATCTCCTGCGTGCAGAAGTAAGCATGTGCATCTGCTACTGCAGAAAAAGCAGTCTCTCTGACACTTAGTCAGCCATACCACTCATTCAAGTCTGCCTAATAAAGGCTGTACTTCAGCTTTTCCTTCCCTTAACCACACATCATGGAGAAGTTTCCTTTGACAGAGAGAAAAACATATGTGCTAGATGCATATATAAATATAAATACACACATATATAAATGTATATAGACAAATATAGCATATACATAGATATATGTGCACATATAGATATAAATGCAAGCAGCATTAAGAAGCAATCTTCCAATACTTCTGAATCTACTGCCTCTGACTCAAAGATACTTTACCTGTATTGCTATCATCAGTAGTTTAGAAAAATGTCTGCAAATTCAACTGGTAGGAAATACATAAAGAAAAGTTTTAAAAATAACTTTAAAGTTTAAATTAAAGTAGTTAACTCCAATTTTTTTGAACACACGGAAAAATAGAAAAACTAAAATAATTCCAGTGCTTCATAAACTTTACCATCTATGAGAATCACTTGGTCAGCTTGTTCAAACACAGAATGCTGGGTCCCACGCTGAGATTTTCTGATCAATTTTGGGATAGGACCTGAGAATCTGAATTTCTAACAAGTTCTCAGATAATGTGGTCAGGGTCACACTATGGAAACAACTAGTTTAAACTATTAGCACTGAGAAGGAACTTGCAGGTCAACAAAATAAAGCTCAGATAACTAACAGGTTTCTTGATTGCCAATCCAAGGTTCTTTCCACTGTTAGGGTTCAGTTATTGGTGTGTGTGTGTATGTGTGTGTATACATGTATTTTTAAAAAGTGCACAACATATTTTTGTTAAAATCAACATTTTTTGAGTACTTGAGTAAAACGTGGTCCTTGACTTAAAGAAGTCTATTCTAGCCAGGTGAAAAGAGACTAATGGTCAAATAATTACAACACAGAGTGACTGGTTCCACAAAAGAAATGCATTTGTAAGTGCCTCGGGAATGTTAATAACGAAGAACTCAGGAGAACAACATCTGGGGGCCTTGGAGGATAATTATTAGCTTACCAAGAAGATAGAACACGGTGGGAAGGAGAACATTTTAGATATGCACATCACGGAAAAAAAATCCACCAAGTGCTTACTGTGGACAGTCATTGTACCAAGCATGGGGATAAAATGGTGAGAAAAGATACGGTAGCAGCCTTTAATGGCACTTACGCTCTAAAAGGAAACAATCAAATAATCATCCAAGGAAATATAAAGAGCCAATTTGTTAAATGCTACGCATAAGAGGTATTCTATACTATGAGAACTTGTAACAGAAAGATCTGACCTAGTCAAAGAAATTCTCCTCTAAAAAAGGGTCTGAGTTAAGGTATGAAGACGACACCTTAGGATTCTACACACGGTGTTCAAATCTTTGCACATAAGAAGTGTTTGTAGGTACTATTACTGTTAAGTGGATATTTGTCTCCTTTAAAATTCAAAGGAAAAATCTTGGTAGGCTAGTACTCAACTCTACAAAAAGGACTGTCAGTTAACTTCTCACAATGTCGAGCATTACTGACTATGAATACTTATGCCCATTATCCAAGGAACCCATTTGCCAGTATCAAGGAATAGGGGAACCAAACTAATGAAAGTAGCCTGCTGAGCACAGCGTAAGAGTAAGGGTAACTGGAAGGTCTTAAGGAACATGAGCAGTCTGTTTCTCTTTTCTCCTATGACCAGAAGTGGGGCAATCAGATATGGCAAATTCTTGTTCCTTGGTTCCCCTTCTCTTTGTGTTCAGACTTCCACCCTCCTGTAACCACTGTCAACACTTAACCACAGAATGGAGTAAAGTAATTACATTCTGCTTTGTCTTCATGGCAAAGTTAACCAACCAGTAATGTTAGAGTCTCAAATGTACATGGTGCTGTGCTATGTATGTGCCCGGGAAGTCCTAACTTGTCCTCAAGGAGCATACAACCTAGACATAATTAAACTTTTTATCTTGTATCCAGTTAGATATCATAAACGGTAGTGAGAAAAAAATATGAGAATTCTAGAAAGGTTTCCTTCAGTACGTGAGATTTGGAAAACAATATTGCAAAAGGGCTTTTGAGGATGAGAACCAGGGTAGGGGCAGGGAGAAAAAAATATCACAAATATGTGGAAAAAAACAAGCAGGTAGTTTGGTTTGGCTGAAACATATACAGGTTAAAAGTAGATAATAAAACTGTAACAGTCAACTGGGGCCTGAACACCAGGCTAAGGAGTTTGGGTCTACAATAGCAAAACCTTATAGTTAACTAAGCACTTATAAACAATTTCCAAAAGTTAAGTTTTATTTTCACTATTCCACACATGAAAAATTAAAGTTCATCAAGGTTAAGTAACTTGCCCAAGATTACACAGATTATAAATTGAAATTCAAAGTCAGGTCTCATGAACCAAAGTCCAGTGCTCGTCCCACACCACCACTGACTTAATAGAGTGGAAATGTCATGGGGGATGGGAACATGAGAAGAATGTTGGAAGCACAGAATAATAATGGAAAAGACACCTGGAAGAAAAAAAAAATCTAAGAAGGAGGCTCCTACAACAGTCCAGACTAAGAGTGAGAACTAAGAGTGGTAGTGGGAACTACAAGACAGATGAATATCAAAATCCAGCGGGTCTGAGCAACTGATTAAATATGAAGGATAACAGAGGAAGAAGTAATAGTTGATAATGCCATTAACAAAAAATGTTAGTTGTCATTTCTATTTGGGGGGGAAAAAAAAAAACTAAACACAAACAAAACCCTTAACAACTTCTCTGGATCCTGCATTTCAACTATGACTTCCACCCCTTCTCTCTTCACCATCAAAGTTTGCTAAACTTTTGTTGTCTTTGTATTCTCACGTTTATTTTGAAGAATGTCTTCTGCCCCAAAATGCTACAGAAACTCCTGTTTAAAGTCACCAATAACCTCTATATTGCCCAATCCAACAGAAATCTCGGTCTTCAGTATACTCAGCCTCTGAGCAGTATCCACCTCAGATGACCACTCTCTCCTCTCTGAAACATTACCAGTACCAAGTGATGTTTAAGAATACAAACTGGAGCTAGACAAACCTGGGTTTGAAACCAACTTCTCCAGTTACTACCCAAAGGTCTTGGCAAATTATACATGCAGTCCCTTTTCGTGTCATTTTCCTGATCTATAACAGAAGAAACAGTAAAAGCACCTACTTCATAGGGTTATGAGCATTAAATGAGTACAGATACACTAATGCTTAGAACAATGCTTGATAAACAATTAAGTATCACAGTCTCTTGGCTTCCAAGACACAACTTGTTCTTTTGATTTTCCTCATACCTCTCTGGCTCCTCCCTCTCCCTCTCACTCTCTCACTCTCTTTGTAAGCCACTCTGTCTACCCAACCCCAATTACCAAACATATGCCAATGAGCCTCAGCTGTATGCGAATAAGCCCTTCCTGAGGCCCAGAATCAGTTACCGTGACAACAGTTCTACCTGACCTGACGCCTAACAACCTTGTCAAGACTGTCCAAACTTACCCAAAACTGAACTTATGCTATTTCCCTCAATCTCCAAACCTGCTCTTCCTTCAGTGTGCACCCTCTCAATAAAAGGACTGTACCACAGCAGCCCACATGAGAAACACTTGTTTATATGTATCCCTTAACCTCACCCTCTACACATCCAATGAACCAAGGTCCTATGACTCTTTGATAAATATTTCTCAAAACCTCTCTAATTCTACTGTCAGCACTCTTAATCATATACCATCATATCTTACCTGAACCTCTGCAGTAGCCTCTTAATCGGTCTCACAAAATCTATTCTTGCTCTCTTCCTGATCTTTTCTCTACACTGCAGCTATTGATATTAGTGCAAGCATATTACTCCTCTGCAGAACTTCCACCTTACACTGTCCCAGGATAAAACCCTACCTGACCTGACGCCTAACAACCTTGTCAAGACTGTAAGTCTCTCCTCCACTCACTTCTTTCCAGTTACACTGGACTTTTTGGTTTTGTTTGGTTGGTAAGTTCCTCAAGTATGTCAAATTCCTTCCAACCTCAGGGTTTGTGCATGTTAGTCACTTCTCTTTTATAGCTAGTTACCTCTCGCTCACTCTTCAGTTCTCAGCTTTAAAGGCTTTCTCAGGTAAAGTGTTCTCTGATGCCTCCTCCCACTCTTGAAGTTTAGATCAGGTCATTCTATTATACACTCTCATTGCAACCTGTATCTACCTTTGTAGTCCTTTGCATCACTGTAATTAACATTATCAGTGTCAGTATTTATTAAATGTGTGACTTCCCCACTATACTGTAAGTTTCATGACAAAGGAATCATGCCTGCCTTGCTCTTCACTGTATCCCAAGAGCCTTACATGGCATCTGCCACGTGGTTAAGGGCTCACAGTATCTTCTAATTCCTGCCATAGGGCTTTGCATTAGCTGGTCCCTCTACTTAGAGCTCTGTTGACCCAGATCTGGTCTCCAATGTCCTTGAACTTCACAAAATTGGCTCATCACTAAGGTCTCAGTTACAAAATGCCATCTTCAAAAGAAGTCTTTACTGATGACCCACTCTTGAGAAGTGATTCTCACCATACAACTATTTCATCACCTTCTTAATTTTTTCAAAGCATTCAGCACATTGGAAAACACAGTACAGTATTTGGAAGTTCTAAAAAAAATCAAGACCCAAGGAAAGTGCCTGGCACAGTATAAGCATTCAACAAACATTTCGGTGAATGAATCTCCTGAACAAGAAAAGATGATTTGGGAAATACCCCAAATTCATCAGCAAAACATTTATAAACTGTGCTCCAACAAAGTTGAAGAAGTGGCAGTATAGCTTAGTAGGCTTGAA